>NC_134687.1:466207233-466543171 GCF_050947455.1 Rhinoderma darwinii
TTACGAGGTGGCTGGAGTATGGAAACCGCTGAGTTCACTGAGCTAAAAAAAAATTGGAACGCCGATAGAATTGAATAGAAGTTACACAAACAGCATAGCACAGTGAGCTATGCTGTTTCTTGATCTCTGGAACTATGGAAATAGCATAGCTCGATGTGCTACACTGTTTCCCCAACTCCCATTCCCATTTATGGGAGTTGCGAAAACAGCATAGTTCAGTGAGCTCTGACCAGCAACAGCCGGAGAAGGTAGGACGGGGATCCGTGGGGACCTTTCTAATTATGCGTTATATGGACTAAGGCTAGTATGCAGCTGTTCGGCCTTAGAAACTTATGCCATGAAGCTCCCGGTGCAGTTTTTGTGCTGATGTTAATACCAGACGTGGTTTAGAACTCTGCAGTTATGGAGTCAGCAGAGCATTGGTGACTTTTATGCACTATACGCCTCAGCACTCGATGACTCCACTCTGTCTGTAACTTTGTGTGGTCTGCCATTTCGCTTTCACTGTACAATAATACCACTCACAGTTGAACATGGAAGATCTAGGAGGGAAGAAACTTCACAAACCGACTTGTTGCAATAGTGGCATCCTATTACAGTACCACGCTAAAATTCAGTGAGTTCTTTAGAACAGCCCATTCTTTCACAAATGTTTGTAAAGGCGACTGCATGGCTAGGTGCTGGATATTATACACATGTGGCAATGGGACTGAATGAAATAACCAAATTCAATTAATTTTGTTAATGTTAAAAAAAAAACAACAACAAAACTCTTGTCGTATTGTGGCTAAATCTTTATTTCTATGGCCAGGTTAAAACTTCAGGCCTGAGATGAGCTCTGGAAGTGGCCAGGACAATATAGAGATATGTGAATGGTAGGGGAGGTGGAGCAGTAGCAATTAACTTGTTCCTTGTAGAGCTCCTGCTAAGCATTGCTTTTTTTTCTTATTATTTACAGGTTTCATGTTTCATTTATTGTTGCCTTTTCTGTTTGGTATATGTTTTTTAGTAACGTTTGGTAACCTTACCTTACGGTTTCCTTACTTTCAATTAATGGTAGATGGGCCTTGATAACTAAGGAGCATATTCTGTGCTCCAGTTGATAAGGAAACAGACGAGCACTTAAGTACTTGTCTCCAAGATACACATTGTAGTGATTGTCATGAAACATCTGCTCATCCTCTGACAGACTGGATGTTTTGAAAGGAGCACTAACCATCAATTAAATTACAGCTATTATCTGCATGGAATACAGAGAAAGGAATATTTTCCCTCATATATAACCATATAACTGAAGAATAAAAGAGATTACAGATTTATCCATCCGTCACAAAAGGCTACTTGAGCAGAGATGTTCACACACCCTTTCATTATTACACTGGCCTATGTCAACTTTTTGCTTTTGCCCTTAAAACTTACCATTCACATATCAAATTAAAGTTCAGGATCTAGTACAGTGTCTTTTGAAATGCAACCAATGTGTGCTTATAACAGGTTTGGGTTCCTGAACTTTACATTTGCACAGCGGTTACCGTAATATGTATAGATGAGCTACTGCCAATAGCAGAGTCTAGAGCAACAAGGACATATGAAGAAGTAAAGTGTTTGAGCTACGGTAGGTTTGGCTTTTTGACGTCCTTACATGAAAGTTATGGGTTATCTTAGTAACTGGTCTCTGCTGCCACTGTTTGGCTCTGTCATGATTTAAACATTTCTGTACCTCGCCGTTTAGCCATGGCTCTTAATAATATTCACTGCTACTGTATGTGGAACCACAGTTTTATGGCTAATTATGTGTGGCGGGCACAATGGTATAGGCTATTAAGTGTTAATGTTATTACTGTGTTGGTACTGCTATATTGCCTACTATATGTATATTGCAATGTCGAAAATCTGCACATGGCACCACTCTGTAGGTAGCATGTATACCTATTGGGCCACAGTTTGCTGTACTTCATTTTGAAACAAATCATGGGTCACTGGCACCACTAGGTGTGAGGATACTTGAGATTACAATCCGGGTTGGTTTTAGATGGTTGTATATCCGAAACACGTGTTTCTCTTATTTAAGTGCCTGAACGACAGCTAGCCGTTGTATTGGCTCCCAAAAGGGAGTAAATCGGCCATTTCTCTAATCTATGGGGCTGCAGATACCCTTTGTGTCTACAGACTGGATTTCTCCTTTACATTTTTTGTTTTCCCTCCCACATAAGAAGACATATTCACCTTACGCCCTTTAGTGCCTTTAGGAATTGACATGCAAGTTAATTTGATGTATATGTGTATTTTGTTGGGACGAGCATTTTCAGGCCAGCAATTGATGCACAAGTATGGTCAACTTTTGGAGGGAAATGGTGGCATTATAGAAACGAGAAAAGTATGAATGGGGGATTTATCATTAGAGATACATCAGTTTCCTGGGGTTTAGCATATATATATATATATATATATATATATATACACATATATATATATATATATATATATATACATATATATATATATGTAATATTCATTAAGTCCCTCTGGAACTTTTATTGAGATAAATGTGAAGTACAACTCACTTTAACTGCCATTAAAGAGAGAACCCACCCAGTGTTAAAATGTGTATGTAATATCCAAGTTCATGCAAGAGTATCCTAAATGGCATAACCGTTTAGATCATGACTCTAAAATGCGGTCTGTCAATCTGAAATATACATTTGGTTGTTATTGATGTAAGAAATTGTGGGGATAGAAAGCAATCTTTTGTAGGTTTATGTTGGTGAATTATTTATGACCTATTCACTAGACTACTATATAGCTGCTAATGTTCTCATGTTCTCCTTTGTCACCTCGGGCCTCTGGCCATCAGGAGCTTTGTTGCCCGTCAGGCTGAGTTTTATTTTTGGAACGGTTTCTTAAGATGTGTGTGTTGGGTATATTGAGATGTTTTTAAAAAGTGATTAACATACAGAAATTCTGATCTATACTGTTAGTACGCATTCCAATGACTTCATGCCTGTTAAACACACAGTATATTTCTTATGAGAATATTTGCATTTCCCACATCTCCAAAAGCAATGGTAGGCTGATTGTAAAGATAAAATAGATTTATTTATTTATTTATAGAAATATTTAATTATCACGCAGCATATAAATGAAGTAGCAGTTAATGCACCATTCGACTCCTTCCGTTGAGCATTAATTACCTCAGAGCCTGAGCCAAACCCTCCTCTATAGAGCTGCATAACCACTTTGCTTGTTGGGCTTATGAAGGCCATCTTCCCATCTGAACAGTTTAATAACAGTTTGCTATGCAAGCCAAATGTTGGTCTATGTGATTGTATACTGTTCACTGTGCTAAACCTAATTCACAGCTGTATATTTTGGGGGAAATTTAAGGCAAATTCTTGAAGATATCCAACGTGTACACACATTCTTTCGTTTCCTCTGAAATACAATATAGCAGTTTAGCAGTGAAGATATAATTCTGAAACATTATCATGTTGTAGAACAGGAATATGTTCTGCTTTGTATATACAGTGGAGGAAATAAGTATTTGATCCCTTGCTGATTTTGTAAGTTTGCCCACTGTCAAAGTCATGAACAGTCTAGAATTTTTAGGCTAGGTTAATTTTACTAGTGAGAGCTAGATTTATATATATAGAAAAAAAAAAAAAAGAAAATTACATTGTCAAAATTATATATATTTATTTGCATTGCGCACAGAGAAATAAGTATTTGATCCCCTACCAACCATTAAGAGTTCAGCCTCCTCCAGACCAGTTACACGCTCCAAATCAACTTGGTGCCTGCATTAAAGACAGCTGTCTTACATGGTCACCTGTATAAAAGACTCCTGTCCACAGACTCAATTAATCAGTCTGACTCTAACCTCTACAACATGGGCAAGACCAAAGAGCTTTCTAAGGATGTCAGGGACAAGATCATAGACCTAAACAAGGCTGTAATGGGCTACAAAACCATAAGTAAGATGCTGGGTGAGAAGGAGACAACTGTTGGTGCAATAGTAAGAAAATGGAAGACATACAAAATGACTGTCAATCGACATCGATCTGGGGCTCCATGTAAAATCTCACCTCGTGGGGTATCCTTGATCCTGAGGAAGGTGAGAGCTCAGCCGAAAACTACACGGGGGGAACTTGTTAATGATCTCAAGGCAGCTGGGACCA
The DNA here is from genome assembly GCF_050947455.1 of Rhinoderma darwinii. Classification (NCBI taxonomy): domain Eukaryota; kingdom Metazoa; phylum Chordata; class Amphibia; order Anura; family Rhinodermatidae; genus Rhinoderma; species Rhinoderma darwinii. Next base: position 466,211,409 of record NC_134687.1, read on the forward strand.
CAGTCACCAAGAAAACCATTGGTAACACATTACGCCGTAATGGATTAAAATCCTGCAGTGACCGCAAGGTCCCCCTGCTCAAGAAGGCACATGTACAGGCCCGTCTGAAGTTTGCAAATGAACATCTGGATGATTCTGAGAGTGATTGGGAGAAGGTGCTGTGGTCAGATGAGACTAAAATTGAGCTCTTTGGCATTAACTCAACTCGCCGTTTTTGGAGGAAGAGAAATGCTGCCTATGACCCAAAGAACACCGTCCCCACTGTCAAGCATGGAGGTGGAAACATTATGTTTTGGGGGTGTTTCTCTGCTAAGGGCACAGGACTACTTCACCGCATCAATGGGAGAATGAATGGAGCCATGTACCGTCAAATCCTGAGTGACAACCTCCTTCCCTCCACCAGGACATTAAAAATGGCTCGTGGCTGGGTCTTCCAGCACGACAATGACCCGAAACATACAGCCAAGGCAACAAAGGAGTGGCTCAAAAAGAAGCACATTAAGGTCATGGAGTGGCCTAGCCAGTCTCCAGACCTTAATCCCATCAAAAACTTATGGAGGGAGCTGAAGATCCAAGTTGCCAAGTGACAGCCTCGAAATCTTAATGATTTACAGATGATCTGCAAAGAGGAGTGGGCCAAAATTCCATCTAACATGTGTGCAAACCTCATCATCAACTACTAAAAATGTATGACTGCTGTGCTTGCCAACAAGGGTTTTGGCACCAAGTATTAAGTCTTGTTTGCCAAAAGGATCAAATACTTATTTCTCTGTGCACAATGCAAATAAATATATATAATTTTGACAATGTGATTTTTTTATTTTTTTTATTTAATCTATCTCTCACTGGTAAAATTAACCTAGCCTAAAAATTCTAGACTGTTCATGTCTTTGACAGTGGGCAAACTTACAAAATCAGCAAGGGATCAAATACTTATTTCCTTCACTGTAAGAGATGGGGTAAGAAGCATTTTCTGGGTTAGGCAGCTGAACGCTGATAAAACTATTGAGAAGTATATGCTCTTCCAGGTTTACCCATTAAAGGGGTTGTCTCACCATGACAAGCTCTTTTCATTCTTTTTGCCGGCCCAGTGGTCAGCCTTGCATTTTCTCTGCAGGGTAAGTGTAGTGTTACATCCCAGCCATCCAATTATTAGGTGGAAAAAATAAATAAATTGTATAATGAAAAGTTTTGCAATATTCTGACATATTTGGAGTTTCAATTTCTGACCATTTTCAAAATCTCTGCTTGTTATCAGTGAATTAAAATATTCTTGTTTACATTCAAATGTTGATCATGTCCAGCTGACATCCGTGGACATCCCTACACCCGTGTAAGTCAGACATGATCAGAAGATCCTGAGTGGGCAACCCCATTAAGATATTGAGAGTTTTTTTAGTTGTGCTATTAGAAGTCTGGCATGCATTAGTTCCGTTTTCATAGGTTATAATACAGACACTACAATCTAAAGTTAAGGGCTTTTACACAGGAATATTGTGAATCGGCCGGTGCAGCGAACGCCGATCAACGAGATATCGTTCATTGGCGCTCGATTGCTCCTGTCATACGAAGCTATGGATGGGGACGAGCGGTCTTTACTCCGATTGCTCGTCCTCATACATTATTATTATGTGTGCCGCGCGTCTCCCTGTTTACACAGGGAAACGCGCTGCCGACAACGATAATATTTTACTTTTTTAAACAGATACGATCAGCAGATGAACGAGAGTTTGCTTGTTCATCTCCTGACCGTTCCCCTGTTTACACAGGGCAATTATCGGCAACGAGCGTTCTATGAATAATGATAATTGCCCAGTGTAAAAGGGCCTTTAGTGTGTTGTACTGACAATAAACAAAACAAATTAAAGGTGAAAATGGGACAATCAAAGAGAATAAAACCCCAGAAAATAAACTAGGGATAATGTACAATTCCAGGAGCCAGATATTTGCTTTTAGCTCCTTTTGACTATTTGGTTTGTTCTTTATTGTTAGCTATGTAGGTTATTTTTGCCAGTTCAGTAACAAGAAAAGTCAAATTGGCCCTTTAAGTCGAAAAACAATTCAAAAAATAGTTCTCAAAAATTACTTATCTGTATCATGGATCTATAACCTGTTGAATAATACTACAGACTTCTGTCTATTGTTCAGAACACTGCCCTTTCTAATCTATAGAAAAATCTTCCACGCAGCCTTGTTTGAGTATGTGGCTTAACATATGGAAGTCTCACTCAACATGCGACTTAATTGGTTTGTCCTTGCTTTTCTAGAATTGGCCCACTAGCTGCCAGCATTAAGTTTCAGGAAAAAAAAAATTGTTTTTCCCACACACTATGCTCTGCAGAGAGAAGAGCAGCCAGATTGCAATATTAAAAGGGTTCTTACTTAGCAGTGGAAAACAAAACACATTTGAATTCCAAAAACATACAGTGCCAGTTCTGACACATTGTAATGTGCTGTCAGAATGCATGCAAAAATGGTCAATAGTGGTTATTTTCTAATATATAAAGACAGCACACTTTATGGCTTCATTACCTAAACAGTTAATAAAGAGTTTGTGGTTAAAGTGTTTCTAGATCAGTGGAGCCACGGCATAAATAATACATTTGTGACTATACATTTGTATTCAGGATCTTCTACACTTGATGCTTTAGCTACATCTTGTCCACTTGTTTTGTGGCATCTTTGAGAGAGAAGATTGATTTACGGGAATGTACAAAACATTAAGTTGCACACAGGGGCGTAACTAGGAAAGACTGGGCCCCATAGCAAACTTTTGACTGGGGCCCCCCCTCTGCTGGGTATCACACAACCCCCCCCCCCTTGTAGATAGTGCCTCCCTATAGATTCCACCACACAGCGCCCCCCTATAGATAGCACCATACACAGCCCCCTGTAGATAACGCCATACAGCCCCCCTGTGGCTAACGCCATACAGACCCCCTCTGTAGATAACGCCATACAGCCCCCTCTGTAGATAATGCCATACAGCCCTCTCTGTAGGTAACGCCATACAGCCCTCTCTGTAGATAACGCCATACAGACCCCCTCTGTAGATAACACCATACAGACCCCCTCTGTAGATAACGCCATATAGCCCCCCCCCAAAAAAAAACGGCCTATAGTGTGTCCTACAAAAGACATGTATCCCCTCTCCACGGGATATCCACAGGATAGGAGATACATGTGTGATTGCTGGCAGCGATAAGGAGAACGGGGGACCGAAAGTCCCCCGAAGTTCTCCATGACGAACCTCGGACTTCCAGCGTCTGCGCAGCTCAATAAAAATTAAAGGAGCGCTGGTCACGCATGCGCACAAGCGCGACCGGTGCGCAAGTCATTTCCATGGAGCTGCCGACACAGACCCCGGAATGCCGAGGTTTGTCATGGAAAACTTAGGGGGGACTTTCGGTCCCCTGTTCTCCTCATCGCTGGGCGTCCCAGCGATCCCATATGTATCCCCTATCCTGTGGATGCATGTCTTTTGTAGGAACAACCCCTTCAGTGGCGTCGCGCTGTAGCAGCCATAGCGGCTGCTAGCGGAGCCTGCGGCCATGGGATGGGTCCGTGCCGGCGGGTGGCACGGGCCCCCTCATGCTGCAGGCCCCGTAGAAGTCGCTACGGCTGCTATAGCGGTAGTTACGCCACTGCGTATAGGTTTGTACGGCGTAAAACTACAGCTCCCAGCATGGCCGGAACAATGGTAAGGATATGCTGGGAGATGCAGTTTCACAAAAAAAATCATACCACCATCATCTCGCTGCAGATCATACAGTGACTACAATACTGATTAGACGCAGAATAAACATTTACATTAAGTGACTCACCGGTGACGTCTCAGATTCTAGTTCTTTTCTTCTCCCTCCGGTTCAGACATCTATGATGGATTTCTCCCGGCCATGACCCATTTCTGCAGTTTTCCGTTTAGATGTCTTCAGCTTCTCACTTTTAAAACATTTCTGCACCTATAAACAAAGTTAAAATTCTCAACACATCTAAATATAACTGTCACACACACACACACACACACACACACACACACACACACACACACACACACACACACACACACACACCGTGCCCCCTGTAGATAGTGCCCACATATGGACTCCAGAGCTGCAAGGCAATAGTGCTAACCACTGAGCCACCGTGCTGCCCTACATATAGCTTCCCCTATAGTTAGTGCTCCACGTATAGCCCACCTCTGTAGATAGTGTCTCACATATAGCTCCCCCTGTATATAGTGTCCCACATATAGCCCACCCCTGTAGACTGTGCACTACATATAGACCCCCCTGTAGATAGTGGCCCACATCCCCACATACAGACCTCCCCTGTAGCTAGTGCCCCACATATAGACCCCCCCTGTATATAGTGCACCACATATAGACCCCCCCTGTATATAGTGGCCCACATATAGACATGATCCCATTCCCACGCTGTTCACTGGCGATGCAGACATGCTCTCTTCTGAGTATGTCTGCAGGAGCTGAACGAGCGTCCTCCAATGACGCTGATTGGCGGGGCAGAATGACTTGCCCCGCCAATCAGCACCTTCCAAGCATGGAAGCGGCGCGATGATGTCATCGCGTCGCTAGCCAATCAGTGTCATTGTAAGGCACTGGATGGTCAGGCACGGAACATGCCCAGCCAATCAGTGCTAATACATGTATTTGGCTGCCGCTAGCACTTGGGCCCCCTCCGGTGCTAGCGACACCTACAGGCATGAGAGTGCCTGTGTAAGGCTCGTCGGCGCGGGCTCCACAGTAGCGGCGCTACCGCTGTAGCAGCCATAACGGCTGCTAGCGGCGCCACCTGGCATTTGGGTGGGCGTGTCGGCTGGCGGCACGGGCCCCCTCAAGCCCCGGGCCCCGTAGCAGCCGCTACGGCTGCTACCGCGGTAGTTACGCCACTGGTTGCACAACGTTTCATAGATGCCCATGTAATAGGCAGTCAGAGAGAGAATTACATCGTCTGTTCACACCTATGTTGGAGGCTCCTTTTGTCGCACATCCCGCTATTTTTACTGGACAAAATAGCACAGCATGCAATGCCATTTTGTCCAGAAAAATTACGGAAACTATGACGAAACCAATTAAAGCAAGTGGGTTCCGTCGGGCGCTGTTGGTTTACGTCATGCAACGGATCCGGCACTTCTGTTTTTCACGTTGTATTGCTCCTTGGATGGAGCACAACAGAACCAGTGATAACATATTCTGAGGGTTTTTTATGGGATATCTATGGCATTGGTCGGAAAATGTACTAGATCTGACTCATTTTCACAATAGTACTGTTGTTCCCAGCATGCCCTGCACAGCTTAGGTTATTGAACAATTACTTTTTTCTATTGTCTCCTATTTGTCAGAAAAAAATAGATTTTTTTTATAGTTTATTGAATGGGCAAAGGTTTTCAAAATCTGCAAATTATTGATATAATTGTGCAGTATCTAAGATAAAAGAAACGTTTTTATACAGGCAACAACACAAGACATTTGTGTAGTAATTTATTTTTGTGTAGTCGGTGAGTCATTGTATTCTTCCCTTGAAGCATTATTACTCCCCGTTACAAGCAATGTCTGCATAATATGGCATGCAATGAAACATATCACAATCTTTTTTTCCTCTAGGATTCCATACAAATCTGTGAGAAAAAAAGCTCCCTGTGCCTCCATATAAAATAGGAGGCACACAGACATACACTATGGCCCCATAGCTGACTATGGGTGCAGTATGACCGCTCCATACATCATGGAACCTTGAATCGATGAGTGCGCATAAGGCCTTACACTGACCCTACAGATCATAATTTTGCTACACAATGCTTTGCAGTTTTTGATGTAATGTCAGAAAACACACAGTGAATAAAAAAACCATTGGGGAAATATTTTTTGAAGATTTGATTTAACCATTGTTAAATAGGGTGTCCCACAAGGACCAACCCTCGTCCATATGCCCTATAAGGGCATATGGACACCATAGAGAGGTGTCCTCTGCTCAGAACCCCCTCTATAAGCCAGTGTAGAGTGCCATTGACATGCATAGGCTCCCGCACTGGCAGACTTGAGTTGATGCAGAGGAAATGAGCATGGGTTTCAGAGGTGCTGCAGAGGTTATCATATACAACAACGGTCTCAAACTCGGCCGGGTTAATGGGCCGCACATAGAAAAAAATGTGAAGTTCATGGGCCGCATTACTTTCAAATTTGATAAAACACAAAATTATTGTTAATCAGTTATTTGAACTACTATAACAATACTACTTTAAAATAATACTACACTACTATAACAATACTACATTACTATGATAATACCGCTAGTTTTAAACTTACCGTAAATTTGCGAATTTACTCCATGTGCTTATTTTAACAATCCCGTTTTCCAGTTTAAGTGTCGCTAAATGCAGTCTGGCTGCTCAGTTAGCATTTGGCAGACACAAGTATGTCAAGATAGGGCGGCCACTTTTTGGATAGTGCCACAGTGCCCTCTGTAGATAGTGCCACGCCCGTAGATAATGCCGCAGTGCCCTCTGTAGTTAATGCCACAATGCCCTCTGTAGATAATGCCACAGTGCACTCTGTAGATAATGCCACAGTGCCCTCTGTAGGTTTTACCACACACCCCCATAGATAATGCCACAGTGCCCGCTGTAGAGAGTTCCACACCCCCCCTGGATAATGCCACAGTGCCCTCTGTAGTTAACTTCCCAATGCCCTCTGTAGATAATGTCACAGTGCCCTTTGTAGATAGTGCCACACACACCCCTTTGTAGATAGTGCCACACACACCCCTTTGTAGGCCGTGCCCCACACACCCCTTTGTAGATAGTGCCATACGCACCCCTTCGTAGATAGTGCTACATATATCCCCCTATAGCTCCATTGGGGCTCCCTCTAGGAGCCAAAGCTGGCCGGGGATTTCTCTCCTGGAGGAGCCCCTGATGTCACTGTCCATATATGGACAGTTACGTGAGAGGGCTCGTCTATCAGTGGAATCTCCGACCAGTGTGTCGGCAACGCACTGGCCGAGCATTCCGGTCCAGGAGGAGCCACTGACTTCACTGTCCATATATGGACAGTTACGTCAGAGGCCTCGTCTATCAGCGGAATCCCCGACCAGTGCGTCGGCAACACGCTGGCCGGGCATTCCAGTCCATGAGGAGCCACTGACATCACTGCCCATATATGGACAGTGACGTCAGAGGCCTCATCTAGCAGAGGAATCCCGACCAGAGCTCTCTGGCTGGGGATTCCATTCCTAGAGGGAGCCCCAATGAAGCGATCTATAGCGATCTATAGCGCTGTCCACAGGGTGGGGTGTGTGGCGTGGAAATATCTTCAGGGTGGTGTGTCTCGCTTCTCCTTCAGCTTGCTCTCTGCTCTCCCGCTGTCAGCGGGCCGCAGATGACAGCTTCACAAGCCGCATGCGCCAGCGTGCTTGAGACCTCTGATCTACATTGTAGTTGATGTACAGGGTGGGCCATTTATATTGGTGCACCTAAATAAAATGGGAATGGTTGGTGATATTAACTTCCTGTTTGTGGCATATTAGTATATGGGAGGGGGGAAACTTTTCAAGCTGGGTGTTGACCATGGCGGCCATTTTGAAGTCGGCCATTTTGTATCCAACTTTAGTTTTTTCAATGGGAAGAGGGTCATGTGACACATCAAACTTATCGAGAATTTCACAAGAAAAACAATGGTGTGCTTGGTTTTAACGTTACTTTATTCTTTCATGAGTTATTTACAAGTTTCTGACCACTTATAAAATGTGTTCAAAGTGCTGCCCATTGTGTTGGATTGTCAATGCAACCCTCTTCTCCCACTCTTCACACACTGATAGCAACACTGCAGAAGAAATCCCTCCCAATCTGACCCCCTTAGACTTTTATCTTTGGGGTCATCTGAAGGCAATTGTCTATGCTGTGAAGATACGAGATGTGCAGCAACTGAAACTACGGATACTGGAAGCCTGTGCTAGCATTTCTTCTGCGGTGTTGCTATCAGTGTGTGAAGAGTGGGAGAAGAGGGTTGCATTGACAATCCAACACAATGGGCAGCACTTTGAACACATTTTATAAGTGGTCAGAAACTTGTAAATAACTCATGAAAGAATAAAGTAACGTTAAAACCAAGCACACCATTGTTTTTCTTGTGACATTCTCGATAAGTTTGATGTGTCACATGACCCTCTTCCCATTGAAAAAACTAAAGTTGGATACAAAATGGCCGACTTCAAAATGGCCGCCATGGTCAACACCCAGCTTGAAAAGTTTCCCCCCTCCCATATACTAATGTGCCACAAACAGGAAGTTAATATCACCAACCATTCCCATTTTATTTAGGTGTATCCATATAAATGGCCCACCCTGTAGTTTACTTAAGCTGACAGTTTGCTGTATGTGTAGCACACATACCTTTTTAAGAGTCCAGTTGAAGGTGGGAATGTAAGGCTCTGTTTACATCTGCGCTAGCTTTTCCGTTATTCTCTACGTCCAGAAGGGATGGATCGGTGGCATGACTGAAATCAACAGCGCCCAAGGGAGCCTATTGACTTTAATAGATTCTGTCGGGCTTCGTCACTATGTCCATCCTTTTGACAGACAGAATAGTTCAGCATGTTGCGCTATTTTGTCAGTGCAAATCTACAGAATCTGCAGATGTGAACACAGAAGAGCCAGAAGGCAAGTTATTTACTGTGTATAGGGATTTTTATATGTACCAGATTTGTAAAGAAAGATTGGAACACAACTGCAGCACATTTTCCACTTCTTGAATGATCTTTGTGCCATTCTTTAGGATGAATTGATGACTATTTAACTGTCTGGAGAGCCTGGATCAATAGATTTGGCTCTGAATTAAGATTGATTAGTCCCGTTTGGAATGACATCTGGAGCAGATATCCACTCCTATCAAAACTGGGGAAGCAAACCATTTACCCTCTATTTCCCTAGAGACCGGACGCATTTTAATTACAAGGATGATCATTAACTGATTTTTGTTTTTTTTACAATGCACTCTGCAGGTGTTTTTTTTTTGTATATCTCAAATAGTAAAACCAATGAAATCGGACATCTATAAGGATGAATCAGCGCCACACAAATGTGGACTTGAATGAACTATTATACTATATATACCATTTTTGGATCTTCATTTGGGTGGTCTCTTCTCCTGGTACTCCAGTTATATGATTGATTGTTAGCTGTGGGTTTTGTTTCTCTAGTCTATTTAGCCCTAGAATATAGTGAGTGCATACAGATAGCAATGATAGTATGCATGCTGCTCTCACAACACTGCCCTATAAATATTTAAATAGCAGTTCAGCTTTCAGTTCCAGTCATCAGTGACAAAGTATCAAGCTTTTTGACCTTTTGTTAACTTGCAATGTGAAATATGATTCTCGCAGACCGCTTTATGCCGTTTTCTATGAGAAGTTTATTCATAATTGTCTGAGGGCAACAAGATAACTGATCAGAACAGATGTGATCCATTCTGTGCACATTTAGTAGATGACATGCAATTGCTCCATCAAAGATAATGACTAGAATATTATTAGAAAGTTAGCAAAGAATGAGGAAGTATGGTTATTTGGTAGACGTAATGTGGATCACGTCAATGGGTTGTTTTTTGTATCCACAATGTAGGGAAATTTTCTGTTAAAGCAGATTTTGCAGTGGTGAAGTAACAAAGTTATTATAAATGTAACAGCTGTTGCTGAATGGAGCTGCCTGTCATGTTGTATATGGAATTAAGGCAGATGTTATGCAGGAGGTCAGTTTGTTTCCGATAACAGCGGGTAATCAGGCAGGCAGGCAGGCTCTTAATATCCTCGGCAGCCATAGAGTTTTATAACATCATATAATTACTGTACCTGGGAATGGGATCAGCTGTGGCCTACATGAAGTCTGTCTCATTGTTCTTATCTGCAAGGCTGGGTGGCTTCTAGTCTACTAGTCAGGTATCAGGTTCACTTTAGTTGTGCATATAAAAGTGTAAAATGTATTAAGCCTGGTAAATTACTTTATCACCTTACATTTTCAATTCTCATTGCCGAGGTCTCCTGCAAGGCCAGCTATGGCATCCTCTATATATACACATCCTGTGCCCCAGGAACAATTGTTAAATATTTATGGAGCATGGCCTGTGATGCCAAGCTTCTGCTTCTCTATTGACAGCCCAATGCCAAAACAGATTTGAGATGAACTGCTGAGTTGCTAGGGATACATTGCCTAAAACTGGCCATATGCATAAAATATTTGTAGGTAGATCCAGGTCATCTGCTGTCAGTCTTATGTGTATGGGGACTGCCGGGCTGTCTAATGACAGAAGACGTCTAGGAAGGTAAGGATTGATTGGTTGGACGGATTGATTTTAACCTGTGCGAGCCTTTGTGTCCATGAGTAATAAGCGTCACCAGACGTATCTCATCTTATCACAATCTCTGCAATGAAACAACATGCCCATTCAATTGAATAGGCATGTTTATAGGGTTTGGGAAGATAGCTACCAAGCTTAAAAATGGGTTTGTCAGACAGTGGGTCTCTAGCACGCTTGACTTGATTTGAACACGCATGTTTATGGGGGAGTTGGGGAGATACATTTGCTGAATATTAGAAGAACATGGAACCTCTTTTCCTAGGTGTATAGTGGCAGACAAGTCATTTTACTATTTCCAGAATAGGTTTAAATGCCTGAGAATAACATTGGCCTGATATAGGTTTGGTTTTTAATGTATGTTACTATTGTACATCATCCAAGACCTGCTCTGGAGGACTATAATGAAAATCTCAGCTATTTCTTGGAATGATAGGTGCTGCATAGTGAGGGGTCAGCACTATTGCCTTGCAGTACTGGGGTCCTGGATTTGAATCCTACCAAGGAAAACATCTGCATGGAGTTTGTAATTGCATGGATTTCCTCTGGGTACTCCGGTTTTCTATACACTCCAAAAAAAAGCATTACCTGTTTTGGAATTTGGTTAATTTGGAATTTAGATTATTAGGCCCGTTGGGGACAGGGACCGATGTGTACAGTGCTGCGGAATATGTTGGTGCTATATAAAAGGATTGAAATAAATAAAATGAATCAATAGTTGGACAGTCAGGTATTTCTGTATTCCGGATGTCTGAGCTTTGTGTCCAGCCTTCCCCCTGCACATTGCCAGGGATTTAGTTACATGATGAGATAATATTAAACAGCCAAACTGCTCTGTGCATTGGTTATGAATAAATAAAAGACCCCACCACAGGGCTTAGTGAAGGTAACAGGCCTCTTGCCTGAGCAAAGCTGCAGTAAACACTTGACATAAGTAATATAAAATAGGAGGATCAATAATATAACTGCAGTGAATATGTGTATGTCACAATGTTTTATTGGCTGTTAAAGAATAACATACTGTATGAGATTTATGGACTCTGTTTACTGACAACAGCTTGATATTGTTTAGAGTAACATACGGGGGTATATTTTTAGTTTAATGTTATGCTTGGAATATTAAAATAACTCTCCAGTCATTACATTGATTGAACTCCAAAGAATACTGTAATGACTGGCTTGAAAATTATAGAATGAAAATGTAATATTCTTTAATTTATTATTTTAGTTCGGTCTCATACAACTTTTTCTACTGAATTTTTATACCCTGGACAGAGTTAGGCCTTAGTCACACTTCCGTGTGTCGGTTGCATTTCCCGGACCGAACACAGTTCAGGGAGCCGGGCTCCTAGTATCATAGTTATGTATGACACTAGGTGTCCCTGCCTCCCTGTGGGAATACTGACCTGTATTGAACATGTTTCAGTACGGGACAGTATTCCCACGGGGAGGCAGTGACTCATTACGTCATACATAACTATGATGCTAGGAGCCCGGCTTCCAGTACTGTGTTCGGTCCGGGAAATGCAACCGACATGCTGTCCGTTTATCACGGACCGAACACGGAAGTGTGACGAAGGCCTTAGTTATCATATGACTATGTGCACTTGAGAACCAACTCCATTTTAGGAAATTATAATCCAACATATCGCTTAGGCCGAATTTACACGAGCGTGTGCCTTTTGCGCGCACAAAAAACGCGGCGTTTTGCGCGCGCAAAAGGTACTTAACAGCTCCGTGTGTCACCCTCGTATGATGAGCGGCTGCGTGATTTTCGCTCAGCCGTCATCAAGAGCGAACAACGCACAAATATCGGACATGTCGTGAGTTTTACGCAGCGGACACACGCTGCGTGAAACTCACAGACAGTCTGCATGGCCCCATAGACTAACATAGGTCCGTCCGAGGCGCGTGAAAATCACGCGCGTTCCACGGACGAATTACACTTTCGTCTAAATAAGCCCTAAATGTGTGGGGAACCAATGGGGCAGATTTAGCAATATAATAAAAATCTGCGCAATGTACATGTTTTTCTGTGAGGAAAAGTGTAGTTGACTGTGCTTTTCAATACAGTAAAAAAAAAAAAGATGACTGTTTTGGCATACCTTGAGCCCATTAAAGCCTATGGGCACATTTTACATATACATTAAGAGATTACCCAGTGTACAGTGTATATGGGGAACGTACACCACAAGCATGGTGTGAAGAATGTGTAAAATAGTTGTTGAGTATATCCCCCTTCCCAGACCATCCCCTGTTAAAGAGGCTCTGTCACCACATTATAAGTGCCCTATCTTCTACATAATGTGATCGGCGCTGTAATTCAGATAACAGCAGTGGTTTTTATTTAGAAAAATGATCAATTTTGAGTTATAACCTATTTTAGATTTATGCTAATGACTTTCTTAATGCCCAACTGGGCGTTTTTTAGCTTTTGACCAAGTGGGCATTGTTAAGAGAAGTGTATGACGCTGCCCAATCAGTGTCATACACTTCTCTCCATTCATGTACTCAGCACATAGTGATCTTGCTAGATCATGATGTGCTGTCACTTACTCACACATTAACGTTACTGAAGTGTCTTGAGAGTGAATAGACATCACCTCCAGCCAGGACGCGATGTCTATTCACAATCCCGACACTTCGGTAACGTTTGTGTGGGACTTAATGACAGCAAGTGTGATCCCGCGAGATCACGCTGTAAATGACAGCACAGCGTGATCTCGATTTGCTGTGCTGTAAGTCCCACACAAACATTACCGAAGTGTCGGGATTGTAAATAGACATCGCGTCCTGGCTGGAAGCGATGTCTATTCACTCTCAAGACACTTCAGTAATGTTAATGTGTGAGTTCCGATCACAATATGTAGAAGATAGGGCACTTATAATGTGGTGACAGAGCCTCTTTAATTCAATGACAGTTAGTATGCCCTCATACCCATAAGATTGTAAGCGAGATATGCCAACATTTATCTAATGTGTATGGGCAGCTTTAGTCCTTAATTAAATACTTGTATCATTTTATCTTTTCCTCTAATTGGTGGTTATAGCTTGAAATATTAACCATTATTCATTATTCAGTGAAGTGGTCAGATCAAGGCCACACCTCGCTAACATGCCTCTAAAAAAATAATTTTCAATGTATTCCTAATTAAAAGAAATGACTAGATAACTTTTACAAAACCGTGCACCCTACAGCTTATTTACAGGACAACACACTTGTATTGAATCCGCAATTGTAGATAATTTATAGTTACAGAGGGTGAAATGTTGCTGTGTGTTTGTAGTAATTTCCTAATCTGGAATGGCAATAATGAGAGTTGCAGTTATTTCCAAACCTGTGATTCTCAATTGACAAACTTTACAGTTTAACGGTGTACCAAAATGGCAAACACAAAAAGTTCAGTTAGTGCCCCTATTCTCCCACTAGACCTACATGTAACATAAACTTCAGTGTTAAAAAATGTTTATTTGTAATAAATACTTAAAGGGTCAGCCAAATCCAGGTGAAGACTGATTTGAGAAGAAGCAAACTTGCTTAGGTGTTTAAATAACTCCCATAGATTTGAATAGAGAAAAGTGCCTCGTCTAGTTTTCCCCTGTGTGCCATACGTGTCTAAGTTGGGAAAACCCCTTTAAATCGGGACCAGGACGCTAGCACCATTATTAGCCGAACCTGAAGTTCAGTAGTCTAGCTCCATTGGTACAGATGGCCACATCGTATGTCATGCCGCTGAAGAAAAGCCCAAAGAAAGCTGTTAGAAGTATGCACCATCTCTATTCATATTTTAACAATTTTTAATTTTATCTGAGAAATAAATGTTTGAACACCACCATTTGTAATTTCATTTGTTTTACCTCATGCATCTATTTCTCCTTATTCCCAGCAGTTGAGAAATGATCTCCAGTGCCTACCACCATCCGTGCAACACCGAACATACAGTCAGATCCATCTCCTAGAGGAGAAAACCCGCTCATTTAAATCTGATGTCACTTCATCTCCAGAAAAGGTGCACTGGAGCTTTCTAGTAAGTTTTTATTGAATTGTTTGAAGTAGTAGTTTAATTCCTCTCCTGGTTCCTATACTCATTATCTAGTCAAATATGCATGTGCTTCATTGTGTTTTTAATTCTAAACTGTCTAAAACAGACCATGCTTATTTCAATGCAAGAGGGAGACAAGTAGTTGCCAGACACTTCTGACTTCAACCAATCTTCCAGCACAACAAGATGCCCGATCCCTGTTTCTTTTGACATCTGATGTTTGGGAACGGTCAGGAGGCCCCTTAGTCATTGTATTTGTGTGGGGGGGGGGGGGACCCGCTGATACCAGTGGGATCTGTCGATGTTAATCTAATGTGTATTGCCAGCTTAAGTCACATGGCACCTCTTGTAGGTTACTTCTCTTATTTTGTACAATGTCTTTATTGAATTTTCAGTTTCATAAAAGTTACAAATCTTCGTAAATTTCAAACATAAGTAAACAGATTTAGGGTACCCAATTAAGAGATGAGACAAATATGGGTATATTAATATCGAATGGCATCTCCCAAGATAGGAAGATGTGTATAAGTACTTAACAAGGCATGTAAACCAGGTTGAAACTTTCTCTTGTAGCTTACTTCTACTGACAATATTGGTAACAACCTTTTTACATAGATGGTAAAGTGAGCTGTAATGTCTGGAAGCTCTTCTACAGCCCCTACTCTTCTATTATATTATTACATTCCCTTTTCAAACCAAACCACAAAAGGAATGTATCTTCCATCAAATGTATTGAAGTTGGGGTTTTCATGTTGTCCGTTGTGCAGATGTAGCAGGCACCCATTTGTCTTTTCACTTTCTTTTTTTTTTTGTGTGTGTAGTGGTTAATTGTCTTTAGATAATACACCAACCTGCTCTTGTCTATGTGGATAGCCTGACTGCAAGGCACAGAACAGACTTTATGTTCAGCTTAAAGGGGTTTTCCGGGACCTTCGCATTGATAGTCTGTCCTTAACCCCTTAATGACACATCCTAGTTTGGGCCTTAAGGCTCAAAGCCCATTTTTCAAATCTTACATGTGTCACTTTATGTGGTAATGACTCTGGAATGCCTTTATCAATCCAAACGATTCTGAGATTGTTTTCTCGTGACACATTGGACTTTATGTTAGTTAAAGTTAGGTCGATAAATTCAATATTTATTTCTGAAAAATAGCAAAATGTAGAGAAAATTTGGAAAGATTAGCATTTTTCTGAATTTAAATGTATCTGCTTGCAAGGCAGATGGTTATACCACACAAAATAGTTACTAGTTCACATATCCCATATGTCTACATTATGTTTGCATCGTTTTTTGAACATTCTTTTATTTTTCTAGGACATTACAAGGCTTAGAATATAAACCGCAATTTCATCATATTTTCAAGAACATTTCAAAAGCCTTTTTTTTTTAGGTATCAGTTCAGTTCTGAAGTGGCTTTGATGGTTTATATAGTAGAAACCCCCATAAAACACCACATTTTAAAAACTGCACCCATCAAAGTATTCAAAACCGCATTTAGCAAGTTTCTTAACCCTTTAGGTGTTTTACATGGATTAAAGCAAAGTGGAGGTGAAATGTACAATTTTTTTTTTTTTTTTTTAAGAAAAACCCTTTTTATTACATTTTTTGTAACACAGAAGGTTTTACCAGAGAAACGCAACTCAATATTTATTGCCCAGATTCTGCAGTTTTTAGAAATATCCCACATTTGGCCCTAGTGTTCTAATGGACTGAAGCACAGGATACAGAAGCAAAAGAGCACCTAGTGGATTTTGGGACCTCCTTTTTATTTGAATATATTTTAGGCACCATGTCAGGTTTGAAGAGGTTTTGTGGTGCCAAAACAGCGGAAATCCCCTCAAGTGACCCCATTTGGCAAACTACACCCCACAAGAAGTTTATCGAGGGTTATAGTGAGCATTTAGACCCCACAGGTTTTTTGCTGCATTTAGTAGAATTAAGCTGTGAAATTGAAAATCAGAAATTTTTCGATAAAACATGCAAATTTGTAATTTTTACAAGGAATAAATTAGACGAAGCACCCCAACATTTAAAAAGCAATTTCTCCCGATTAAAGTAATACCCCATATGTGGTCATAAATGGCTGTTTGGACACACGGCAGTGCTCAAAAGGGAATGAGCACCATTTGGCTGTTGGAGCTCAAAATTAGCTGGAATGGTTTTCGGTGTCATGTCACATTTGCAAAGCCCCTGAGGGACCAAAACCGTGGAAACCCCCCAAAAGTGACCCCATTTGGGAAACTACGCCCCTAAGGAATCTATCTAGGGGTATAGTGAGCATTTAGACCCCACACGTCTTTTGCAGAATTTTTGGGAATTAGGCCGTGAAAATGAATATCAACATTTTTGTCCATTACATTTTTTTTTATAAACTTTTTTTTTAGTCCCACTAGGAAATGTGAAGGCATGGAGCCCTGATCGCTATTTTAATACACTGCACTACATGCGTTACTCACTAACAGCAATTGGCAGGACCTACTAGGCTTTTGTAGACGGCAGACAAGGAAGCCATTGTTAGGCCTCCAATTACCATAGCAACCGTCGGCAGCCCGTGATCACGTTGCGGGGTGGTCGATGGTGTTCTAGCCTCTTAGAAGCCGCGGTCGCTATTGAACGTGGTTTCTAACGGTTTAATCAGCGGGGACCACCGCGATCAGTTCTTGGGGAAGGAGCTGTGACAACTGATGTACGTGACAGCAGTTTTCACAGCTCATAGATGTGATGGGAGGGGGGGGGTGGAATGGTGGTTATTCCCATGATGTACTATCACCTCACTGAGCGCGAACGACGTGCACAGCATGACGGAATAGTCAAGGGGTGGGAAGGGGTTAAGATAGGCCATCAGAATTTGATCAGTGACAGACTGGGACTGAGCTCAGCAGTACCAGACACTGCCGCACATATGGATGAATTATTGCATCTGCGGAAACAATGATGGTCCCCACCGATCAAACACATTATTAGGCCATCAATGTTTAAGTCCCGGAAAATCCCTTTATGGTTCAATCTTTTTATTGGTAATTTCAAACAGAAAAGAACATGATCAATAGCCACATATCTCAATATTTACAAAGCTAGAATTCACAGTACAGCCACACAGACTTGTGTAAAGATAAATTGAGTACATGGAATGCAGAAATTGATCAGATTAACAAACTAGGCATAGCTTTTACAAATACAATAGTGAAGGCAAAGCAGGTATACAATACAGAATATATCACAAATACTGCATATGGATACATCACAATAATCGTTAAACAAGTATGCAATTCGAACTATTCCTCTACATGTCCCATACCACTGAAAAAGAAGCAAAAGCATTCGAGCCATATGTCAGTATTCTTTCGTGTATATATATATATGTGTCATTAATGGAAGAAATTACTTCTGCAATTTGTGGAATGGAAGGAGACTTCCAGTATCTTGTTACAATAATCTTAGCAATGATCAATATCTTGCATATTATGATCCTGAATCTTGAAGGTATTACATGAAGGTCTAGAAATAGAAGCGCCAATTGCGGAGAACTAGGAATCTCTTGGTTTATAAGATCTGAAATCAATCGGAATATGTCTTGCCAGTAGGTTGTTAAGAGTAGACAATTCCATAGGATATGAAGTAGAGTTCCCCGTTGTCCACAAGCTCTCCAGCGTCTACAGGAGGAAGTCGGATACATCTTACTTAAACGATCTGGAGTGAAATACCACCGCAGCATAGTTTTCATCGCTGCCTCAAAATGAGAACTACACTGTAACGATTTATTTATCCATCTAAAAGCTCTTGTCCACTTCTCAGGTGCAAAGGCTTGATCCAACTCTTTCGGAAAATCCCTTTAACATGCAGTCCTTTTAGTAGCAAAGAAGTCATTATGAGCTGTGTCAGTGTGTCACAATGGAGAAATTGTGTACTGTATGTTGTCACAGTGCCAAAAGACAAATCAATTTCTTACATAAACTTTATGGGGGGAATTTATGAAGACTAGCGTTTTACATGGCAGTTAAAAACGTAAGTGTGCTGTAGTACAATGCGT
Organism: Rhinoderma darwinii; assembly: GCF_050947455.1. Classification (NCBI taxonomy): domain Eukaryota; kingdom Metazoa; phylum Chordata; class Amphibia; order Anura; family Rhinodermatidae; genus Rhinoderma; species Rhinoderma darwinii. The sequence continues at coordinate 466,229,852 of NC_134687.1, forward strand.
CAAATTTTTTAGGAGGTGCATGTGATGTACGGTATCTTTGACTGTCCATGCTCTAGAAATTGCAATCAACGCCTGCAAGATTTTCAACATAACTTACACAAATTTCTGGCATAAGTGATGGTATTGCAAATCTATCGATCCATGGGTAGCCCCCTCCTGCTTAACCCACCCAGTTGTAAAAGTCGCAAAACATAGCTCATATATGGCGTTTTCCATAATTTGCATCTTTTCTACGCCATAAAAGTTCAGATAGATACATTTCCCCCTATGTCTTTGGGCCAACCAGTCTACGTTTACCAGTCTGGAGATTTCCAGAACAGATGATAACCTATAGTAACAACTTATGTCTGCTGACAGATTTGGTGAGCAAGGGAATCTAAAAGTTTATATATTATGCAGTTGTTTGTTATAATTATAATGCCTTGCTAGTGCTTCAGTTTTATCATCTCAGATTTATAAATTGAATGCTTATGATCTATGCACCACTGTCACATCTATCCTCAGTCTTTCAGCCTTTAAAGAGCATCAGTCACCACCTTCTTGCTGCCCTCACTGAGAGTGGCATAAGGTATTGATTGGCTGACAAAGTGATTTCAGCGTTATAAGTGCTATGTGTAGGTGAGATGTACTTTTTGTAAAACTTGCAAAAAATTGCTGCAGCTCTCCTATCGCGATGTGAAGAGTGTCCAGTGTGTTCATGAGCTGCCGCTAACCCCACCCTCCCACCACTAATTGACAGTTTTCTACTTATACACAGTGAGGCCTCATTCACACGGCAGGGTTTCCCGGCCGTGTGCCGGCCGTTCATAAATCGGCCGGCACCCGGCTGCATTAGGAATAATAGACCCCTAATGGGGCTATTCACACGACCGATTTTTTGACGGCCGGGAAAACCGGACGTCAAAAAATAGGACATGCTCTATCTTCGCCCGGGTACCCGGCCGCCCGGCTCCCATAGAAGTCTATGGGGCCGGGAAATACACGGCCATCACCGGGATGTGTCCCGAGTTATGGCCGGGTTTTCCGGAGCTTGCGCTCTATCTCCTCCTCCTCACAGCACAGATTGCATGTGAGGAGGAGGAGTTGATGCCATTCTGACGAATGGCATCGCTGTACACTGTGTGGCAGGGCCGGGGTGTACAGCAGGTGGAAGGGAGCGCTGCGCTGGCTCTCTTCCCCTGCTTGAAAAGCACCCTGGCCCGGCGACACCTTCGATGGCGCCGCTAGCAGCTGCTGCAGCTGCTGCTGCGGCTGCTACTACTGTAGCGACGCCACTATAGCAGAGCGGGGAGGTATCTCCCCGCTCTGCTATGTGCTAGCCGCACTTTAGCTCCTTGAAGCGTGTTTTCGGGGATTCCGCTCCTGGACAGAGCGCTTGATGTCTCTGTCCATATCTGGGCAGTGACATCAGGGGAAACTCCTGAAGCGGAATCCCCGAACACATGGGGATTCCCCTTCAGGAGTTGCCGCTGATGTCACTGTCCGAATCTGCCCGGCCCGGTACGGATGCAAAACTTAATGCAATCCGGCCGGGCAAAATGGCCGATTTTACCGGCCGACACTCGCGCTCGGGAACGACCCGGTCGTGTGAATCCCGCCTAAGGCCTTCACACGACAGCGTCCGAGTGTCAGCCGATAAAAACGGCCGTTTTGGGAAGTTTTTTCCGTCCGTTTTGTATCCGTTCCGATTCCGTTCCGGGCTGTGTTGCAGTTTTTAACGGCCGATTTTGCCCCGTTTTGCATCCGTTTTTTTCCCTGTCCGTTTTAAAATCGGATGAATTTCATTTATACATTTTTTGCCACTCATAATAATAATAATAATAATAATCTTTATTTATATAGCGCCAACATATTACGCAGCACTTTACAATTTAGAGGGGACATGAAACAAACAATATCAGACATTACATAGTGACAAAGTTCATTTACAATTCAAATCTGGGGAGTGAGGACCCTGCTCGCAAGAGCTTACAATCTATGAGGAAGTAAAGGAGACACAAAGTGTAACAGTGTTTGTTCTGTACAATGGTCCGGCCATTTTTATACACATGCGGTGGTAACATAAAGCTGCATGAGCCGGTCACCAGCCAGTATCCGTGTATGACAGACATGAAGAGAAGGAGTGTGAGGGAATCTTATTCTGATGACTAATCAAAAAGAGGGCCATGGAAAGGAGTCAGATTAGGGAATGTTATAGGCCTGTCTAAATAGATGTGTTTTCAGGGCACGTTTAAAACTGTGGATATTGGGAATTAATCGGATTGTCTGGGGTAGCGCATTCCAGAGGACGGGTGCAGCACGAGAGAAATCCTGGAGACGGTAGTGGGAGGTTCGGATTATGGAGGATTTTAATCTAAGGTCGTTGGCAGAACGTAGAGCCCGAGTAGGGTGGTAGACTAGATGAGGGAGGAGATGTAAGGAGGTGCAGCACTGTGGAGAGCTTTGTGGGTGAGAGTAATAAGTTTGAATTTTATTCGGAAGGGGATGGGCAACCAGTGCAGTGACTGGCACAGATTAGAGGCGTTGGTGTAGCGGTTGGTCATAAAGATGAGCCTGGCTGCTGCATTGAGGATAGATTGGAGAGGGGAGAGTTTAGTGAGGGGAAGACCGACTAGTAATGAGTTACAGTAGTCAAGACGAGAGTGAATCAGAGCAACAATGAGAGTTTTGGCAGTTTCCTCCGTAAGAAAAGAGCGGATTCTGGAGATGTTTTTGAGGTGAAAATGACAGGAGCGTGAAAGTGATTGTATGTGAGGAGTAAAGGAAAGATCTGAGTCAAAAATAACCCCGAGACAGCGGGCGTGCTGCTTAGGAGTGATGATAGTGCCACACACAGAGATGGAGACATCAGGTTTAGGGAGGTTAGTAGATGGTGGGAACACAAGGAGCTCAGTTTTAGAAAGATTCAGTTTCAGATAGAGAGAGGACATGATGTTAGAGAGAGCGGACAGACAATCACTGGTGTTCTGTATTAGAGCAGGGGTGATGTCACGGGAAGAGGTATATAATTGGGTGTCATCAGCGTAGAGATGGTACTGGAAGCCAAATCTGCTAATGGTTTGTCCAATAGGAGCTGTGTAGAGAGAAAAGAGCAGCGGACCTAGGACTGATCCCTGAGGAACCCCGATATCAAGGGGAAGAGGAGAAGAAGTGGAACCAGCAAATGACACACTGAACGAGCGGCCAGAGAGATAGGAGGAAAACCAAGAGAGAGCCGCGTCCTGGAGGCCAATAGAGTGGAGCATGTTAAGTAGGAGTTTGTGGTCTACAGTGTCAAAGGCTGCAGAGAGATCCAAAAGAATCAGGAGAGAGGATTTACCGTCCGATTTAGCCGCCAAGAGATCATTTGAGACTTTAGTAAGGGCAGTTTCTGTGGAGTGTAGAGTGCGGAAACCAGATTGTAAGTGGTCAAGAATGGAGTTAGCAGAGAGATAGCGGATAAGGCGAGAGTAGACCAAGCGTTCCAGGAGTTTGGAGATGAAGGGCAGATTAGAGACTGGTCGGTAGTTGGCAGCGCTGGATGGGTCAAGAGTTGGTTTTTTCAATAATGGGTTTATAATGGCATGTTTAAAAGCGGAGGGAAAGATACCAGAGGAAAGAGAGAGGTTAAATATTTTAGTCAGGTGACTAGTGACAGCTGGGGAGAGGGACTGGAGGAGGTGTGAGGGGACAGGATCACTAGGGCAGGTAGTAGGACGAGAAGAAGAGAGGAGCCTCGAGACTTCTTCTTCAGTTATTGGGTCAAATGCTGACAGTGAAGAAGAGGGAGTGCGGGAGCGAAGGGGATGAATGTTACTAGGGGACTGGGAGATAATATCATGCCGGATGTTGTCAATTTTAACTTTAAAATAATTGGCCAGGTCTTCAGCACTGAGATCTGTGATCGGCGACTGCACTTTAGGACTAAGGAGGGAGTGAAATGTATCAAAGAGGCGTTTTGGATTGTTAGATAGTGTGGAGATGAGAGAAGTGAAGTAGACTTGTTTGGCGCGGTGAAGGGCAGAGTTGTAAGTTTTGAGCATCAATTTGTAATGGAGGAAATCTGCATCCAAATGCGATTTTCTCCACAGTCGTTCGGCACATCTCAAGCACCGCTGAAGAAAGCGGGATTGTGGCGTGTGCCAGGGTTGTCGTCGTCTTTGTCGGGTGGTACGGAGTGTAGGGGGGGCTGCTTCATCCAATGCATTTTTGAGAGTGTTATTGTAAAGTTTGGCAGCCAGATTGGGACAGGAGAGGGAAGAGATAGGGGACAATGAGGACTGTAGACTGTCTATGAGTTTCACAGTGTTAATGGCATGTAGATTTCTGTATGTCTGATACGTAGGGATGACCTGAGGAGGCAGAGAATATTTGATAGTAAAGGAGAGAAGATTGTGGTCAGAAAGCGGGAGAGGAGAGTTAATAAAGTCAGAAACTGAGCAGAGCTGGATGAAGACCAGGTCAAGCGAATGCCCGTCTTCATGTGTAGGAGAGTTAGTAAGTTGTGACAGACCGAGGGACGAGGTTAAAGATAGAAACTGGGAGGCATATGAGGAGATTGGGTTATCAATGGCATTATCTTCCCTCTGTAGATAATGCCACACACTGCCCTCTGTAGATACTGCCACAGCCCACCTGTAGGTAATGCCACACAGACCCCCTTGTAGGTAGTGCCACACAGACCCCACTGTAAGCAATGCCACACATCCCCCCTGTAGGTAATGCCACACAGCCCCCTCTTTGGGTAATGCCACACAGCCCCCCTGTAAGCAATGCCACACAGCCCCCTGTAGGTAATGCCACACAGCCCTCCTGTAGTTATTGCCATACAGCCCCCCTGTAGGTAATGCCACACAGCCCCCTGTAGGTAATGCCACAAAGCCCCCATGTAAGCAATGGCAAACAGCACCCCTGTAGATAATGCCACACAGCTCCCCTGTAGGTAGTACTACACAGACCTCTCGTACAAAGTCACCCCCCCTAGATGGCACCCCCCCTACTTTCCTGTAGGGTACGACTCCAGGAGAAGTCCCTCACTTCACTGTCCATATATGGACAGTGAAGTGAGGGACTTCTCCTGGATCGGAATCCTCGGCCACAGCGGTGGGGATTCCGCTTCAGAAGTTCATGACGTCACTGTGTCCATATATGGACAGTGAAGGCAGGGACTTCTCCTGGAGCGCAATCCCCGGCCACATCGCTGGGGATTCCGCTTCAGAAGTCCCTGACGTCACTGTGTCTATATATGGACACAGTGAAGTCACGGACTTCTGCTGGAGCGGAATCCCCAATCCCCGGGAACAGTGCTGCCAAAGCTGTGGCCGGGGATTGGGGATTCCACTCCTACAGGGAGCAAAAAAATACCCTCGTCCTCCTCCTCCTCACATGCACTTCGCACTGTGAGGAGGAGAAGGAGAGAGAGCGAGCAATGGAAGACACGGCTGTTACTTGGAGCACATTCAAGTGATGGCCAAGCATTACCCGGCTTCATAGACTTCTATGGGAGCCGGGCGGCCGGGAGAATGGCCCGAAAATAGGGCATGTCCCATTTTTTGACGGCCGGGTTTCCCGGGCCGTCAAAAAATTAGTCGTGTGAATTAGGGGTCTATTGTTCCTACTGCACGGACGGACGTCGCACGGCTGGGAAACCCTGTCGTGTGCATAAGGGCTAAGGCCTCATGCACACGGCCGTGCCGGTAATTACAAAGTATGGGAGTACGGCCCGTAAAAAGCAAAAGAAAGGACATGTCCTATCTTTTGCGGTACACTTCTACGGTCCAGACACCTATCCTTAGCGATACGGAAAGGTGTCCGCGGCCAATAGAAGCGAATGGGTCCGTAATTGCGAACGGTCGTGTGCATGGGGCCTAAAAGGGAGAAAACGATCGATCAGCGGCGGGAGGGCGGTGTTATCGTCACCTTATGAATACAACAGACACTTTCTAACACCACGATGCGAGCAGTACACCGATTTGAAATATAAATTTTACAAAAAGAACATCTCACTTACACATACTATTTATAAAGCTGAAATCTGTCTCTCAGCCACTATCTAATGTAGCCCTCAGTATATCTCCGGCAGCCCCATAGAAAGTAAATGAAGCGGTGGCCGAGTATGCGCAGTATCTCTCCATTCATATGGGGCATAGAGGGACGGCCAGATAAGCCTATTCTCCGGATCGATGGGGTTCCCAATGGTTGGACCCCCACCGATCATATATTTATCACCTATCCTGTGGATAGGTGATAAATATTATGGGAAAACCCCTTTAAGGTACATAGGTGACTCTCAAAGAGTAATTTCATTTACAGTACCATGACACCTACACTACAGGGACATAGAATTTGTATCCCAACACCAGGAGCTTTGTTATTATTCCTTCATTATTCTGCTCAGCACATAAATAAGGCAGAGACCATGTCCATGTTCCTCTTAGTTACTTAGTGACGGAGGCAAGTACCATTGACTGCAGCTGCCGATAAACAGGCGGCACAGGACAGAACAGAAACATGTGCAGTTCAGTCTGTTGGGAAATAAATGCAGATAAGAGACATAATCTGCCTTTTTTAACTTGATATCTGCCTCCAGCATCCACAAGGATACTCATTTCTGTTGTTCAGAATAGAATGCTTTTACATAGAATAGAATGGAATTTCCAAAATTCCAATACACTGCATGTGGTTAAGAACCACACTTTTCAAGGAATGGTTATTTTTTTTCCATACTGAGACATACTTTAGCCTTCACATTTTTGTGGCATTTTTCCAAATAGCATAGGGAAACGCATTGAAAAAAAATAAAAATCTGTTTGCCATTCAAGCAATACAAACATATTTTTGAACTGCTTCTTTAATTAAAAAAAATCAGTTGACAATTGTAGCAGAAACAGGGTAAAATAGTATGTATTAACAAACATTCTTACATAACCTCTTTTATATACAGTATCTGATAAATGACTTACTCACTATATTCAGATGGTTGTTGGACATCACTATGACATCACCTGACATTGAGAATAAATTCAAAAATTCACAACACATAGTGCAGGTTCCTTAAAGAGACACTATATCTTAAAGGGGTTGCGCACTTTATGTTTAATGTTAACAAATGTGTGAGAACGATAAATTTATGGAACGTAGGGCTTATTCAGACAAGCGTATTATACGTCTGTGTGCTGTCCGTTAAAAAAAACGAACAGCACACGGACCTATGCAATTCAATGGGGCTATTCACACGTCCATGGTTTTTGACGCAGCGTGTGTCCATTGCATATCCTATTTTGATCAGTTTTTGCAGACCACGTCACCCATTGAAGTCAATGGGTGCGTGAAAAACACGGACAGCAAGCAGACAACATCTGTGTGCTGTCCGTGCTTTTCACGCACCAGTTGCTAAAGAAATTATGAGAAAAAAAAAACAGGAACACTGATGCCACACGGAAAGCACAATGATGCCACACGGAACTAAAATGCATGAAATACGCTCCATTTTTTTGTGGATGCAAAACGGACACGTTCGTCTGAATAAGGCCTTACTAATATATTTTTGAAGTTCAGCGCCGTTTTCTCTATTTCTGATGCAAACCCCCCTTTTGTTAGCCAAGTCCTCTATTCAGACCCCATGCTGCTCCCGTCTAGAAAATGTCTGCAGAGAGGCATGCGACGAGACACGTCCATCAGCCTCCTCCATTGAAACACACAGTGCCTGCACTAGTTTTCTGGATGTCCAGGACAGGCGTAAGAACAAATAAAAGCTTGGTGTAATACTTTCATCTACACTTGCGCAGGTCCTGAACTTCCAGGAAACTAGCGCATATGCAGTGTGTTTCAATGGAGAAGACTGATGGACGTGTCTTATCACATGCCCTTCCAATGGCAATTCTTTTTTGGATGAAAAAGCTGTTGGGTTTGGACAGAAGGCTTGGCTAAAAAAGGGACATGACTTCATTTTACTATATGTCTTCTTTATATTGGCATCATTTTTTTAATCTTTTTTTCCCCCGACGTTATAAAGCTTATAAGCTTGCTATAATTTTTTCAAATATTCAACAAAATATGCAAAACATATTTTTTTAGGTACCACTACAGTTTTAAAGTGGCTTTGAGGAGCCTATATATTAGAAAACCCGATAAATCACCGCTTTTTAAAAACTGCACCCCTCAACGTATTTAAAAAAGCATTTAGGACGTTTGTTAACCCTTTAGGTGTTTCACAGGAATTAAAGCAATTTGGTGGGAAAATTTACAAATTTAATTTTGTTTGCAGATATTTTAAAAAAACACAACTCTATATTTATTACCCAGATTCTGCAGTTCTCAGAAATATCCAATATGTGGCCCTAGTGTGCTATGTGACTGAAATACAGGCCTCAGAAATGGAGGAGCACCTTGTGGATTTTGGGGCCACCTTTCTATAAGGGTATGTTCACACGTACACTTCCGATACGCCTGAAATTAGAGAGAAAACAGGAGAAACCAGCTCCGGAATTTCAGACGTAAAGGCAAGTGCAGGCGTTTTTCGCAGTGTCCATTACGGACGTAATTGGAGCTGTTTTTCTATGGAGTCAATTATGTCCCAAGAAGTGAGAGGCACTTCTTTGACGCGGGCGTCTTTTTTACGCGCCGTCTTTTGACAGCGGCACGTAAAAAAAATTACCGTCGGCACAGAACATCGTAAAGCCCATTCAGATGAATGGGCAGATGTTTGCCGGCGCATTGGAGCCGTATTTTCGGACGTAATTCGAGGTTAAAATGCCCGAATTACGTCCGTAAATAGGGTGTGTGAACCCAGCCTATGGATGTTTTCCAGGTGCCATTTCATGTTTTAAAAGACCTTGAGTTGCCAAAACAGTAGATACACACCAAAAAATTACCAATTTTGGGAACTACACCCATCAAGGACAGTATCTAGGGGCGTAGTGAGCATTTTGACCGCACAGGGTTTTTTTTACAACAATATGTCGTTTTTGCGCAAAATTTTTCATTTCCACAAGGAATTCAGGAAATAAAGCACCCCACAATTGTTAGGAAATTTCTTGTGAGCATGGCAATACCCATGTTTGGCCCTAAAGTGCTGTTTGGATACACGGCAAGGCTCAGAAGAGAGGGTGCGCCTTTTAGCTTTTGGAGCGCAGATTTTGCTACAATGGTTTTCTGATGCCATGTTGCATTTGCAAAGCACCTAAGGTACCAGTACAGTTGAATGCCAAAAAGTCGCTCCATTTAGGAAGCTCAACACTCAAGGAATTCATCTGGGCGTGGTGAGCATTTTGACCCCACAGGTGTTTTAGCGAATTTATTAGAATTGAACTGAAAAAAATGGAAAATTATCTTTTTTTTGCCAATAATATGCAGTTATAGCTCAAATTTTTTATGTTCACAAGGGCTTTAAGAGAAAAGGCACCCCATTATTTGTAACACAATTTCTCTTGAGTATGGTAATACCCCATATGGGGTCATAAACTGCTGTTTGGATACACGGTAGAGCTCAGAAGGGAAGGAGCACCATTTGACTTTTGGTGCGCAGATTTTGCTGGATTGATTTCTGGGTGCCATGTTGCATTTACAGAACTCCTGAAGTACCAGTACAGTGGAAAGCTCTGATAAGTGACTTCATTAGCTAAACTACACCCCTTGAAGAATTAATCCAGGGGTATAGTGAGCATTTTGACCCCACGGCTTTTTGCAGAATTTGTTAGAATTGGGCCGTGAAAATAAACAAAAATCCAAGAAGATGCAGTTCTAGCTCATATTTTTTCATTTTCACAAGGATTATAAAGGAAAAATCACTCCAAAATTAGTAAAGAATTTTCTCCCGAGTACTGCAATACCCAATATGTGATCGTAAAATGCTGTTTGGGCACATAGCAGGGCTCAGAAGGGAAGGAACGCCATTTGGCTTCTTGGGCATATATTTTGCTGAATTGGTTTTTGGGAGCCATGTCACATTTGCAGAGCTTCCTGAGGTAATAGTACAGTAGAAATTCCCCAGATGTGAATTAAATTAAGGGTGTAGTGAGCATTTTGTCCCCACAGGTGTTTTATAGTTTTTATTAGAATTGGGGCATGAAAATTTAAATCTACATTTTTTCCAATAATATGTAGATTTAGCTCAAAATGATCAATTTTTTTTACAAGTAATACAGGAGAAAGAGCTCCCCAAAATTTGTTATGCAATTTCTCCCGAGTAAGACAATACCCCTTATGTGGTTATAAATGGATATTTGGACACACAGGAAGGCTCTAAAGGGAAGGAGCACAATTTGGTTTTTGGAGTAGAGATTTTAAAAGATTAGATTTCAGACACCACGTTGCATTGGGCTGAGGTACGAGTACAGTGGAGAGCCCTGAAAAATGACCCCATTTTGGAAAGGACATACCTCAAGGAATTCATCTAGATGTATAGTGAGCATTTTGACCCCACAGGTGTTTTTCAGAAATTAGTACACAATAGATGTTTTAGATTGGAAATTGCCATTTTTTCCACAGATATGCCATTTCAGTGCCCAATATATTGTGTCCACCTTGTGCCACTGGAGACACACATCCCATAGATTGTTAAGCGGGGTACTCCGGAGTACAGTAACACCATATATGTGGTTATAAACTGCTGATTGGACACACTGCTAGGCTCGGAGGGACCGCCTTTTGTCTTTTGCAGCGCAGATTTTACTTGGTAATAGTTTATTTTGGGGTTTTACTGGTGTTTTAGCTTATAATATGGGGGTATATGCAGCTGGGCAGAGTACATCAGGGCATAATAAGGTGATGTAATAATGGGGTAAATTAATAATAAAATTAATAATCTGTGGATGTTGTGGTACGCTTTGAACCAATCATTTGTGCACAGGGAAACGCCACATTGCTTACACCTTCTGTAAAAAGGGCAATGTATGACAAAAAAGGACATTTGAAAAATATAAATCTGAGGGTACAGCTCTAGCCTTTGTAAATTACAAAGAGTTAAAAAAAAAAACACAAAATGAAAGGCAGGTGGAGAAAAATAGCAAACCAATTCTTAAAAATTCTTCAAGTATATAAATGCAAAAAAGCCAAGGTCTGAACATGTAGGTCCCCTAAATAGTGGTAATGGAGAATTGGTCACAGGGGATCAAGAGAAGGCAGAGTTACTAAATGGGTTCTTTAGCTCTGTATACACAACAGAAGAAGGAACAGCTGATGTAGCCGGTGCCAGTGCTGTTAATACCTCAGTTAATATACTGAATTGGCTGAATGTAGATATGGTCCAAGCTAAGTTAAATAAAATAAATTTGAACCAGACTCCTGGATCAGATGGGTTACACCCAAAAGTTCTTTACCCCTTCACACCGCCAATATGTAGATTCACGTCCTAGTCTATATTCCTCTGCTTGTGCCAGCATAGCGCTGAAGAGAGTTCTCTGACACCGGCACTTTCAGTGTCTCATGCTCCCCAGCAACCAGTTCTCTGATAGCCAAACCAATTGGTTCGGCTTCTGAGCATGTGATCACCATGATTAACGAATCACGGTGATCTCTGAAAATTTTTCTTGTAAACAAACTTTTTCAGCTTTTTATCTCCTCTGAGCCTCCTTCACTCTGTCCCAAAGAGAGATAGACATGATATGGTTCATCGCAAAGGCAGTGTGGTGTGATAAATTGGTTCATGCAAAAATTGCAAACTGAAAGTAAATAGGGGCATCTGTGATTCTGGATGCTATAACATGGCAAAAGAAAGGGTTGCATGCATCTTCGTGGAGTCCTGCAACTTAGGAGAAGTAGCTTACTATGTTTTAGGCCTTGATTAAAATTTTCTACAAATTTAAAAGCAAAAAAATATGGCCAAAATAAAAAAAAAATATATATATTTTTTTTCACTTTTTTGGTCAATTGTTTGTTTGTAATATGAAATATGTGTTGCATATATAGTAAAAATTACATACTTTTTGAAAGTGTGATTTGTTCTGAAAAGAAAAAACCTAAAACAACAGTTAAGATATCCGAAGTAGTTCAAAAGTTATGACAGTTTAAAAGAATGTATGCCAAACCTTTAAATTTGGCCTGGTCATTGACGCATCGATGACCCTTAGTCCAGAACGGGTTAAAGAACTTAGTTCATCTATTTCTGTCCCCCTGTTCATAATATTCAGAGATTCTCTTGTGATTGGTATAGTGCCAAGAGACTGGCACAGGGCAAATCTGGTGCCTATTTTCAAAAAGGGCTCTAGGTCTTCTCCGAGTAATTATAAACTAGTAAGCTTAACATCCATCGTGGGAAAAATGTTTGAGGGGCTTTTAAGGGACTATATACAGGAGTATGTGACAAAAAATAGTATTACAAGTGACAGCCAGCACGGTTTTACTAAGGACAGAAGTTGTCAAACCAACCTGATTTGTTTTTATGAAGAGGTGAGCAGAAGCCTAGACAGAGGGGCCGCTGTGGATATAGTGTTTTTGGACTTTGCAAAGGCATTTGACACTGTCCCTCGTACACGTCTAATGGGTAAATTGAGGACTATAGGTTTAGGTAGTATAGTTTGTATAGTTTGTAATTGGATTGAAAATTGGCTTAAGGACCGTATCCAGAGAGTTGTGGTCAATGATTCCTTCTCTGAATTGTCCCTGGTTATAAGTGGTGTACCCCAGGGTTCCGTGATGAGACCATTATTATTCAACTTATTTATTATTGATATAGAGTATGGTATTAAGAGTACTGCTTCTATTTTTGCAGATGAAACCAAGCTATGTAGTATTGTTCAGTCTATGGAAGATGTTCACACTAAGTGTTTGGGCATCCACATGGCAAATTAAGTTTAATGTAGATAAATGTAAAGTTATGCATCTGGGCACCAACAATCTGCATGCATCATATGTCCTAGGAGGAGATATACTGGGAGAGTCACTTGTTGAGAAGGATCTGGGTATACTTGTAGATCATAGACTAAATAACCGCATGCAATGTCAATCAGCTGCTTCAAAGGCCAGCAAGATATTGTTGTGTATTAAAAGAGGCATGGACTCGCGGGACAGGCACATAATATTACCACTTTACAAAGCATTAGTGAGGCCTAATCTAGAATATGCAGTTCAGTTCTGGGCTCCAGTTCATAGAAAGGATGCCCTGGAGTTGGAAAAATACAAAGAAGAGCAACTAAACTAATAAGGGGCATGGAGAATTTAACTTATTAGGAAAGATTAAAAGAATTAAACCTATTTAGCCTTGAAAAGAGATGACTAAGGGGGAGATAATTAACTTATATAAATATATGAATGGCACATACAAAAAATATAGTGAAATCCTGTTCCATGTAAAACCCCGTCAAAAGAGAAAAAAAGGTTCAACATGCAGAGGCGACAAGCCTTCTTTACTGTGAGAACTGTGAATCTATGGAATAGCCTACAGCAAGAGCTTGTCACAGCAGGGACAGTTGATGGCTTTAAAAAAAAGCTAAGGGTATGTGCACACGACCAATTTTCAGGCGTAATGGAGGCGTTTTACGCCTCGAATTACGCCTGAAAAGACGGCTCCAATACGTCGCAAACATCTGCCCATTGCTTGCAATGGGTCTTACGATGTTCTGTGCAGACGAGCTGTCATTTTACGCGTCACTGTCAAAAGACGGCGCATAAAATTACAGCCGCATCAAAGAAGTGCAGGACACTTCTTGGGACGTAATTGGAGCCACTTTTCATTGACTCCAATGAAGAACAGCTGCAATTACGTCCGTAAAAGACGCCGCAAAAAACGTGTGCACTGGTAAAAACGTCTGAAATTCAGGAGCTGTTTTCTCCTGAAAACAGCTCCGTAATTTCAGACGTATTTGGCGTTGTCGTGTGCACATACCCTTAGATAAATTCCTAGAACGAAAAAATATCAGCTCCTATGTCAATGTGTAGAATTCTTGTTTAAATGTTGATCCAGTCGGATTAAACCTTCCTCTGGATCAATAGGGGTAAAACAAAGTTCTATAATTTCTCCCATCCCTTCCCTTTCTCCCATCCCTTGGTTGAACTTGATGGACATATGTCTTTTTTCAACCATACTAACTATGTAATAGGGTTGTCACGATACCAGAATTTGGATTTCGTTATCGATACTTTGTGTAGTATTGTGATTCTCGATACCAAAACGATACTTTGCCAAGAATAATAATAAAAAAAAGTTCTTCCATTTTCTGATGTGAGGCCCATGATGTGGTGAAATTTGTTGTGCAAGTTATTACGGTCGCGCCGATACAGGTTGTGTGTATGTTTTTTGTATTGAGACTTTTATTTTAATGTTTATTGTAAAAAATGTGTGTTTTTTTTTATTTTTATATAATATTACTTTTTTTTAACTTTTTTATTTATAAACTTTAATGTACTGGCATATAACTATATGCCAGTACATTAGCCTGTGTACTGATAGTACACAGGCAGTTGTTAGGACATACCTAAGTATTCACTAACAGGAAATATGGTCAGACAGCCCTGGGGTCCGTCATTGGACCCTGGGCTGTCTGTCCATATATGGTATGTCCCTCGATTGCGTCACAGGGATACCCTGTGACGTGATCCAACGGGCATCCCCTTTCTCATTTTCCCCTGGAATGCTGCGGTCAGCTTTGATCGCAGCATTCAAGGAAATAGCGGTGGGGATCAATGGTTTCTCTAATACAGCCATTTCTCCGCTCCTGACAAGTGCGCGCGCGGTCAGCATGAGGTGATTCGGCCAGTACAGCACTAATGAGCGGCGGCACTGAGCACAGAACATGGGGGATACTAAGCCGGACAGCTTAGTATCGAAATACATGAATTAAGGGTATTGAACAGTTTGAGGGTGCACGGCAACGAAATAGTATCGATATTTCGAAGCATCATGCAACCCTACTATGTACTGAACTTTGTTCTGGTGCTATATATGTGTACTGAGATTGGTTCTGGTGCTGTATTTATGTGGCATATATTTATAAGGACAATAATTGCAGGGCGGCTGGAATTATTGCATGTCACATACTATCCTGAAGAGTCACGCAGTTCGGTATCCAAACCCAGCTTTCCATGATTGATTGACATTCCCCTGGCCATTCTTCATCACTACCAGCCTGCTCCAAGTGCCTATTTTCGACCTCACGCAGCATAAAAGCTAGAAACTGTCCTGCTACCAAGTTCTAGTAATGCTATGACATTCCTGGTGCAATAGTAACTGCAGTTGCCATAAGCTGGTAAGCCACTGGATGGGGAGCTGAGTGCCAGAAGGGCACTGTTCCCTGATAATTTTTTGTAACTTTGTTTCTATTAGGGCATCTAAGAAATTTAATAATATCACCATAACTGATCTATTTGTCATTTAAATGTAATCTATTCAGAATACAGGTATAGCTGTCGGTTGAACAAGTGGCTGGCCAACTGCTATCTAAGATGTATCACCACCTTAAGTCGATGTTTCGATGGTATTACAGTAAAGGCCCTTGACACAGGCCAATTATTGGGCAAACAAACTTTCACAGGGCAATGATCAGCCGATGAACGAGCAAATGCTCGTTCATCGGCTGATTGTATCGTTTATGCAGCTGAAAATATTATCGTTGCCGGCAGCACATCTTCCTGAGAGGACCCTAAAAAGAAAGATGTGTGTTCCAGTGAAAAGCACTTTACATTTCATATCTTCAGTGCTAAGAAAAATGTACATACATATTTGTAAATGGGAGTACAGTTTGTTTTATAAACTTTATTTTATACGCTGTGGACTTTAGTGCTGGATCTAGTCAGAAGGAGAACCTTGGTATTGGGGAGGGGGGATATAACTTTTTCTTGTTTTTTTTTTAAATTAACACTCATTTTTCATAATGAAGCTCTATAACTGAATTATATGTGGGTATCATTAAAAACATAATCCATGTATAATGGGAACATTGAAGAAGCTGAAATTCGTCCTCATGAAATGTTCTATGACCAATTATGTACTAAATTTACATCTTACGGTAATTATGACAGTGAGAGCATATCAGGACATTACTCTATTAAAAAGCTTAACCCTAAAAATACATGAAAGAGTTTAAAACATATGAAATATGGTAGGCTCTTACTGGGGATACTTACGATAAGCCCCACTTTAAATAATTATATTAGTACGCTTAATATTTTAAAAGTGGCCTTTTGAGACGCTTTAAAGAATATGTTAGGGGTTTGCAGAAATAGCAATTCCCTAATATAATGATAGAAAAAATGCAAAGTGTAGATGAGATTTCTTGAAATCCCATTTACTTTGCTGGTACTTTATTATGCTGCGGATTTTCAGCACGAAAATCTGCATGGCAAGAACCGATGGTTCAGCAGACTGACAGATTTGGTTTACAGCGGCACTATGCAGCTTCTATGTATAGTGCATACATAAAAGCTGCATCGCAAAAAGTAAATACATTTTTTAATAAAAGTAAATTCGAAAAAAAAATTAATCCCTCCAGTTGTATATTTACATTAGGCAGCTGTAGATGTTTATAAGATGTAGTGCATCAAAAATGTGTGTAACCTGCACATTTTGGTCCCTTTTACTTCCCTCTGCTGTTTAGGGTAAATGGACATTTTCCCTTTATATGTGCTCTATATTTGAGTGGGAAAACTAATCCTGGTGTTGTGTGCTCCTAACCAATCAGATACCTCTCTCTCTTGCTACATCCTCTCCTCCCTCAAGCTCCTTCCTGCAGCTGCATACCCCTCCTCCTTCTCTAGTATTTACTGTTTTAGTCTAGTTGAAGTTTTTGAGTGACTGAGAATATTTCTGAACATTTACAAAGAAGCTGCAGTCGAACAAAGGGAAACTACAAGCTGCTAGACAATGAAGAACATGCCACTTTCCCCTAATCAGTTATATAAAATAGTTTGTATGATCATTTATTTACAATTGGTTTATGCAAAAAAAAATAAAAAATACACTTTAAGGTTTTAATTTAACTTTACATAGCGACCCTGACCATATAGAGCAGGGGTCTCAAGCACACGGCCTGCGGGCCGCATGCGGCCCCTGGGGCTGTCATCTGCAGCCCGCGGGACACAGAGCCGCTAGAATAGGCTCTGCTGCGAGACTCTGGAATTCCCTGAAATCTCTGGCCACATATGAACAGCGATGTCTGGGGCTTCCCCAGAGCCGGAGTCCCGTGCAGAGCGCTAGTACAGGCTCTGCTCCGGGACTCTGAGGAATTCCCTGACATTGCTGTCCATATATAGACAGTGTGACAGGGTCTTCCCCCGAACGGAGTCCCGGGCAGAGCGCTAGTATCGGCTCTGCTCCGGGACTCTTAGGAATTCCCTGACATCGCTGTCCTTGTATGGACAGTGTGTCAGGGTCTTCCCCAGAGCGGAGTCCCGGGCAGAGCGCTAGTATCGGCTCTGCTCCGGGACTCTGTGGAATTCCCTGACATCGGTGTCCATGTTTGGACACATGATGTCTGGAGCTTCCCCAGAGCCGGAGTCCCGGGCAGAGCGCTAGTATAGGCTCTACTCTGGGACTCTGTGGAATTCCCTGACATCGCTGTCCATATATGGACAGTGTGACAGGGTCTTCCTCCGAACGGAGTCCCAGGCAGAGCGCTAGTATAGGCTCTGCTCCGGGACTCTGAGGAATTCCCTGACATCGCTGTCCATGTATGGACAGTGTGTCAGGGTCTTCCCCAGAGCAGAGACCCGGGCAGAGCGCTAGTATCGGCTCTGCACCGGGACTCTGTGGAACTCCCTGACATCCGTGTCCATGTTTGGACACATGATGTCTGGAGCTTCCCTAGAGCCGGAGTCCCGGGCAGAGCGCTAGTATAGGCTCTGCTCCGGGACTCTGGGGAAGCCTCTGACATCGCTGTCCATACATCGACAATGATGTCAGGGGCTTCCCCAGAGCAGGAGTCCCAGTGATGTCAGGAGCACAGCTGGAGTCCCAGGAAGAGCCTCCTAGCGCTCTGCCCGGGACTCCAGCTCTGGTGTTGCCCCTGACATCTCTGTCCATATACGGACAGTGATGTCAGGAGCAGAGCTGAAATCCCAAGCAGAGTGCTAGAAGTGGCTCTGCTGCGGGACCCCAGCTCAGGGCAAGCCCCTGACATAACTGTGGCAGCATCTGCGGAGGGCACTGTGGCAGCATCTGTGGAGGGCACTGTGGCAGCATCTGCGGAGGGCACTGTGGCAGCATCTGCGGAGGGCACTGTGGCAGCATCTACGGAGGGCACTGTGGCAGCATCTACGGTGGGCCCTGCGGCAGCATCTACCGAGGGCACTGTGGCAGCATCTACGGAGGGCACTGTGGCAGCATCTACGGAGGGCACTGTGGCAGCATCTACGGAGGGCATTGTGGCAGCATCTACGGAGGGCACTGTGGCAGCATCTACGGAGGGCACTGTGGCAGCATCTACAGAGGGCACTGTGGCAGCATGTACAGAGGACACTGTGGCAGCATGTACAGAAGACACTGTGATATTATCTAGGGGTGTGTTGCATTATCTACAGAGGGCACTGTGGCATTATCTACAGAGGGCACTGTGGCAGCATCTACAGAGGACTCTGTGGCAGCATCTAGAGAGGGCACTGTGGCAGTATCTACAGAGGGCACTGCGGCAGCATCCACAGAGGGCACTGCGGCAGCATCCACGGAGGGCACTGCGGCAGCATCCACGGAGGTCACTGCGGCAGCATCCACGGAGGTCACTGCGGCAGCATCCACGGAGGTCACTGCGGCAGCATCCACGGAGGGCACTGCGGCAGCATCCACGGAGGGCACTGCGGCAGCATCCACGGAGGGCATTGTGGCAGCATCTACGGAGGGCACTGTGGCAGCATCCACGGAGGGCACTGCGGCAGCATCCACGGAGGGCTCTGCGGCAGCATCTACGGAGGGCACTGCGGCAACATCCACGGAGGGCACTGCAGCAGCATCCACAGATGCTGCCACAGTGCCCTCCGCAGATGCTGCCACAGTGCCCATGTTAGTCTTTTGCAAGTAATTCCTTAGTTGTATCCTATATCCAGTGTTCCCATCTCACTGTGGCAGCATCTACAGAGGGCACTGTGGCAGCATGTACAGAGGACACTGTGACATTATCTAGGGGTGTGTTGCATTATCTACAGAGGGCACTGTGGCATTATCTACAGAGGGCACTGTGGCAGCATCTACAGAGGACTCTGTGGCAGCATCTACAGAGGGCACTGTGGCCTTATCTACAGAGGGCACTGTGGCAGCATCTACAGAGGGTACTGTGGCAGCATCTACAGAGGGCACTGCGGCAGCATCCACAGAGGGCACTGCTGCAGCATCCACGGAGGGCACTGCGGCAGCATCCACGGAGGGCACTGCAGCAGCATCCACGGAGGGCACTGCGGCAGCATCCACGGAGGGCACTGCGGCAGCATCCACGGAGGGCACTGCGGCAGCATCTACGGAGGGCACTGCGGCAGCATCTACGGAGGGCACTACGGCAGCATCCACGGAGGGCACTGCGGCAGCATCCACAGATGCTGCCACAGTGCCCTCCGCAAATGCTGCCGCAGTGCCCATGTTAGTCTTTTGCAAGTAATTCCTTACTGTATCCTATATCCAGTGTTCCCATCTCCTGTATCCCATATCCCGTATCCAATAACTGTGTTTGTTCCAGTGCGTTTTCTAGTGTCTGAGTCGAGAGTGTGGCCTGTGTCGAGTGTGGCCTGTGTCGAGTGTGGCCTGTGTCGAGTGTGGCCTGTGCCGAGTGTGGCCTCTGCCGAGTGTGGTCTGTGCCGAGTATGGTCTGTGCCAAGTGTCGTCTACACCACGTTTCTGCTACTCCTACTATCTGCTACGCCATCTATCCAGATACTGTTCTCTAGAGACTGTTATTGACTTTTGTTTGGTCAGCCGCTACTCTGTTGCGGCGGAGTGGCCTAGTGGGTCCACATGCCCCATAGCCGTGACAGTACACTCAGGCCATGGTTTCCACTGGTCAACCTAAATGTACGGTCCAAATGATGCAAGCAGGCACGCCAGGATCAACTACTACCGGCGGTAAACTCTGTAACTAACTGTTTGGATTGTCCTTCTGTCCCTCCTCTGGCTGCTACCGCTGCTCCACCACCTGCTATCTCTCCTGCCTGTCCTGGGTCCGCAGTCTCGTTGCCTATACCTCCTCGCTACGACGGGGATCCTTGAACCTGTAAACTTTTCATTAACCAGTGTACGATTCACTTCAAGTTACGTGCCTGTCTCTTCCCCTCTGATGAGGCCAAGGTCACTTTTATTATTTCTCTCCTCTCTGGCAAAGTCCTGGCATTGGCGAACCCCATCTTGGAACGAGAGGGTCCGGAATTCTATGATTTACCACTGTTTTTAAAGACCTTCCGTACAGTGTTCGAGGAACCAGGTCAAACATCCTCTGCAGCTGCCTCACTGCTGACTCTCAATCAAGGGGAATCAACTGTACGGCTGCGGCAGAGCTGGAATAATGGAGCTCTAGTGCAACTTTCTGGCAGGGACTATCTCTACATATAAGAGATGAGCTGGCAGCTCAAGAGCTTCCTTCTTCTTTGGATCCCTTGATACTGCTAGCAAAAAAAGGAAAGGAGAGACCCAGCAGACTGGCAGGCATCAGACTGTCACAAGAAAAAACTAATTTGCGGTTAAGCAAAAAAAAAGAGGAGTGCCTTTATTCCCAGCCGGCTATGAAGATATGCAGTATATTAAAATATAACTTTTCTTAATTATAATTAAACAAACAAACAGGTAACTAAACCAAGGAGAACAAATGTTTAAAAATTAGCCAATGCTCACTGACAGAAGTGAATTTTGCATCTATCGGATGCAATCAGTAAACACAGTGGGGTATGTTTATATTTGTGTATCTCACAGCGTCTGCAGAACACAGTGGCACACAGATCAGTGGTGTCAGTAGCTAACAGTCAGTGAGGCATTGTATTAAAAATTATGGAGAAGCCCCCCCCTGACACGTTTCGCTACATACGTAGCGTCCTCAGGGGTTCAAATGGGGCAACTAACGGCGTGTAAAGAGTCCGCCCTTATTAAGCCCTCGGACCGCCATGACAGTAGGCGTCAGTCCGCTAAGACCCAATTGAATGAGGCCACACAACCTGGCCGTAATCCGTGAGACGGACAGGTCCGTGGGCCAATCCCAGCTATCAAAAGGCTGCACCAATCCACACGAAGGAGCACGCGCCTGCGTGCTAAGCGCTGAGGTACAGCAGAGAAACGGAGCAAAGTGTAGAAGAGCAGGGACTGCGCATGTCACTGCACTTAAAAAATCGGAGGCAGAGAACGGCAGGGTAAGTAGAGAATATCGGCAGAGAGCCTGAGGGGACGTTCATATTAGAAGAACCAATACTTCTAAACGAATACAAGGACAGTGCAGATGTGAAATCACATTGCATCCCTGCTGACATACAAAGGGACTAGAATATATGAAAAAAGGGGGCAGGATCGTGACACAATAGATATTAAAAGTAAAAAATATATATATAATAATCATAAATTCTGAAACACAAAATGCACAATGTAAGGAGAAACGAGTGTAGTAATGACTTACATCATATAAGTGTGAGTGTGTGAAGGGGAATAGTATGAAATTATATGGTGGAATTATGGTGTAAAAAGAGAAAAAGGAATTATAATGAGATAGAATCTCTGTTTAATTAAAGGAATGAAGTGCTAGGTGTTATATGCAAAATAATAGACAAACAAAATTCCTTACACTGGAAGTAAGAAAAGGAATGGGGAAGGGAATAAAGTAAATATACTTACAATCAGAAAGAATACTAATATGAAATCCCTGTGGGACGAATCATGAATATTGTGCTGGTAGTGAGCGAAAGGACATATATGACAACTGGATCAGATGGAAATCCAAAGGGTTAGAACATAAAAATAGGGGCTAAAAGAAGAGAGATTGTTGATTCTAAATCTAACTAGGACAGTAGTACAAAAACACTGTATAATTTGTTAATGTTCAGGAATAGTACCCATATTAACTGTATACTTGATTTTATATATCCATATTCATTATATGTATTATTAGTCACAAGTAAACGATAAACAGAGGAGGTATATGGATTGCAGTAATCAAAAATACCCTAAGAGGGAGGATAAAATATTCTGACGTATCGTCCCTCTTATCAAAGGAAGGCAGCATAGGTGAAGCCCTCACTGAGACCAAAGGGGCTCAAGGAGCTCAACCTGTGGATCCACCGAGCTTCCTCTTGAAGGAGTTTCCTATTGAGGTTACCAGCTCTGGGGCCCAATTGTAATTGGGTAATCCCCCAGAGGAAGCTCGGTGGATCCACAGGTTGAGCTCGTATTTATCGTATGAACCTTTCCACTTCCTTTTCAAGGCAACATAGATTCGTAACATTATATGTAGATTACATATGTCCTGTCTTGTGAGCTGAGCAAATAAAACAGCCCAAACAATTAGGCTAACAAAAAATACAAACCAAACCAAGTATTGCAATCTAGTTCGCACTTGTCGGACAACAGTGCAATCCTAGAAGGGAGGGAAATCTGTAGTACCATGGTACAGACATGACCCCACCCTAGGCTATTCCAATGAAATAACCTAAAAGACCGGACTAGGGGAAAAGCATAAGACACGTACACCAGAGTGCTATCATCAGGAAATATAACAGAATATCACATTTATACTCCATTGTTTGAAGTGAAATTTGCAATGCATAATTAAGACACAGAAGAGCGACGGTGATGATGTACTTACCGCCATTCTGCATCTAGGCGAAGGGAGCTCTTAGGTGATCATCCAGCACGAACTTGTAAGAAAGTACCGGGATTAGCACTTCTCGCAGCGTTCAAGTTCCAACTTTCAACCAAAGCTGCAGCCTTGGTCGGAGACTCTACTACATGCTTCGAATCTCTGAATGAAATAATGAGCTTAACAGGGAATCCCCATTTATACGGAATCTGGCAATCCCGAAGAACCTTTGTGGTAGACGCAAATTCTCTCCTGCGTAATAAGGTAGCTGCAGATAAATCCGCAAATAGCTGAACGTCCCGGAACCGGTCAGGAAGGGAGTTCGCAGACTGTGCTGCAAGGAGAAGTTTATCCTTAAAGTGATAATAATGGATCCGGGCAATGACATCTCTCGGCGTTGAAGTAGGCAGGGAACGTGGTTTAGGGATACGATGTGCCCTGTCAATCAGCAGGTCTAATTGAGGTGCATCCGGCAGGAGAGTCACAAAAAGATCCGTCAAGTATTCCACCAATCGAGTATTTGTGATATCTTCAGGGATGCCTCTAAATCGAACATTATTGCGGCGCGACCTGTCTTCCATATCTGCAACTTTGTGCGTCAGCGCCTCCACTTGTTCTTCTAACCCCGTAGTAGTATCCACCAGAGCATTATGAGCAGTTGAGAATTCAGCCATCTTTGTTTCAATATGAGACGTCCTGTCTCCTAATGCTATAAAATCTCTCTGCAGGTCATGGAATGCATTCTGAATTGATATTTGTATGGAAGCATTTAGATCATGTAATAAATATTTGAGTGCAGCTTCAGTGACTGGTTTGTCAGGTCCCTCAGTTTGCATTAACATAGGCGCTGTATTCAACACGTGCTCTGCAGGAGAGCTAATATTACTCACAGATGGAGAAGATGGAGGCCTGGAGGAGAACAGTCCAGCTGGGGATGAAGCAGAATGCCGCAGTGAAGCAAGTCTCCCTGAAGTTCCACTGCAGGCGCGTCGGCGCCATCTTGGATCCTTGCCGCTGGGAAGAACTCCGTGAGTTTTGCCGCCACCGTCTTTTTCTTTATTCTGCCCATGACAGATAAGTGCAGGCAGCGTTCCGGTGTCCTTATGTGACACTATAGGTCTAGTTTAGATTATTGTAAGAGCCGTTTTGAGCCGATATTAGCCTAGGAGCAGCGGAGCTAAGGCAAAACGCGTCCTACTCCATGCGCTCACGGCCACGCCCCCCCCTTCTCCATAATTTTTAATACAATGCCTCACTGACTGTTAGCTACTGACACCACTGATCTGTGTGCCACGGTGTTCTGCAGACGCTGTGAAATACACAAATATAAACATACCCCACTGTGTTTACTGATTGCATCCGATAGATGCAAAATTCACTTCTGTCAGTGAGCATTGGCTAATTTTTAAACATTTGTTCTACTTGGTTTAGTTACCTGTTTGTTTAATTATAATTAATAAAAGTTATATTTTAATATACTGCATATCTTCATAGCCGGCTAGGAATAAAGGCACTCCTCTTTTTTTTGCTTAACCGCTAATTCGTTTTTTCTTGGTACTGCTAGCAACCCGGATCGATGTGAGGATCCAGGAGCGCACTTGAGAAGTTCGCCGGGAGAAGAGGTCTTATCAATTGGCACCTAAGTTTTAAATCTTCTTCTGCCTTCTCCTGTTCTACCTCTGGAGGAGCCAATGTAAATAGAAAGACTTAGACTGTCCGACCAAGAGCGGCAACACAGACGTTCTTCTGGAATGTGTCTGTATTGTGGTAACAAGGGACATTTTGTGTGCCAATGCCCTCAGAAACCGGGAAATCTCCAGCACCTAGGGTTGATTAGAGAGACCACTCTAGGTGAATCTACCCCGCTACTAAATTCTCTTGCAGACTGTCTATTGCTGTATCAATTGTCACCAGTGAAGGATCGCACGGTGTGCCTGCCTACTTGGATTCCGGAGCAGCTGCAAATTTTATCCAGCAGGACTTAGTTGATCGTCTCCACTTGACCACAGTTCCTCTGGAGAAACCTCTGGCGGTCGCCCCTGTAGATGGACAACCTCTGCCTGTCCCTATCCTGCCTATCACCAAACCACTGAGACTACAGATAGGAGTCCTTCATTCAGAGCTGATAGCTTTCTATGTCTTATCCAAAGCTATCAACCCCATCCTGCTGGGATTGCCATGGCTTCGCCAACGTGCTCCAGTCCTTGATTGGAATTCCAATCAAGGTCCTACGGTGGGAACCGATGTCTGCACCGCTGCCTGAAACTCAGGCCATGTCGGAGTAGGTCAAGGAGAACCTGGTGAGGGGGTTCATCAGGAAGTCTACTTCACTAGCTGGAGCCGGATTCTTCTTCGTGGAGAAAAAGGATGGGTCACTCCGACCGTGCATTGATTACCATGGGTTAAACCAAGTCACAGTAAAATAACAAGTTCCCCTTGGCGCTTATCTCTGAGCTCTTCAACAAGATTCGTGGAGCCAAGGTTTTCACCGAGCTGGATCTACGAGTGGCCTGTAACTTGATTCGTATAAGCAAGTGTGACGGTTGGAAAACCTAATTTAACACCCGAGACGGTCACTACGAGTATCTTTTCATGCCCTTTGCACTGAGTAACGCTCCAGAGGTGTTCCAAGAGTTCATGAACGACGTCTTCCGTGATCTTCTGTATGTCTATGTGGCGGTATATCTGGACGACATCTTGATCTACTCACCCAATCTGACGATGCATCGGAAGCATATATGCCAAGTCTTGTTGCGGCTAAAGGGGAATAAACTTTAGGCAAAACTGGAGAAGTGCGTATTTGAAAAGAGGTCCTTGACCTTCCTTGGCTATATTGTCTCTGATCGTGGCCTTCAAATGGATCCAGAAAAGGTGAAGTCTGTCTTGGAGTGGCCACGTCCTCAGGGTCTCCGAGCTATACAGAGATTTCTTGGATTCGCTAATTTCTATCGTCAGTTCATCCCAAATTTATCGTCCCTTACTGCTCCCATCTCAGCTCTTACCAGAAACGGAGTGAACACTAAGGACTGGACCCCTGAGGCAGAGTCGGCATTCTCCAACCTCAAGAGCCACTTTCACTTTTGCCTCTGTTCTTTGTCATCCTGATGTTACTCTACAGTTTTCTGTGGAGCTATACACAGTAAAAAGAATGAACCCTCATAAAGAGATGGAATCCGAACATGAAAGCAGCCTGGTCCCCCAGATGTTAAAATGGTCACAAGATCCCACAGAGAGCATAAATCAATATTTTTAGGCAGGTGCTAAGCATAGTACATTTGCACAGATAGATACCTAATAAAATACATGCAAAGTGCAGTCATAGGCAAACTAATGAGCAGTATACCTACACCTACGTAGTGGAAAATGAGCAGGAGATCAGGACCGAGAGGGGAGACCGCTGCCAGACTGACGAAGCACCAGCGAAACGCGCATCGGGTCTGGCAGCGGTCTCCCCTCCCGGTCCTGATCTCCTGCTCATTTTCCACTACGTAGGTGTAGGTATACTGCTCATTAGTTTGCCTATGACTGCACTTTGCATGTATTTTATTAGAAAACCACCGAAAAAGGCCATACTTACAAATGGACACAGCCAGGTCAGAAACACTGATGAAGGAGTGAGCAGGTGCTTTAAATAATAATAGCCACTCCCACTGGTCTTGAGGGGAGTGGTGTGTGGTGCATGGGATGTGTAGTAAGAAATAATAAATGAATAGTGTGTGTGCAAGTGTAATACTATAAGTGAAATATAGGGGGCAGTAATGAGTGAAGTGCCTCAATAGAAATAAATGGATAATGGGGTGCAAGTGTGTGAAACATGGAGGGATAGTGTGTACGTCATGAGGCACAAAGTGTATAGCCAGGTAGAAGCCTATTTGTGACGCCTTGATAGTTCATAGAGCGGGCTACCCTGCTTGCTATGCCAAACAACACACCATGCTCTCCCAACATCAAAGACCCGGCTGTGTCCAAGAGAAGCGAATATACGTAGTAATGAAAAATACCTGGGGTATTAGTAATCATTTTGGTCAAAAGGACGCAAGCTCGCAATCCACGACAAGGATCCCCAGACTTGCGAGTCCCTAACTCCTTAAATGGAACAGAATGTTCCTGATGTACAGACAGAACCGATAAAAACAAGGGGACATATACAAAACCACCGAAAAAGGCCATACTTACAAATGGACACAGCCAGGTCAGAAACGCTGATGAAGGAGTGAGCAGGTGCTTTAAATAATAATAGCCACTCCCACTGTATTTTATTAGGTATCTATCTGTGCAAATGTACTATGCTTAGCACCTGCCTAAAAATATTGATTTATGCTCTCTGTGGGATCTTGTGACCATTTTAACATCTGGGGGACCAGGCTGCTTTCATGTTCGGATTCCATCTCTTTATGAGGGTTCATTCTTTTTACTGTGTATAGTTGTAATGTGTTTTTTCTGTGTATTTTTGACTGAAATAAAGATTGTTTGTAATTTTGCAAATACTTGGTCGTGACTTTTCTTCTCTTTCTGGTTTATTATATCAGTCACTGTGACCACCGGCACAATTTGGGGCATTGCTCAGTTTGCTAAGTTTTCTGTGGAGGTTGATGCCTCCTCCATTGGTGCTGGGGCACGACTGTTCAAAAAGATTGAAAGGGTAAGGCAATATCTTGCGGATTCTTCTCCAAACTATTCTCTCCTGCTGAGTGCAACTAATCTATTGGGGACCGAGAATTGGCCTTGGAAGAATGGAGACGTCTGCTAGAGGGGTCTGCTCATTCTGTTTATATCTACACCGATCACAAGAATTTTACAGATTTCGATTTCTTCTTCACTTCTGCCAAGCGGATTAAAACATTAAGGCCGATGCCCTGTCTTATGCATTCAAAACTGACGACTGAAGAAAAACCTAAACGCATTATTGATCCTTCTAGGATTATTGGTGTAAACCCTCTGCAGATCAAGGACATTCCTCCTGGAAAGATTTGTGTCCGTCCTGCTGACAGTAAAAGAATTCTCTGCTGGGGGCATAATTCCAAATTGTCCGGGCATTCTGGTGCCCGCAAGACTCAGGACTTTATTGTTCGTCATTATTGGCGGCCCCTGCTATCTAGAGGTGTCTTGGACTTTGTTTCCTACTGTGTCGTCTTATTATAAACCTGCAGGTCTGCTCCAACCTCTACCAGTGCTTGATGCTCCCTGGCAATTGCTACTAACTAAATGCACGAAGGCAAAGAGAGCCCTAACTTGCCAACTACCTATGGACAATGAGGATTAAAACTAAAAAACCTTTATTAATGCTATTATAAGCAATGTAATGAACCACACTTATTAAAATGATCAATACAAACTGCTAGAGGGTGGATTCCTAGGCACAACGCCTGCAAGATAGCTATCAGTAGTGCAATTCTATCTAAGTCAATTTTGGAGTCAGCGGCTGCAGAACGCTGAATGTCCACTAACTAATAGAGACCATTGAATCTTGCGGCTGAGTATTGTATTAAAATAGTTCCCCCCCCATATGTTTCGCTACATATGTAGCGTCTTCAGGGGTTTCTGGGGCTAATGATGGCACGCTGCAAACATCCCATTGTTTTATAAACTTGAAATGATGTATACATGGGTGTGTGCAGGGCCGCCATCAGGGGGGTATTAGGGGTACTAGTGTAGGGGGCCCGGCCAAACTTAATTGAAAGGGGGGCCCGGCAACTGCCGCGACTTGCCTTTGGTAGAAAAAAACAGGCCCCTGCAATGGGGCCTGTTCTTTTCACCAAAACACCGCCGTGAGCTGCGGGCCCCCCTCTCATCACCGCCGCGAAACACCGCTTGCGCGCACGTGAACGACCACAAGCGCGCGCGCGCGAACGACCGCAAGCGCGCACCCGCGCGCGTATGACCGCAAGCGCGCGACGCGCCCACGCGCGAACGACCAGGCGCGCCGTTTAGAGGGAGGCCCGCAACACAAGTCCGATCTACGGGGAAGGACAGCAGCGGCGCACAGTTTACTTACCTGCTGGCCCGCCTCCGACTCCGCCTCCTCGTCGTCCTCCTCGTCCGACTCCGCCTCCTCGTCCTCCTCGTCCGACTCCGCCTCCTCCTCCTTCTCCAGAGCATAGCTGCGTAAGGAGAGGGGGAGGAGTCCAGTTCTTGCGCGGCGGCAGGAGTTACACGATTCCCGCCATTTTCTGGAGCCTGGAGGTGAAGGACTGGACGTCTGGACCGAAGACATCGCCTGAAGAGGACTGGAGTGGGAGCAGCTCTTCTGACACTGTGAGTAAAGTGTCTCAAAGTGCTGTTTATGTATGGCCCTGTTCACACAGAGTATTTTGCAGGCCGAAAAAATCTGCCTCAAAATTCCTTAAAGAATTTTGAGGCAGATTTTGACCTGCCCACACTATCTTGCCGCGTTTTTTGCTGCGTTTTTTGCCCGCTGCGATTGAGGACAGCAGACAAAAAACACAGTGAAAAATGCATTTTCTGCCTCCCATTGATTTCGATGGGAGGTCAGAGGCAGAACCGCGGCAAGAAAGGACGTGCTGCTTTTTTCTTTTCTCCGCGACTGGCTCCTATTGATTTCAGATTAAATCAATGGGAGGTGGTTTTGGAAGTTGTTTGGTGCTGATTCTGACGCAGTGTCCGAGTCAATATCAAGGCCTAAAAACTCTGTGAACTGGGCATTATTGTTAGGGCTTATTCAGACGAACGTGTAATACGTCGGTGCAACGCGCGTGATTTTCACACGCCTCGCACGGACCTATGTTACTCTATGGGGCCGTGCAGACTATCAGTGATTTTCACGCAGCGTGTGTCCGCTGCGTAAAACTCAGGACATGTCCGATATTTGTGCATTGTTCGAGCATCACGCACCCATTGTAGTCAATGGGTGCGTGAAAATCACGCCCAGCACTCCCGCAGCAGTATAAACTATGAATGAAAACAGAAAAGCACCACGTGCTACAAACATACAAACAGAGTGTCATAATGATGGCGGCTGCGCGAAAATCACGCAGCCGCGCATCATACGCTGCTGCCACACGGAGCTGTTATGGACCTTTTGCATGCGCAAAACGCCACGTTTTTGCGCACGCAAAAAGCACACGCTTGTGTAAATCCGGCCTTAGGGTAGGAACACACTCGGCATGAACGCTGCGGATTTTATGCAACACATTTTATTGTGGAAAATCCGCAGCGTATTACAGTCGCAGCAGAGTGGATGAGGTTTGAACACATCTCATTCACACGCTGCAAAAATAATGGACCTGCAGTGTGGCTTTTGGCTTTTTAAGCCGCAACATGTCAATTTATTCTGTGGAATCGCCGCTCCTCTGTTGCGGAAATGCTGCGGTTCTGCCGCAAAAATCACACATGAGA
Source organism: Rhinoderma darwinii (assembly GCF_050947455.1). Taxonomy (NCBI): domain Eukaryota; kingdom Metazoa; phylum Chordata; class Amphibia; order Anura; family Rhinodermatidae; genus Rhinoderma; species Rhinoderma darwinii. The sequence goes on from NC_134687.1 coordinate 466,259,869, forward strand.
AAAAAAAAGGTACTTTTTTACATTTATAAAAAAGTTTAGACTTGCCCCGGCCGTAGTCCTGGTGACGCGATCCTCTATTCTTAGCGCAGCCCGGCCTCCTGTCATGACGTTTCATCCCATGTGACTGCTGCAGCGGTCACATGGTCTACAGCGTCATCCCAGGAGGCGGGGCTACGTGATTTTCGCGCAGCCGCCATCATTATGACACTCTGTTTGTATGTTTGTAGCACGTGGTGCTTTTCTGTTTTCATTCATAGTTTATACTGCTGCGGAAGTGCTGGGCGTGATTTTCACGCACCCATTGACTTCAATGGGTGCGTAATGCGCGAGCAATGCACAAATATCGGACATGTCGTGAGTTTTACGCAGCGGACACACGGACACACGCTGCGTGAAAATCACTGACAGTCTGCACGGCCCCATAGAGCAACATAGGTCCGTGCGAGGCGCGTGAAAATCACACGCGTTGCACGGACGTATTACACGTTCGTCTGAATAAGCCCTAACAATAAGGCCCAGTTCACAGAGTTTTTGGGCCTTCATATTGACTCGGACACTGCGTCAGAATCAGCACCAAAAAACTTCCAAAACCGCCTCCCATTGATTTAATCTGAAATCAATGGGAGCCAGTCGCGGAAAAAAGAAAAAGCAGCACGTCCTTTCTTGCCGCGGTTCCGCCTCTGACCTCCCATCGAAATCAATGGGAGGCAGAAAATGCATTTTTCCCTGCGTTTTATGTCTGCTGTCCTCAATCGCCGCGGGCAAAAAACGCGGCAAGATAGTGTGGGCAGGTCAAAATCTGCCTCAAAATTCGGTGCGCGGTTCCAGGCAGTGTTTGACGGCCCCCATGACGACCCCCATGCTACCCAGGGCCGCCATCAGGGGGGGTATTATGGGTACTGATGTGAGAGGCCCGGCCAAACCTAATTGAAAGGGGGGCCCGCAGCTCACGACATTCTTTTGGTGAAAAAAACAACCCCCTTTGCAGGGGCCTGTTTTTTTTCTACCAAAGGCAAGTCGCGGCAGTTGCCGGGCCCCCCTTTCAAATAGGTTTGGCCGGGCCTCTCACATCAGTACCCCTAATACCCCCCTTGATGGCGGCCCTGGGTACCATGATATAGTGCTGGACGGAGTACCGTTAACAGGCGGTGCCACGGTAGGGGGGCCCAGAAAATTTAGCTGTAGGGGGCCCTGAAATTCCTGATGGCGGCCCTGGGTGTGTGCATATGGTTAGCCTATCGTGGTAGTTGGTGACGATCGAGCTCCTCACAAGCATAACGGACATGTAAATTGACCTATCAGAGGTCATAATTAGCCAATCCCCTGTGCGAGCATACAGATGAAGAAAAGACGAACTAGTGTCGAAGTGTCGAAACACCAAATTACTTAGAAATTTTCAGGCATACGAATGTTGCTTAGTTCTTAAGCAGGAAATGTATACAGAGCAAAGAGTAGATGTTCTGTCTAAATAAAAGAGTATCCAGCATCTATTTGGGAATAGCTAAGATGCTTAGTCGTGTGGGGAGCTGAGTGTATTGCACATGCCCAGGGACTAAGTGCCTGAGGAGAAGAAACTTTCTCTAATGAAAGAAGTATAGAATTTGATAGATAAATATAATCAAACAGTTGCTAGATAAAGTATACAATACATATCCTAGGGCTAAGACCATGAGAAGCTATTTATATCCTTTAGATAGCGCCAGAGGAGATTAAATACAAAAAAAAAAAGGGGGAAATTGGCCATCAAGTCTCATGGTTCGAGTTGTAGTCTTACTGGACTCAAAAAGAAAAATGTATTTAGAATTCAAACATAAATACAGTGGGATGATACTACTAAATGAGGAATGTCATCCAGAGGTAGAGGGCAGGTATAAAGGGAAAAATATCCTGACATGATGAAATCAGAAAAACTAAATATATAGATAAATAAGTATATATTGACCAATTATAGTTGGCACTATAAGAAGTATATTAAAGGAAAGCCACGTAAGTGAATCCTTCTGGGCCGTACCGTGTAGCAGGATAGCAGCTGGCCAAACAGGTACAATGCAATGTCTATAGTTCAGAAAGGGTACCTGAGGCAATGTAGACAGTAGCGGTAGATTCAGGCTAAGACAAGGCTCTGACAGTAGACAGACACCCGGCGGGGTGCGACACAACAGATGCAGCAGAGAGCACAACACGACTCCAACTGTTGATGGCACAGAGGCACGGTAGCACGGGATACAGAGTACAGGCAGCAGGAACGGGTAACACTGGGAACTGGAAAACACTAGGAGACCATTTGCAATGACAAACTTTAGGTAACACAACAATGCTCAGGCTAGGATCGAGAGGGCAGAGCCCCTTTTATAGTCCCGAAGTATTCTGGGCTGATTGCAGTATTCTGCTACTGTGCGCGTACTGGCCCTTTAAGGCCGTGCAAGCGCGGGCCCGTGTGCCCTGCGGGATACATTGTCTGGACCAGGAAGTGAGTGCCGGCGTCTCTCAGGAGGGAAATGCCGACAGGAACTCACTCGTCCATGGCCGCGGCCGTCAGAGGATAAGTCAGGACGACGGTGCGCGGCCATAGACGTTACACCTTCATTAAGTCCATTTGGACTGAGAGTGCTTAAACTGTGAATCCAACAAGGTTCTTCCTCCAGAAGCTTTCAGGCTAAATTACCAGCCCTCGGGTCCAATTTCAATTGGGTAATGCCCCAGAATTGGAGTGAGCAGGCGTTGCCTTCATGCATAAATCGGATATGTCTTGACAACAGTGTCTTCCTGTTTATTAATTGTACTGAGGTGCTTTGAGAGTCTTCTTCTTAATTTCTGAACAGTTTTACCAACATAAAATATGGGACAGGAGCATTTTGCTATGTATATAACCTCACTACTTTGACAATTAATAAATTGTCTGATCTCATAGGTTTTACCATCAAAGGAATTACAAAAACTTTTCACAGTAGGCATAGGGGGCAAAAGCAGCATCTTAAACAGGGGGGAGATCCTATAACTGTAGATTTAAGCCAGGTATTCCATGGCATAGATCAGGGGTCTCAAACTCGGCCGGGTAAGTGGGCCACATATAGAAAAAATGTGAAGTTGACGGGCCGCATTACTTTCAAATTTGATACATTACAAAATTGTTAATTAATTAGTTATTTGAACTACTATAACACTATGTTACTATAATACTACTTTACTATAATAATAGCGCTAGGTTTAAACTTACCGGAAATTTGCGAGATTTCTCAACATGCTTATTTCAACAATCCACTTTTACAGTTTAAGTGTCGCTAAATGCAGTCATCCAGCTCAGTTGGCAGCGTTTGGCAGACACCTCTCTCATCGCAGATGACACTCCGATCGGCAGCGCCAGAGAAATACCCGTCTTTTTCTCCTATCTTTTCCATTTCAGCATTGAGGCTTCTTGCCAAGCTCTCAAATCGGGTCTCAGGCTGCAACCAAACCGAATTACTACTATACCCTTGTGGTATCCTGGATTCTGCTCAACTGGATGTTATGCTCCCAGCATAACCGCACAAGGTCAGCATAACTTGAACCCAGTACACACCCTATATATATATACCGTTTCATGCACTATTGTGCGCTTTGCTGTTTTTTCTGTCATTTGTCTAGCTAAATGCAGTCCGGCAGCTCAGTTGGCAGCGTTTGGCAGACACACAAATGTCTAAATTAGGCAGCCCCTTTTTAGATCGTGCCACAGAGCCCTCCATAGATACTGCCACAGTGCCCTCTGTAGATACTGCCACAGTGCTTTCTGTAGATACTGCCACAGTGCTTTCTGTAGATACTGCCACAGTGCCCTCTGTAGATGCTGCCACAGTGCCCTCTGTAGATAATGCCACAGTGCCTTCTGTAGATAATGCCACAGTGCCCTCTGTAGATAATGCCACAGTGCCCTCTGTAGATAATGCCACAGTGCCCTCTGTAGATAATGCCACCGTGCCCTCTAGATAATGCCTGTGCCTTCTGTAGATGCTGCCACAGTGCCATCTGTAGATGCTGCCACAGTGCCCTCTGTAGATGCTGCCACAGTGCCCTCTGTAGATGCTGCCACAGTGCCCTCTGTAGATGCTGCCACAGTGCCCTCTGTAGATGCTGCCACAGTGCCCTCTGTAGATGCTGCCACAGTGCCCTCTGTACATGCTGCCACAGTGCCCTCTGTAGATGCTGCCACAGTGCCCTCTGTAGATGCTGCCACAGTGCCCTCTGTAGATGCTGCCACAGTGCCCTCTGTAGATGCTGCCACAGTGCCCTCTGTAGATGCTGCCACAGTGCCCTCTGTAGATGCTGCCACAGTGCCCTTTGTAGATAATGCCACAGACACCCCCAGTAGATAGCTCCATTTGGGCTCCCTCTAGGAGTAGGGGGATCCTCCTGGACCGGAATGTGATGTCAGGGGCAACCCCAGAGCCGGTGTTCCAGAGTGGAGCACTAGTATAGGCTCTACTCGGGAAATCTGGGGAAGCAACTGACATCAGTGTCCATATATGGAGAGTGATGTCAGGGGCTTTCCCAGAGCTGAGTCCCGGAGCAGAGCCGCTTCTAGCACCCTGCCTGGGATTCCAACTCTGCTCCTGACATCACTGTTCATATATGGACAGAGATGTCAGGGGCAACCCCAGAGCTGGAGTCCGGGCAGAGCGCTACTAGCACTACTATTGGGACTCCAGCTGTTCTCCTGGCATCACTGTCCAGTTCTGGGGAAGCCCTAGACATCCCTGTCCATATGTGGACAGCGATGTCAGGGGATTCCAGAGTCCCGGAGCAGAGCCTATGATAGCGCTCTGCCCGAGACTCTTCTCTGGGGAAGACCCTGACAAAACTGTCCATATATGGGCAGCGATGTCAGGGAATTCCACAGAGTCCCGGAGCAGAACCTATACTAGCGTTCTGCCCGGGACTCAGGCTCTGGGGAAGCCCCAGACATCGCGTGTCCATTCATGGACAGCGATGTCAAGGGATTCCACAGAGTCCCGGAGCAGAGCCTATGCTAGCGCTCTGCCTGAGACTCCGCTCTGGGGAAGACCCTGACAAAACTGTCCATATATGGACAGCGATGTCGGGGATTTCCACAGAGTACCGGAGCAGAGCCGATACTAGTTGCTCTGTTTCCCGCGGGCCGCAGATGACAGCCTCAGGGGCCGCATGCGGGCCGCGTGCTTGAGACCCCTGGCATAGATGGTCTAGAATAGTGACTATGTATTAGAAAATCCTGCAGAGTTTTGCCTCTGCGATACGTGATACTAGGAGTACTTGAAATTGCACCCCTAAGGTCTGGATCAGCATAAAGGATAGGCCAGTATTTTTGTAATATCCCAGAGACCTGGGAGGAACTTGCATCAAAGGTTCCTATGCACCTTATAATGGAAGAGGGCTTGATGGATTCACGACACTTACTATACAGTAATTATTTTCTGTCAGTTGCCCTAGCCCTGGCATAAGCCCTATGTAAGCTCTTTTTAGGGTATCCACGAGCTAGAAACTTATGATAAAGACTCTCACATTAAAGTTGGAAAGATTGCTCATTGGAGCAATACCTCTTAGCACTTAGGTATTGTCCTATCGGAATTCCTTTCTTTAGTGCCGGTGGATGGAAACTATCCCAATGTAAAAAACTATTTGTGGCTGTAGCCTTACGAAAGATATCTGTTTGGACACTGCCACCAGGGTCCAAGGAAATTTTGAGATCGAGAAAATTGATAACTTTGTCGTGTATCTCATGGGTAAATTTAATTCCGATAGAGTTGTTATTGAGTATAACCATGAAGTCTGAAAATCCCCATTCCAAAAAATAAGAATATCGTCAATATGTCTACCCCAAAATAAAATATGACAGGTAAAACAAAGTAAATCATCAGTGAAAACGATAGTGTCTTCCCACCACCCTAAAAATAAATTGGCATAAGTCGGTGCACAAACGGTGCCCATAAAAGTCCCTTTTAATTAGTGATAGAATTTACAGTCAAAAATAAAATAATTGTGAGTGAGCAAAAAAAGTAGTGATAACACAAAAGTGTTGTGCGCTTGAAATTGAGTACCTTTTGGTGCTCAGAAATGTTAAACGGCATGAAGGCCGAGACTGTGCTGAATGTTAGTATACAGTGATTCAACATCAATACTCGCTATGAATGTGTTGGGGCTAACGTTAATCTCCTGGACCCTGGTGACAGTGTCCTTTGTTTCCCGCAGGAAAGAAGGCAAAGAAGTTACAAATGATGAGAGCATCTCATCCACATATAAACTGATACCCTGTGTAAGGTTGCCAGACACGATGGGCCTGCCAGCGATAGGGCGGGAGGCCTTATGAATCTTAGGCAAGGCATAAAAGGTTGATAAGGTAGGACTCGGGTTATACATGCGTTTGAACTCGTCCTGTGTATTCAGGTTTTGTGTTTTAGCCTCAGTTAGGAGAAGATGTAGTTCAGACAAAAAGGAATCAGTAGGATTCCTACCTAAAATGACATATGTAGCAGTGTTATCCAGTAGTTTATGGACCATGTGGACATAGTCGACACGATCCATGACTACAATGTTGCCCCCTTTATCAGAGGACTTTAGGATTATTTCTTGATTTTTACATAATTCATCTAACGCTAATATCTCTGATTTACTGAGGTTACCAAAGGCTTTGGATTTACCGGATTTAAATTTTCGCAAATCTGCACTGAACATTTTGACAAAGATGTCAATGTGGCCGTACTGTGAAAATGGAGGAGTCAATTTAGAGTTAGGGTGTAATGTAAAAATAGGGCCAGTGGCACTAACAGCTCCAAATTAATTTTCATTTAGTAAATCCTCAAGATCTCTAATGGTATCGGATTCTTGACGATTAGGGTGTGTTACATCCCCTGTAAAATTCTTAAAATATTTATGTAGGGCAAGCTTTCTGGCAAACAGATTAATGTCCTTAGTCCAAGTGAATTAGTCAAAGGCTGGAGTGGGAGTGTAAGATGAACCCTTCCGTAATAACATTTCCTGATGAGAACTCAACTGGACAGAGGACATATTACAGATCTGCATTTCATCTCCCCTAGTATCCCCACGCAGTATTGTAGTTGTCATTATTGATTAGGACCCGATTGTAAGTTGGGTGGTCCTAAAAAGGGAAATTTGAGGCGACCCATAGATGAATTGACAATACTCGTCGGTCATGTACTGTTCCCTCCATTCTGGTTTATATTCGTCCCTATAGCATAGGGGGTTGTTGGTATAATTTGAGTACCAGATGTAGGTAAGGAGAGAGAGACTGAAGAAGTAGAGATAGGAACAGCAGGGGAGCCTGCCTGGGTACGATTTCCCTGACATACTGAATGGGTTGACTTAGGCGGTATTGGAGTTCTTTTTGAAGAATTATGTCTACTTTTCTTAATTTTGCATTTGGTACCTAGTCTAGAATTGTGATTAGGTGGCCTAGTTTCTTCCATACCTGAAACGTCAGATTCAGAAAAATGATGCTCCCTGGCAACACAATGCCATGGACTTTATCACTGAACTTCCCCCTTCTGCTGGATGTACTACGATCTGGGTAGTAGTGGACCGTTTCTACAAGATGGCACATTTTGTTCCTTTAACGGGCCTTCCCTCAGCTCCTCGTCTGGCGATCTGTTCATCAAACACATCTTTCGTCTACATGGACTACCTCTTCATATTGTTTCTGACCGGGGTGTACAATTCACGTCTAAATTCTGGAGAGCCCTGTGTAATCTTTCAGATGTGAAGCTGGACTTTTCTTCTGCATATCACCCACAGTCTAACGGTCAAGTGGAAATGATCAACCAAATACTAGAGAATTATCTCCGTCATTATGTCTCCGTCCAAGATGACAATTGGGTACAGCTTCTGCCTTGAGCGGAATTCTCATACAATAGCCATACAAGTGAGTCTACTGCTTCCTCTCCATTCTATATTGTATATAGTCAGCACCCACGAGTTCCTCTTCCGGTGCCAACTATGTCTCAAGTGCCTGCTGCCAATTCTTCATTCGGGACTTTTCTTCACATTTGGCAGCAGACCAAATCCGCGATTCTTCAGGCAGTTGATCGCATAAAAGCATATGCTGATAAGAAGAGAAAGGTTCCTCCTCAGTTTCTCCCTGGAGTCAAGTCAAGATCCCTTCCCACAAATTTGCTCCCAGGTTCCTCGGTCCCTTCGAGGTGTTCAAACAAATAAACCCAGTGTCCTATAAGCTTCGACAAAGTACTCTGCACACCAAATCTGGAGAGAAATTCTTAATCTTTTTATTAATTTTGCCAATGTGTTAAGAATTTCACTCTAGATTTGGTGTGACGAGTACTTTGTCGATAATATTGTTGGATTGGGTCTCTACTCGTGCACCCACCATTACCTAGTGCTGTCTAAACCTTCGAGTTCTATAAGCTTCAGCTGCCTCCTACTGTCAAAATCCCCTAATCGTTCCATGTGTCTCTCCTAAAGCCTGTAATCCTGGATCGTTACAGCAAATCCCCTGGTTTTGCAGTCGCTCCCAGCAGTTCTTCTGACATCTATGAGGTAAAGGAAATCCTGGACTTCAAGAGAGTAGGAGGAAAGACTTTCTATCTGGTGGACTGGAAAGGCTTTGGTCCTGAGGAGAGGTTTTGGGAGCCTGAAGAGAACATTAATGCCCCAGCTCTCATTAAGAAGTTCCTCTTATGCTCTGGACCTAAGAAGAGGGGGCATAAGGGGGGGGTACTATTGTGACTGCCGGCACATCCTACTTACTGGCAGCCGCAACCGCAGGACACTCTCTTCATGCCAGCGTCGTCGTCCCCAGAGGCGCCGGCACGTGCGGCTGTAGCTTGTCCACTGATTCCTGTAGGGTGTGCGCACGCTTATTCCCAGCCTTAAACCAGTTCAAAGTTCCCTGGCCAATTTCTAATGCATTCTGGACTTTAAAAAGTGCTCTGTCCTTCCTCTCCTTGCCTGAGCTTTGTTGTGCCCATGTTAGTTGTTGCGAATGGTCCCTTAGTTTTATCCTGTATCCAGTGTTCCTGTTTCCTGTATCCCTTATCCAATAATTATGTTTGTTCCAGTGCATAATCTAGTGTCTGAGTCGAAAGTGTCATCTGTGCCAAGTGTCATCTGTGCCACGTGTCCTCGGTGCCATGTGTCATCTGTGCCACGTGTCCTCTATGCCACGTGTTTCTACGCCACATGTCTTCTACACCTAGTGTCTGTCACGCTGAGTGTTTGCCAAATCATCTTTCCAGGTACTCTTGTCCTAGAGTCTGTTATTGACTTTTGTTTGGCCAGCTGCTACTCCGCTATGGCAGAGCGGCCTATTGGGTCCACATACCCCATAGCCGTGACACTAAGTACATTTTATGAAAAAATATTTTTACTTTTTGAGATACAGCTGCTTTGTATTCTGTGTACAGAGCAGCTGTATCGTTCGCTAAGACCTAAATCTGTCAGGTCCGCGGTACTGAGAGGTTCAGTGTCAGCAGGTCCTGCGTGTCTCTGGCATGCAGGATGGAGTTGTTAACAATCACATCTAAGTTTATATTTTATCTCTGGTATGAAATCGTCTTTTTCTGGTGATAAGTGTTATACAACTCTTATTAAATCCACTGTGATTCAATATTATTACACAATAACACATGAAAAAGTACCAGGGAGTAAATCGTTTTAGAGGCACTTTAAGAAGTTTGTATTCTTCTTACAGGTCTTTGGAACACATCCTATCAGCTATTCTGCCCATGACCTGAATTACTATATGCCTGTAAGCACAGTACCTCATGGCAAACCTGATTAAGTCATTAAATGTCAGACCAGCAGGGCCCATAAATGAATTCCTAATCTGAAGGCCCAGTCTACACAATGAAATTTCCGCCTGGAGGTCTGCTCTGTAACAAAAAAAGAAGCAATTACATTCCCTAACTAAATATGCTTTTATATGTCTCTATTCTGGCTGACCATGATTGTCTAAATCAAATTAATCTAGTTAATGAGGGCCATTTGATTAGGCTTTAGCGATGTCCCCTAATTTATTGTCATCTCTTGTATTAAATAGGATTTACCATGGCAGAAGTAGAAAGCCTTCCCTGGTGTTTGTGTGGCTTTAAAGACATAGCAGACCAGGCTTCTGGCTGTATTGAGTGGGGTAATCCTCTTATTCAGCACTAGAGGTAATGGATAGCTCCTCTGAAGTCTGGCCCTCCACGACATATGCTGCCTTCGACCATAAAAAATACATAAAACTGTGGGGGCCAATATCCGTCCTCAAGATCTCCTAACTGTACATATCTTCCACGTTACCAAGGAAATGCACAGCTGTATTTATTAGTAACCTGTATGAAAAAACAGCACCAATGATCTCATCTGTGAGTAATTCAGTGACGTCACAGTCATGGGTTGAGAGCTAGCACTAAATCCTGCTCCCGTCATGTCCGTGGGACTGACCAGTTCAGTGACAGTGGATCCTCCTGTAATCTATCACATCTAAATTCATAATTTAGATGTGATAGATTATAGGTGGATCCTGCGTGTCAGAGACAGGCAAGACCCGCTGACACTGAACCAGTCAGGTCCGCGGGACTGACATTCAGATCATAGCGAACGATACAGCTACTATGTATAGAGAATACAGAGCAACTGTATCTCAAAAAGTAAAATACATTTTTAATAAAAACTAGAAAGTTGCACTAATCACACTAACCTTATTCTATATATAAAAAAAATTGCCTTCCAAATGTGTACATAGCCTTTAAGTACTTTATTTGAATGGCACCTCTTGATTTAGATGGGAACTGTGTAATCATACGTCCCAACCATCCCGGATTCAGCAGGACAGTCCTGGATGCCGGGCGGTGTCCCGCTGTCCTGCTGTCCCAGGCAGCTGGTGGTATGTCCTGGTTTAAACTGTATCTGCGTCCTCGGGGTGAAAATACAGTTGAATCCAATTCTGAAACTGGAAACCGTCAGCTCCCTGCTTTATTATTCAACTATGGAGTCCAGGACCAGAGCAGTTTTTTCCTGTCTTGGAAAAGCCTTTGACGTCACTGCTCTGGCCGGGGATTCCACTTTTATGTGGAGCCCCAGACATCACTGTCCATATATGTACAGGGACATCAGGGGCTCTTCCTGAAGTGAAATCCCCAGGCACAGAGTGGGGATTCCGCTCCTAGGTGGGGAACCCAAATGGAGCTATCTATAGGGGGGTTTAGCGCTATGTGCAGGGAGGGTGGCACTACATTCAAGGGGGTGTGGCACTAGCTACATGGGCAATGTGGCGCTCACACTTTATATGTGGGCACTGGCACTATATGGCCACTATCTACATGGGCACTGTGGGCACTGGCACTTTATATGTGGGCATTGTGGCACTATGTGGGCACTGTGGCACTATCTACATGAGCACTGTGGTACTATATGGGCACCATCTACATGGGCACTGTGGCACTATGTGGGCACTGGCAGTATGTGGACACTGGCACTTTATAGGTGGGCAGTGGCACTTAATATGTGGGCACTGTGCTGGTATGAGGGCACAGGCACCATCTACAGTGGGCATTGTGGCATTCTCTACAGGGGCATTGTGGCACTATTGGGAATTATACTGTATGGAGGCAGCTATGGGGGCATTATACTGTATGGGGCATTCTACTGTATGGGGCATCTGTAAGGGCGTTATAATATATGGGGGCATCTGTGTTGGCTTTATACTGTATGGGTGCATCTATGGGGCATTATACTGTAGGGGGGGCAGCTTTTCGGCATTATACTGTGTGGGAGGCACTATGGGGTATTACACTGTGGGGGGCAGCTATAGTGGCATTATTCTATGTGGGGGCTCTATGAGGGCATTGTACTGTGGGGAGGCACTATGGAAGCATGATACTGTGTGGGATGAACCGGGTGTGTATGGGTTGGGATTGAGCGGAGTTAGAGGTGTGGCTTGAAAGGGAAAAAAAATTGCTGCGCGCCCCATCGGTTGTCCCACTTTGCGATACTTGAAAGTTGGGAGGTACGGTGTAATGCTTCTTTTTCTCTATGGTGTCACTGTAGGGGAATTGAACACTTGCTGTCAGGTCCCCCCACAAGTATTTAATGAGGTCCCAGCAGCGGGACACCCTGTGATAAGCTTTACGTAGTGCAGCAGCGGGACACCCTGTGATCAGCTTTACATAGTGCAACTAAAGTAATTTTTGAAATTAGGCTGGTGTCGTGTAGAACCAGTAGTTGTTTTCCACTTTGCCAGTCTACTCCTAACCCATGAGTTAAACTTCATTTACTTTTCTAGATGTTTTTCAGAGGAAAGTAACTTCATAGGTTACATTTTATGAATAGACTTTTATGGTTGACTTTACTGTCAGCAAAGAATGTAGAGTTCAGATTTGGAAGTGCTAGACTGCTAATGTGCACTAGACTTAACTGAATGACAGTGAAATGAGTGATGGCAAGTGACCCAGTTGCTTCATCCTGTCTTGACCCTGTGTACAGTGTATCAATCACGAGATCAACACAGCAGCGAAGTGTAAATGTGACAGGCAATTTTATCCCATGTGAACTATTTCCTTACTTCATCTAGTCTCAAAGCTACTGAAATTCCAGTGTAGTTTGAATTCATCACCTCTTGTGCTATATTGTATTATAACCATACTCTGCAAGTGCAAGCACAAGACACAACCCCTAGAATGTAAAAAGAAAAAAGTTGCAACATAAATAAGTTAAATGATTCCAAGACTGAAGAACCAAATGATAATTTATTAAAACTCTTATGTTAGGTTCTGTTGACATGGTAGCAACATGCACTGTTTGTTCAGACTTTGGTTCCCTGATATTCTAGTATCAATCTTGTCTGACTATTTGTCGTCTTTGAGACCATTGTAGCACTATTACAGTAAACCGGAGACCACTGCTATATCTTGTTACCATAGCAGCGTTATGATGTTCCATCCAAGGACATGTGAACTCTACAACTAATCGCTGTATGCAGTAGTGACGCTTCCAGTGGCATAACTACCGCTGTAGCGGCCACTACGGGCACCGCAGCATGAAGGGGCCCGTGCCGTTCTCCTTAGCGCTGCCAGCGATCACACATGTATCCCCTATCCTGTGGATAGGGGATACATCTCTTTTGTAGGACAAACTATAGACCATTTTTTTGGGGGGGTTGGGGGCTGCATGGCGTTACCTACAGGGGGGGGTTTAGAGCTGTATGGCGTTATCTCAAGGGGGGGTTTGGGTCTGTATGGCGTTATCTACAGGGGGGGCTGTCTGGCGTTATCTACAGGGGGGCTGTATGACGTTATCTACAGGGGGGCTGTATGGCGTTATCTACAGTGGGGCTGTATGGCGTTATCTAAAAGCGGGCTGTATGGCGTTATCTACAGGGGGGCTGTATGACGTTATCTACAGGAGGGCTGTATGGCGTTATCTACAGGGGGCTGTATGGCATTATCTACAGGGGGGGCCGTATGGCGTTATCTACAGGGGGAGTGCTGTATGGCGTTATCTACAGTGGGACTGTATGACGTTATCTACAGGGGGAGGGCTGTATGGCGTTATCTACAATGGGGGCTGTATGATGTTATCTACAGGGGGGCTGTATGGTGCTATCTATAGGGGGCGCTGTGTGGCGGAATCTATAGGGAGTCACTATCTACAAGGGGGGTTGTGTGATACCCAGGGGAGGGGGGGCCCCAATCAAAAGTTTGCTATGGGGCCCAGTTTTTCCTAGTTACACCCCTGGACGCTTCCTTAATAGTGATTCTTGGCATGTCTTTCATATTGGCTGCAGCGGTCAGGTATTCATGAATAAAAAGTAATTGCGTTGCAATAATAATAAGACAGCGGGGGGATCCTGTTTCCGGTGTTAAATGAATATCTCCAAATAAAAATGGAGAGTATACAACTGAACAGGGTTGTACCTAATACATTTTAACATTCGATTACACTAATGAGATAAACACTAATACAGTCTAGATCTAGAATGTGCATTGCAGTTCTCTCCTATCTTTTGCCATGTGTAGTTCTTAAAAGCATAACGTAAAGGCGTGTCATAGTGTAGTAACTTTTTAGAATGTTGGAGGGTAATTGTCCTAGATACTGTACTTTACATTTTGCATTTTTTGCAGGAAATACAATATAAAAAGGCATTATACGGACAGCATGGTTTTCTATAGCCCTATATAACGATAACCTACATATGTTGTCCAAACAGAAGTGACTAAGGTGGTGGTAACTGTTTATTTCCATTTTTTTTATTCATATAGTTGCTGTCTTTAAACAAAGTAAATTGGTATGTCCCCATAAAAAAAAATTCCTCGCCATCACTGGCATCACTACACTCCTCAACATTGGAATTGCAACACCAAGAAGGGCTAACCGTAAGGTTATGCAAATCGAGGAAGTAGCAGGTGTCGCTAAGATCTGCAAATGATCACATTTTCAAGCACCCAGCTCCAATCTGTGACATGTGGGAGGGACATAAATGCCAGATTGAAAGCAAAGTTTTTTAGCCACATAAAACCTCAAAAATCGGATCGGAGTGGTGTGGTGTGGGATGATTGTGTGATACCTCCTGTTCCTCAACGTGCCATTTATCGCCACTTGTCGCAAACTGAGAGGGACAGAATCCTTGAATTGAGAGACCTTGGTTTATCACGCCTAGTCCATTATGTCAGCACTGTGACCGATGGCACATCACGACTCCAACTTTCTAAGGCACAGGAACAACAGTAGCACGGGATACAGGATACAGGTACGGAACACTGGGAACAGGATAACACTAAGGGACCATTTACAAGACTAACACGGGTAAATACAACAATGCTCAGACAATGAGTGAAAGGGCAGAGCCCTTTTTATAGTCGAGGGTGATCATGGGTTAATTGATGATTACTTTCATGTGTGCACCCTACGGGACACAGCAGAACGGAGCGGAAGTGAACGCTGGCATCTCCTGGGGAGGAGATGCGGGCCAGCTCTCACAGATCTATGGCTGCAGCCATTGGGGGGTGAGTAATCCCGACGGTCCGCGGCCGTGGACGCTACACTATCATGGTGCACAGCAAGACGGCAATGGAGGCTGGAATGGAGGTCTATCCTCTTCAGCGATGAGTCCTGCTTTTGTCTCAGACGCAGTGATAGCCAGAGATTGTTCTTGAGACCACGTGGGCAACGCCATGAAGAGGCCTTCACAAGGGAACGTCACACTGCTCCTACTCCCGTTATTATTGTGCAGGGTTTTATAATGTACGGTAGCTGGACACCTCTATTCTTCATTTCATGTACACTAACAGCTCGGTGTAACATTGATTTGGTCGTGGAACCAGTGGTACGGCCATTTTTTCCAAAGTGTCCCAGAAGTCGTCTTGCAACAGGACAACATGCTCATGCTACTGTGAGCAGCTTAAGTGGCCTAAATATGTTACCATGGTCTGCAGCGTCTCCAGACTTGTCTCCCATCAAGCACATCTGGGACGTCATTGGTCGGCAATTGCAATGAAAGCTGCCAGCAGCCAATCTTGATGATTTGGGTGCCCAAGTGCATTCAGCGTGGCATAACATTCCTCAGACAACCATTAATAACCTCATTGGTAGCATGCCAAGGTGTGTAAGTGTGTGTATTTCTGCACATGGCGCTTATACTCGATACTGAATAAATCAAGATGTTTGGAATATTTTGTTGACATTTTTTTAGCACTTGTATATCATTAACATGTCTATCGATCCTGTGATTTCCACAATTCCAAAACTTTTCCTTCTTGGTGTTGCAATTCCAATGTTTAGGAGCGTATATGTAGTGTGTGTATTACAATCATTACAATAGTACAGTCAATGGTTTTGTTCCATAATTTACACATTCTCTGTATAATATTCTAAGTGCAGCACAGGAGAAAAAGATGAAATGATGAGGTTGGGAAGATAATAACATTTCTGTTGGATCAATTATTAATTAGGGATTTCATTACCATCTTAATAAAACTAGGACTAATGTTGATTTTGTTCATATCTTATATAGATGAGGAATGTAACAGTGAAGATTTATGGAGTCTTATTAACTGGGTAATGAGCCTATGTTTTTCCATTGGAGTTGAAAAGTTTTGTACATTTATAAACAATAATGAAAAGGAATGAGAAAGAATCATCATATATTGCAAAGATTTATGTTATTCAGAATCAAAATACATTCCTTTTATATTTTTACCAAGTAATCATACGGAACAGTTTATTGTTTTTTCATGAGGGTCCTGTCTGTTGGTTATATCCTGCCATTTCCTCCATGTTGGGTGTAGGAGAGGTAAATTGTCCTGTAAAAAAAATACCATAAAATCCCAAAATAACTTTTACCAACAAATGGTTTTGGATAATTTGGAGGCTTGGGCAGAAAAGTGGCAAATAAGTTTCAATTCTGATAAATGTAAGACTTTGCACTTGGGAAGGAAAAATAAGTTTCACCATTACATACTGGATGCGAAAACTCTGGCTAAAACTGACATATAGCAAACTGTACAAAATAGCTGCTGTGAACGCAAATAAGATCATAGCGTGCATCACAAGGTGCACATGATGTAGAAATGTAATGGTACTACCCAGAGTGCTTTGTTTATGAATGGGAGCAATGCTGCCCTGATGTCTCACCTTATAACGTCAACAGACAGTTGGTCTCCTCTCTTATCCAATGCAGTTGCCAAGACAATAAAGTGGTTTCGAAGTGATTGCATTTTTATTTGAAGTCAGGGGTGAAAAAAAAACTACATAAATGCTTCAAAACTTTGAGGAATGTGGCATACATGGATTTAAAAGAAATGCTGCATACATTAAAATCTGTATGATCAGCAAATACATTGTGTGGATGGATGCTCAGGTATTCTACTGTAGCGGCAAAAGATCAGTATGAAATGTACATATAATGGTAACCTTACAGGAGGAGAAAGGTCCGAGCATGATGATCCTTTGGCAACTGGATGAGAATTGGAGTTAATTGAGAAGTTGTTTGCAGATGAGAATTTCCAATGCAACATGTTGAGAAACATCTGTGGACTGATCTGTCACTGGTTTGTTACTATTTATACCAGGGCTCTCAAACATATTCGGCCCCTAAGGCTGTCAACTTCGGCCCACAGGGCACCGTAGCTCCTTCGGGAGAAGAAAGAGCAGGCTGAAGGAGGAGTGCGCCGACGAATGACGAAGCTCCAGACGTCACTGTCCATATATGGAAAGTGATGTCTGGGGCTTCCCCAGAGCCGGAGTCCCGGAGAAGAGCTTATACTAGCTCTCTGCTCCGGGACTCCGGCTGGGGAAGCCTCTGACATCACTGTGCATATATGGACAGTGATGTCATGAGCAGACCTGGAGTCCCAGAAAGAGTGCTACTAGCACTCTGCCTGGGACTCCAGAGTTGCCCCTGACATCACTGTCCGTATATGGTCAGTGATGTGTCAGGGGCTTTCCCAGAGTACCGGAGCAGAGCCTATACTAGTGCTCTGCTCTGGGACTCATGCTCTGGGGTTGCCCCTGATATCACATTCCGGTCCAGGAGGATCCCCTGACATCCCTGTCTATGGCACTATCTACAGGGTTTGTGTGTGTGTGTGTGTGTGTGTGTGTGTGTGTGTGTGTCACTATCCATAGGGGGGTGTCTGTGTGTGTGTGTGTGTGTGTGTGTGTGGCATTATCTACAGAGGGCACTGTGACATTATCTAGGGGGGGGGGGGTGGCATTATCTACAGAGGCCACTGTTGCATTGTCTACGGCTGGGTTTGTGGCATTATCTACAGAGGGAACTGTGGCACTATCTAAAAAGGGGCTGCCCAATCTTCATATTCTTGTGGCTGCCAACTGAGCAGCCATTTAGCATTCAGCGACACTTATACTGGAAAACTGGATTGTTAATATAAGCAATTTCTCCATTCATTACTATCACAGTCTCGATGTGAGTCTTATAGGAATGAATGAAGAAACTGACTTCCTGACCACACATGAAACGCTGTTGCAGCTGGAGAGTCCTATTGTTGGTCACACGACACAGCTGAGGACTGGAAGGGAGTGGATAACTCACAAATACAGCCACCAGTAAGACGATTACCTTCACCACAATTTAAATAATCTGCCTTTCCAATGAGCCACAGAAAAAAAATAAATTATTTGGAGTGCTTCTTAAAGATCAGTGCTCATGCTCAGTAACTAAATTTTAAGGGCTTGTTCACACGTAACGGCATTGCTGTATACTTTCCGTCCGGAATTGTGGATGGAAAATCTGCAGCAGTATACAGTAGCAGAAAAATGGGTGAGATTTAACAAATCTCATCCTCACCAGAAATTACCGACCAGAAATTGACCTGTGGTGAGTATTTTTCATACAAAAAATATTTTCCAGAAAGTGGACTGAATTGCTGCGTTTTTCAGAGGAGATATCACCATCTCACAGACTTAAAATAAATACCGCAAAATCTGCACCATTTTCTGCAGTAAAAATCTAGGAAATGGTGCAGTTTGTCCGCAGCAGAATGTCTGCTAGTTTTAATGGAAATGCTGCAGACATTTTTTGCAGCAATTCCGTTATGAGTGGTCAAGCCCTAACAATAAGCACTAGACATTTAGAATACTGATTTTTCTTATATGACAGAGGGACCTCTGGGCTATCTCAGGCACTAGTATTCGGTTGTGACTGCTACTTCTGCACCCCTTATATTTAAGCCTCTATCTTTTCTGTATAAGGGGTACTGTAACAGTACAAACCAGAGCCTTCCATGTAATTTTTGGTCAAAATTATCATGTCTGAAGGAATTGTTGTTTTTTTCTGGTTTTCAGCATAATAAGATATCCTCTGACACTGGCCTGGGCCATTGCATAGTAGCAGTCCAAGCATATATTACATGACAACAGATCTCAATCATCCTGTGTGTCCTACAATCTACATGACCTGTGCTCAAGGGTTCTAGAAACAATTATTTCTTTATTGTTATGACATATTCCTTATTGCACAGTACTACAGAAATATTTATGGCAAATGCCATATATGTGCTGCTTATTCTGCCCCTGATTCTGTTGACGAGTTTGTGTAGAATTGTTTTCTGCTTAATATAGTATTTTGGTGTAGGTGGCTCAGTGGTGCACTTAGGGGGGATTTCCTGGTACAGTGCAAAGGGAGATGTATAAATACTTATGCAGTGAGCTCCCTCTAGTGGTTGTTGTAAGCAAACTGAGTTTTATCATGTAACTCTATGGCTCTGACCCCTATAAAGAACTTTGGACCTATATAGATTAACAATTAAATTATAGGTACATTTACTTACCAATTGTCTGTAAATTCCCAGATAGTCTGTATAACTGGGTGAGGGGAAAATTGCCATCTCCAACATGTACACCAAAATGCTTAAAAAGCCCTCTTAAAAAAATCCTGTGTTTGCCCTCGGGGGTTGTTCATAAATAAAGAGTTTCTTCAGACTTATCGGGTGTCTGCAGATACTTTTATACATGCTAAACGGACAGCGTCTGAGGCAGCAGTTATCAGGCTTTGGCCAATTTTTTCAGTGGAATGCCTTCTATTCTACCCATGAGTGTTTTATAGGAGCACTACATTACTATGCAGAGATAAAATTATGTAAATTAAAAGATTTGTAAAGTTTTGACACATGAAATAAAGGCGGCTTTGATGTCTACTTACTGCCATGAGCGATGGAAGACACAAATGAGGCTTTAATTTGAAGAAAAAGGAAAAGTACAAATTAATAGATCTCTATATTAAGTTTATTTTTTTACAGACATGTGCCTTTAGTTTCAGAACAAATATGCGTAAAATGTATTTTGCAGTATAAGGAGGGTGATGATCCAGAGGATGTTGATGTATATGAAGCTACTATTGCTCATAGCAGAACCACATACATCTGCTACTTATGATATCAACTACCTTTCCAGCTGTAAATGACCCCAAATTTTATGTATGATACCACTAAATTTAATTGAGATAAAGCACTGTATAGAGACATTGAGATCTTGCCTATTCTAGAAATATCTGGGTATAAACCATAAAGTATAAGTACCATTATTATTATTTACTTTTTTTATTATATATTTTTTCTGATTCATTTTAACATTGTCTTTATTGAACCTAGGCTACGTCTTCCCACAGCTCCACGTGATGCTGCACTATCCTATCTGGGTGGGATATATGGCATTATCCAGGGCTTCCTAAATCATGAATAGAATGTACGAATTACAATAAAGACTGACATAAAAGCAAGAAGTAACTAGGAGAGAGGGATCAGGTTTGAATAGTGCATTACAATGATATATGGAAACTTGGTAAAAAACATATTGTATACTGTAAAGAATTTCGTTAGTTGCTGCCACCCAGTATCTGTTATTCTGTGGAAGAAACAAAGATTACTCTGTAATGTTGTGGGATAACTGAGAATCATTTTAGAAATTGCTGAGCATAATCAAATAAGAAAAAAGCCTGAGGATAGTATAATAATGCACAATTTCTGTACATGGATTATTAAGCAGAATGATGACGTACTCATAGGTGGAGTTTTTTTTTACCTCCAGCCTTATTCTTCAGTTTTTTTCAGATGGGGAGGAGATATTTTAACATATTTTAACATGGACCGTATTAAGCGTTCTTTTACAGATTTGACCATTTCTGTAGTGAAGATGTGAATTACATAAGTAATGTCGAGCAGTAATATAATTCTGTTCTCAGAGTTCTTTCTGCAGCTTTACTGAACATTAGAGTCAATGCAGGGAACCCGGCAGCTACAAAGAACATGTAGATTTAATCAAATTATATTAGACATTATTAAGCTGGTAATGAAAAACAGGCAGTGTCATGATGTCATGCTTTCTAACTAATTCTAACTAATATATTTCAGTATATCTGATAATTTCTGTAAAAAGCCAGCCATGTAGCTATTCCTGTATTTATCTGTATTAGTCTTCTGCTTTTCAGGCCTTAGCTGTAGTTAGCAGATAGACCTAAAAATGCATCAATTGCAAATGTGTCCTTCCTTCTGCAGATCTGTTATGTTCCAGACCTGTTCTTTCCCAGCTCTGCTATGTTCCAGGCCACTCCTTTCCATTTCTGCTAAACTCCAGGCCACTCCTTTCCAGCTCTGCTATTTTCCAGACCACTCCTTCCCATTTCTGCTATGTTCCAGACCACTCCTTCCCAGCTCTGCTATGTTCCAGACCACTCCTTCCCAGCTCTGCTATGTTCCAGACCACTCTTTCCCCCAGCACCTCTATGTTCCAGACCACTCATTCCCAGCTCTGCAATGTTCCAGACCACTCCTTCCCAGTTCTGCTATGTTCCAGACCACTCCTCCCCAGGTCTGCTATGTTCCAGACCACTCCTTCCCAGGTCTGCTATGTTACAGACCATTCCTTCCCAGGTCTGCTATGTTACAGACCACTTTTTCCCCCAGCACTGCTATGTTCCAGACCACTCCTTCCCCAGCACTGCTATGTTCCAGACCACTCCTTCCCATTTCAGCAATGTTCTAGACCACTCCTTCCCAGCCCTGCTACGTTCTAGACCACTCCTTCCACAGCACTGCTATTTTCCAGACCACTCCTTCTCAGCTCTGCAATGTGCCAGACCACTCATTCTCAGCCCTACTATGTTCCAGACCACTCCTTCCCAGTTCTGCTATGTTCCAGACCTCTCCTTCCCCCAGCTCTTCTATGTTCCAAAACACTCTTTCCCCAAGCACTGATATGTTCCAGACCACTCCTTCCCAGCTCTGCTATGTTCCTGACCATTCCTTCCCCCAGCTCTGCTATGTTCCAAAACACTCTTTCCCCAAGCACTGATATGTTCCAGACCACTCCTTCCCAGCTCTGCTATGTTCCAGACCACTCCTTCCCAGTTCTGCTATGTTCCAGACCACTCCTTCCCCCAGCACTGCTGTTCCAGACCACTCCTTCCCCCCAGCTCTGCTATGTTCCAGAACACTCTTTCCCCAAGCACTTATATGTTCCAGACCACTCTTTGCCCAGCACTGCTATGTTCCAGACCACTCCTTCCCAGTTCTGCTATGCTCCAAACCACTCCTTCCCAGCTCTGCTATGTTCCAGACCACTCCTTCCTAGCTCTGCAATGTTCCAGACCACTCCTTCCCAGCCCTGCTATGTTCCAGACCACTCCTTCCCAGCTCTGCTTTGTTCCAGACCACTATTTTCCCCAGCACTGCTATGTTCCAGACCACTCCTTCCCATCTCTGCTTTGTTCCAGACCACTATTTCCCCCAGCACTGCTATGTTCCAGACCACTCCTTACCCAGCTCTGCAATGTTCCAGACCACTCTTTCCCAGTTCTGCTATGTTCCAGACCACTCATTCCCAGCTCTGCAATCTTCCTGACCACTCTTTCCCCAGCAGTGGTATTTTCCAGACCACTTCTTCCCAGTTCTGCTTTGTTCCAGACCACTTCTTCCCAGTTCTGCTTTGTTCCAGACCACTCCTTCCCCCAGGACTGCTATGTTCCAGACCACTCCTTACCCAACTCTGCAATGTTCCAGACCGCTCTTTCCCAGCTCTGCAATCTTCAAGACCACTCTTTTCACCAGCACTGCTATTTTCCAGACCACTCCTTCTCAGCTCTGCAATGTGCCAGACCACTCATCAGCCCTACTATTTTCCAGACCACTTCTTCCCAGTTCTGCTTTGTTCCAGACCACTCCTTCCCCCAGGACTGCTATGTTCCAGACCACTCCTTATCCAACTCTGCAATGTTCCAGACCACTCTTTCCCAGTTCTGCTATGTTCCAGACCACTCATTCCCAGCTCTGCAATCTTCAAGACCACTCTTTTCACCAGCACTGCTATTTTCCAGACCACTCCTTCTCAGCTCTGCAATGTGCCAGACCACTCCTTCTCAGCCCTACTATGTTCCAGACCACTCGTTCCCAGTTCTGCTATGTTCCAGACCACTCCTTTCCAGATCTGCAATCTTCCAGATTACTCTTTCCCCCAGCACTGCTATTTTCCAGACCACTCCTTCCCAGTTCTGCTATGTTCCAGACCACTCCTTCCCAGCTCTGCTTTGTTCCAGACCACTTTTTCTCCAGCTCTGCTATGTTCCAGACCACTCCTTTCGCAGCTCTGCAATGTTCCGGATCATTGCTTCCCCAGCTTTGCTGTTCCAAACCACTCCTATCCTAGCTCTGCTATGTTCTAGACCACTTTCCCATCTCTGCTATGTTCCAGACCACTTCTTTCCCAGCTCTGCTATGTTTCAGATCATTTCTTCT
This sequence comes from Rhinoderma darwinii, assembly GCF_050947455.1. Taxonomy (NCBI): domain Eukaryota; kingdom Metazoa; phylum Chordata; class Amphibia; order Anura; family Rhinodermatidae; genus Rhinoderma; species Rhinoderma darwinii. The sequence continues at coordinate 466,283,079 of NC_134687.1, forward strand.
TGAGCTTTGCTGTTCCAGACCACTCCTATCCTAGCTCTACTATGTACCAGATTACTCTATCCCCACCTCTGCTATGTTGCAGACCACTTTTTTCCCAGCTCTGGTATGTTCCAGACCACTCCTATCCTTGCTCTGCTATGTTCTAGACCACTCCTTCCCCAGCTCTGCTATGTTCCAGACCACTCCATTAGCAGCTCTGCGGTTTCAGATTAGTTCTTCTCGAGCTTTGCTGTTCCACAACTGCAGACAACTGCTTTCCAAGCTTTGCACTGTTCCACAACACTCCTGCCCTAGCTCTTCTCTGTTCAAAGCCACTCCTTCCCCAGATCTATGTTCCAGCAAGACCTTTGCCAGCTGTGCTATGTCCCAGATCATGTCTTTCCCAGCTTTGTTGTTCCAGACCACTCCTTCCCCAGTCTTCTATGTTCCAGACCATTTGTTCCCCAATTCTGTTGTGGAATTTTTAGGCAAAATATCTTAAAAGCACGCAAACACAGTCACACAAACATGGGCCCACATTCTTAATGTCTTTACGTCATTGATTGACGTAAAAATTGACTTCCGAACATGGGCCAAATTTGCAGAATAGTTTTTGCAACTTTTCTTCTCCTTAACTGCTTATTTGTGTTCTGGTACTTTGTTATATGCAACAAAATACATGCAGCCACTTTTGGACCAAATGATACAGTCTCATTTTTTAAATCTGACATGTGTAAATTTATGTGGTAATAAGTCCGGAATGCTTTTACCTATCCAAGCGATTCTGAGACTGTTTTCTCAAGACATATTGTACTTTATATTAGTGAAAAAATTTGGTCGATCAATTCAATATTTTTTGTGAAAAACACCAACATTTTGAGAAAATGTGCAAAAATTAGCATTTTTTTTAAATTCAAATGTATCTGCTTGTAAGAGATAGTTATACCACATAAAATAGTGACTAGTTAACATTTCCCATATGTCTACTTTATGTTTGCATCATTTTTTGAACATCCTTTTATTTTTCTAGGACGTTACAAGGCTTATAAGTTTAGCAGCAATTTCTCACATTTTCAAGAAAATTTCAAAAGGCTATTTTTTTAGGGAACAGTTCAGATCTGAAGTATCTTTGAGGGCCTTATATATTAGGAACCCCCACAAATCACCCCATTTTAAAAACTGCACCCCTTAAAGTATTCAAAACAGCATTTAGAAAGTTTCTTAACCCTTTATGCCTTTCACAGGAATTAAAGCAAATTGGAAGGGAAATTTGCAAATTTAATTTTTTTGCAGAAATTCCATTTTAATCCATTTTTCCTGTAATATTGAAGGTTTTTTTTTTACCAGAGAAACACAACTGAATATTTATTGCCCTGATTCTGCAATTTTTATAAATATCCCACATGTGACCCTAGTGTGCTACAGGCCTGAAACAAAGGCCCCAGAAGCAAAGGAGTACCTAGTGGATTTTTCGGCCTTCCTTTTCTTAAATTATATTTCAGGCACCATGTCAGGTTAGAATAGGTCTTGTGGTGCAAAAACAAAGGAAACCCCACAAAAGTGACTCCATTTGGGAAACTACACCGCTAGAGTAATTAATCTAGGGGTGTAGTGAGCATTTTAACCACACAGGTATTTCATAGATTTCATTAGAATTGGGCAGTGAAAATTAGAAATTACATTATTTTCCAATAAGATGTAGCTTTACCTCAGAATTTTTAATTTTTTCAACAAATAAATGGGAAAAAGCACACCAACATTTGTAAAGCATCTTCTCCAGAGTATGGAAATACAAAACATGTTTTCATAAACTGCTGTTGGGCAAGCAGCAGGACTCGGAAGGGAAGGAGCGCCATTTAGCTTTTGGAGTACAGATTTTGCTGGATTGATTTCTGTTCACCATGTTGCATTTGTAAAGCTCCTAAGGTACCAGTACAGTGGAAACCCCCCAAAAGTGACTCCATTTGGAAAACTACACCCCTTGAGGAATTCATCTTGGGGTGTAGTGAGCATTTTGACCCCCCAGGTGTTTCATAGATTTCATTAGAATTGGGCAGTAAAAATTAAAAATTAAATTTTTTTTCCACTAAGACGTAGCTTTAGGTCAAAATGTTTCATTTTCTCATCAAATAAAGGAGAAAAAGCACCGTAACATTTGTAAAGCAACTTCTCTGGAGTACAGAAATACCCCATATGTGGCAATAAACTATTGTATCAATACACATCAGGGCACAGAAGGAAAGGAGCGCCATTTGGCTTTTGGAGAGCAGATTTTGCTGGATTGGTTTGTCTTTTGCAAAGCCCCTTAACCCCTTCCCGCACCTTGACGTAACTGCATGTCAATGTGTGCAGTAAGTTCGCGCACCTTGACGTGCAGTTACGTCTGTGCTTTAACAGTTAACCGCCGCGCGACGCTACACCGCAGTGGCGGTTAACTGTGTAGGGTGTCTGCCCTGTATCCCCCGTTGCCGATCAGCGGCCTATCGCCGCTGATTTCGGCAGTTAACCCCTTAATTGCGGCGTTCGATTTGAACGCCACAATTAAGGTGTTTAGCGCCGATCGGCAGCCCCCATGTGAAATCACGGGGGCTGGCGATCGTACCCATGGCAACCGGACGTCAGACAATGGCTTCCGGGTTGCCATGTACAGAAGCCTATGAGGACCACCCCGAGGGTGGTCGTCGTAGGCTTCCTGTCAGTGTGACTGTGACGTCACACTGACAGTTGGAATGCATTACACTACGTGTGTAGTGTAATGTATTCCAGCAGCGATCAGAGCTGCAAAGTCTAAGTATCTCCTAGTGGGACAAGTGAAAAAAGTAAAAAAAAGAATAAAAATGTTTTTAAAAAAAGTGTAAAAATAAAAGTTATAAGTGATATGAACTGCTTTTTTTCCTATAATAAGTCTTTTATTATAGGAAAAAAAATTAACACGTTAAAAAAAGTACACATATTTGGTATCACCGCGTTCGTAACGACCCCAACTATAAAACTATAATATTATTTTTCCCGCATGGTGAACACCGCAAAAAAAAAAAATGAAAAACAAAGCGAGAATCACTATTTTTTGGTTACCACCCCTCCCAAAATATACAATAAAAAGTGATCAAAAAGTCGCATGTACGCCAAAATTGTACCAATACAAACTACAACCCGTCCCGTAAAAAACAAGCCCTTACACAACTTTTTGGACTGAAAAATAAAAAACTTATGGCTCTCAGAATATGGTGACACAAAAAATTAATTATTTTCTAAATAAGTTATTTTATTGCGCAAACGCTGCAAAACATAAAAAAACCTATATACATATGGTATCGCCGTAATCGTACCGACCCGCAGAATAAAATATAATGGTCATTTATAGCCCAGGGTGAACGCTGTAAAAAATAAATAAAAATCATTGTCAGAATTGATGGTTTTTGTCACCATGCTTGCCGAAAAATGGAATAAAAAGTGATCAACAAAATCGCATGTACCCCAAAATGGTACAAATGAAAATTACAGATTGTCCCGCAACAAATAAGCCCTCACGCAGCTCCGGTGGTGAAAAAATAAAAAAGTTCCGGCTCCCAGATTATGGCGATGCAAAATGTGCAGAGCGTTCCAAAAGCGGATAAGATTGGGCGCCATTTATAATATAAGTGCAACACTGGCCACATATCTGCGGATTATTATTTATTTACCCCATTATTATACCCTCTTATTATGCCCCTGATGTACTCTGCCCAGTCTACATTTGCCCCCACATTATAAACTGAAATACCAGCAAAACGCCAGAGCTACTACCAAGCAAAATCTGCGCTCCAAAAGCCAAATGCCGCTCCCTCCCTTATGAGCCCTACAGCGCGCCCAAACAGCCATTTACGTCTACCGATATGGCATCACATGCAATAGGAGATAGGGACTTGATAATCTGGTGACAGAGCCTCTTTAAGTACCAGTACAGTGGAAACTCCCCAAAAGTGACTCCATTTGGAAAACTACACACATTGACGAATTCATCTAGACCCCAAAGGTGTCTCATAGATTTTATTAGAAATGGGCAGTGAAAATGAAAACCCGGTTAATATTTTATTTGTGGTATTTGTGGCACAAACTGGGCACAACATATAGTGCACTAAAATGGCACATCAGTGGAAAATTATAATTTTCACTTTCCACCATCGGCTGCGCATTAAACCCTTTGCGCACCATGACTTAATAACATGTCGTGGTGTGGGGGGTGATATATGGAGCGTCTCACGCACTGAGCCCGTGCCATACGCTGCGGGTGTCAGCTGTGTATTACAGCTGACACCCGGGACTAGGACAGAAACAGCGATCGCGCTGTTACAGGATCATGTAAAAATGACAATATACTGCAATACATTAGTATTGCAGTGTATTCTACCAGTGATCTAACGATTGCTGGTTCAAGTCTCCTATAGGGGCTAATAAAATATGTAAAAACAAAAGTAAATAGTTATTATTAGTGGAAAAAATTAAATAAATATTTAAAGTCCAAAAAGAAACCCTTTTCATATTTTTTCTCTAAAGTAAAGTAAAAAAAAAAAAAAATATACAAAATTGGTATCGCTGCGTCCGTAAAAGTCCAAGCTATTACAATATGCCATTATTGAACTCGCACAGTGAACGCCGTGAAAAATAAAGAATTTTAAATGGCAAAATCGCAGTTTTTTGGTCACCTTCACTCTACCAAAAAATTTAATAAAAAGTGCTCAAAAAGTCTTATGTACAAAAAAATGGTACCAATAAAAGCTACAGCTCGTCCCGCAAAAAATAAGCCCCCACACCACTCTATTGACGGAAAAATAAAGAAGTTATGATGCTGACAAACACTTCTATTCACAACGCCCAGCTAGTAAAACAAGTAAACACGCCCAGATGTTACAAACACAATACACGCCCAGTTGGAAATAAGAGAAAACACACCCAGTTGTCCATTAGAAAGGCTCATTTGCATAAATATAAAATTGCTCATAACTTGGCCAAAAATGATCGTTTTTAAAAATAAAAAAAAACGTTACTGTTATCTACATTGCAGCGCCGATCACATGCAATAGGAGATAGGGATTTGATAATCTGGTGACAGAGCCTCTTTAAGTACCAGTACAGTGGAAACTCCCCAAAAGTGACTCCATTTGGCAAACTACACACATTGACGAATTCATCTAGACCCCAAAGGTGTCTCATAGATTTTATTAGAAATGGGCAGTGAAAATGAAAAATTACATTATTTTCCAATAAGACGTAGCATTAGTTCCAAATTTTTCATTTTCTCAACAAATAAAGGAGAAAAAGCACCATAACATTTGTAAAGCAACTTCTTCAGAGTAGGGAAATACCCCACACGTGGTCATAAACTGCTATTTGGACACACAGCAAGGCTCTAAAGGGAAGGAGCGCCATTTAGTATTTGGAGATTTTACAAGATTCGTTTTTTGACACCATGTTGCATTGACCTATAGTACCAGTACAGTGGTACCCCCGAAAAATTACCCCATTTTGGAAACTAGATCCCTCAAAGAATTTATCTAGGGGTGTAGTGAGCATTTTGACCGCACAAGTGTTTTGCAAAAATGAGATGCTGCAGATTGAAAATTGCAGTTTTCCACAGATATGCCATTTCAGTGCCCAATGTGTTGTGCCCAGCTTGTACCACCGTAGACACACATCCCATAAATTGTTAAGCGGGTTTTCCACAATACAGTAATACCCCATATGTGGTCATAAATTGCCGTTTGGGCACACTGCCAGGCTCAGTTGGACCACCATTTGGCTTTTGAAGCGCAGATTTTGCTTGGTGTTTTACTGGTATTTCAGTTTATAATGTGGGGGCATATGTGAGCTGGGCGGAGTACATCAGGGTATATGTAATCTGTGCGAAGTACATCAGGGTATATGTAAGCTGGATGGAGTACATCAGGGTATATGTAAGCTGGGTGGAGTACATCAGGGCATAATAGGAGGATGTAATAATGGGGTGAATGAATAATCCATGGATTGGTGTGGGACGCTTTGAACCAATCCTTTATGCACAGGCCGGGTTTATTGGGTATTATGCAAAATATCTGCACTCCAGTATTGCCTAATCTTTGATTTCTTCACTAGCCCTATAAGCAGCACAAGGCCCTAAAGTTTCCTCATCTCCGCTGCATCTACAGGGTCCACCTGTGGGGTCCAGCAAATGACGATGTGGGGTATTTAGTGAAATTCTACTGGACCTAAAAAATTAGTCTGGCCCGTCATTTAGCATCATTTTGCATCATTGCGTTTTGAGAGACATAACGTGTTATTTTTCCGTTGACGGAGCTTTGTGAGGGCTTGTTTTTTGTGGAACGAACTGTGATTTTTATTGGTTCCATTTTGGGGTACATGCAAATTTTTTTGTATTTTTTTCTATCACTATTTATTCAATTTTTTGGGAGATGAGGAAACCAAAAAACAGCAATTCTTGCACGTTTTTTTTTTTGCAGTGTTCACCGTGCAGTATAAACAACATGTTAACTTTATTCTGCGGGTCGATACGATTACAGCGACACCAAATTTTTATCGTTTTTTTACGTTTCACTACGTTCCCACAATAAAAATACTCTTTTCTAAAAAAAATCATGTTTTAGTGTCAGCTTTTTCTGACAGCCATAACTTTTTTATTTTTTAGTTAATATCGCTGTGGGAGGGCTTGTTTTATGCATGACGAACTGTAGTTTCTATTAGTACCATTTTGCGTTACTTGCAACTTTTTGATCACTTTTTATTACATTTTATTTGAGACAAGATGACCAAAAAATAAAATGCTGCCATAGTTTTTTATTAATTTTTTTTACAGTGTTCACGGTGCGGTAAAAATAATGTGATTTTTTTATAGATCAGGCCGTTCCGAACGCGGCAATACCTATTATGTATAGTTTTTTTTCATGTTTTCATTTTTTTTCTAATTATAAACGAGTTGATTAGGGAAACAGGGGGATTGTTGTTTTTATTGGTTAAAACTTTTATTTATTTATTTTTCTTTATTTTTTTTTACCTATTTCACTTTTTTTTTTACACGACCTGGGGACTTGAAGATCTGGTCTTCTTATCCCCGGTACAATACACTGCACTACTTATGTAGTGCAGCGTATTGTAACTGTCATTCTTCATCTGACAGTTAGGCTGGGTTTACACTAGCATGTTACGTCTGTAAAGAATGGAACGTATTTCGGCCGCAAGTCCCAGACCGAACACACTGCAGGGAGCCGGGCTCCTAGCATCATAGTTATGTACGATGCTAGGAGTCCCTGCCTCGCTGCAGGACAACTGTCCCGGACTGTAATCATGTTTTCAGTACGGGACAGTTGTCCTGCAGTGAGGCAGGGACTCCTAGCATCGTACATAACTATGAGGCTAGGAGCCCGGCTCCCTGCAGTGTGTTCGGTCCGGGACTTGCGGCCGAAATTTGTTCCGTCCTTTACGGACGTAACATGCTCGTGTGAACCCAGCCTGAGAGTATTAGGCCCTGCATCGGGCAGGACCTAATAGGCTTCCGTATCTGGGCAACGGCTTCCTGATATCCATAGCAACCATCACCACCCGCGATCCATCGCGGTAGGGGCCGGGGGGTACATAGGGAGCCCCCTCCCTCTGTCAACAACTTCAAAGCGGCGGACGCCATTGACAGCCGCATTGAAGGGGTTAAACTGCGGCGATCAGCGGTAACTGCCATCGCCTCCATTGCAGCGGGATGTCAGCTGTCTATGACAGGTGACAACCGCTGAAGATGAAGCGCGCACAGCTCCTGTGCCGGCTTTATCTACAGGGCGTGACTGTAGACCCTTGTGCGGGAATACACTTTGTATCTGGACGTACAGTCACGCCCAATAGCGGGAAGGGGTTAATGCAGACTTGAATGCTATGCACAAATGTAGTTAGCCTATCCCTGAACTTCTGCAGGTACAGTACCATCTTCAGAGTCCTCTTCAGCATGTTCCTTATTATAGTCTAGTTACTCTAGTACAGGGGTCCCAAACTCGGCTGGGTAAGTGGGCCACATATAGAAAATATGTGACGTTGACGGGCTGCATTACTTTCAAATTTGATGCAATACAAATTGTTAATCAATTAGTTATTTGAACTACTATAGTACTACATTACTATATTATTACATTACTATAATAATACAGCTAGGTTTAAACTTAACAGAAAATTGTGCGTTTTCTCCACGTGCTTATTTCAACAATCCAGTTTCGCTAAATGCAGTCCGGCAGCGTTTCGCAGACACACAAATGTCAAGATTGGGTAGTCCCTTTTTAGATAGTTCCACAGCGTCCTCTATAGATACTGCCACAGTGCCCTCACATACTGCCACAGTGCCCTCTGTAGATACTGCCACAGTGCCCTCTGTAGATACTGCCACAGTGCCCTTTGTAGATACTGCCACATTGCCCTCTGTAGATGCTGCCACAGTGCCCTCTGTAGATGCTGCCATAGTTCCCTCTGTAGATGATACCACACACCCCTAGATAATGCGAGTTTCCTCTGTAGATACTGCCACACACCCACAGTGCCCTCTGTAGATAATTCCACAGTGCCCTCTGTAGATACTGCCACTGTGCCATCTGTAGATTCTGCCACAGTGCCCTCTGTAGATGCTGCCACAGTGCCCTCTGTAGATGCTGCCACAGTGCCCTCTGTAGATGCTGCCACAGTGCCCTCTGTAGATGCTGCCACAGTGCCCTCGGTAGATGCTGCCACAGTGCCCTCGGTAGATGCTGCCACAGTGCCCTCGGTAGGTGCTGCCACTGTGCCCTCGGTAGATGCTGCCATAGTGTCCTCTGTAGATAATGCCACACACACCCCTTGTAGATAGTGCCACACACACCCCCAGTAGATATCTCCATTGGGGCTCCCTCTATGAGTGGAATCCCCAGCCAGAGCGTTGCCATATATGGAGTGCCGGAGCAGTGATGCTTCTAGCACTTTGCCTGGGATTCCAGCTCTGCTCCTGACATCACTGTTCATATATGGACAGAGATGTCAGGGGCAACCCCAGAGCTGGAGTTCCGGGCAGAGTGCTACTGGGACTCCAGCTGTGCTCCTGATATCACTGTCCAGCTCTGGGGAAGCCCAAGACATCGCTGTCCATATGTGGACAGCGATGTCAGGGAATTCCACAGAGTCCCGGAGCAGAGCCGATACTAGCACTCTGCCCGGGACTCCGCTCTGGGGAAGACCCTGACAACACTGTCCATATATGGACAGCGATGTCAGGGAATTCCATAGAGTCCCGGAGCAGAGCCGATACTAGCGTGCTTGAGACCCCCGCTCTAGTACATGTTTTGTGACTATAAATTTTAGTTTGTATACAGTAAGTGTCAATGTTCTATGCATCTGTGTATATTTTGATATCACTAGATGTTAGGGTGGATTTACTCAATGCTTTTTCATTTAACCCCATTAATTGCAACCACATCTATCAATAATTGCTATTAATAATGACTCAATGGATTCCTTGCTAGTTGACTGTAATTTCTATCATTGCAACTGATATTAATCTGATATGTAGAAAATGTTGTGTTGTCAAACTGAATTGTGGTGATTTTCGCAAGTACTCAGGTTTCTTTTAATACCACATAGTAATGAATAGCCTCCCAATGTCAGACTGTGATGAATGTTATAAAGGATTCATTCACACTTCAAAAAATCACTGCGTACGATCGTTCTCCGCCATTATTTTACTCGGATCCTTGCAGTGGATGAATTATATTTTTATGACTATTGCAATGCTGACAATATAGCTGTCTCTAGGGTGCCATAGCTTCACCTCTTTAGGTAGATGAAATGCTGGTTATCAATAAAAAAAAGATTGGAGGTTTTATTTTCACTTGGTTATTCATTGCTCAGCAAATAAGAGTAAATGATTGTTATATATCATGTCAGCCACATAGTCCTTCATTAATCCCATTTATAGTAGTATAGTATATTGTTGGCAGCTATGTAACGCATTAGGAGGCAGACTAATAGACTAGATCCTGCTGGTTACACTTACTCCTATGTAAGTATCAATCCTTTTCCTATAAATGGCCTCACACTCTCCTGGATTTTGCTTTTTGTGTTAGGAGGGAGGAAACGGTTGTGTATTCTCCTCCTATAAAATCCCACAGGGAGTGCATTTCTGTTTTGCAGCTGGCATTGAAAGGTCAGGACTAGCGAGAACATTCATTTTAATCTATCCACATGTCTTTCAATTGCCAGAACATCTATCTGCTTTGGGCAAGTGAAGATAAAAGAGGAAGGTGGATTTGTGAATACAATGGTCTCCCTGTCATGTAAGTTATGTACAGTAACATATAGTTTGCATCAGTGCAGAGCAGTACTGTAAGTTTCAATGTCTAGAAGCAATATATCATCTAATATTTCATCTAATATGTAATTATTTCTGCCTGTAGAAATCCACAGGGAAACATTTATTATAGGTCACTTCTCTCCAATATCTGGTTATAGGTTTGGGTTGAAATTGATAATGTTATGAAGTATTGATTATGTTTTAATAATTAAAAGTTCTCATTGGTCTAGCATGTTTGCATGTAGCACATTAGTTCTCACAACGTATATATTGTATGTGGAGAAAGTCTAAGGGTATGTTCACGCAGAGTTTTTTGCAGGCAGAAAAATCTGCAGATTTTGACCTGCCTGCACTTTCTTTGCCGCGTTCTGCGGCATTTTTCGACCGCGGACATTTAGTGACTCTGGCATAAAATGCAGCGAGAAATGCTTTTTCTGCCTCCGATTGAACACAGGAAGTAAGAGCATGTCACTTATTTTTCCCGCGAGTGTTTTTTTCCGCTCACGGGAAAAAACGCTTCCGTCTCCCATTGAAATCAATAGAAGGCGATTTCGGGCGTTTATTAACGTGGTTTCAGCGTCAAAAACAGCGCCAAAAAAACTCAGTATGACTAATCTGGGATATTCCGTTTTTATAGTCCTTTTCAGTTCATATTTAATGATATGTCACTTTCACCTGTTTATGAGGGCTCCAGCCCAGTGGAATGTCTGCCAAGCCTTTCTTAATGAAGTGTTTTTAGAATTTAGTCCTGATTTTAATTTAATTGTGCCACATTGTTTAATACAGGATCAAAGGTCTTATTCTGAATAGAGAAAAATAAATAAAAAAATAAAACATTTCTAAATTCAATTGTACAATCAAACCCTTGTATGCCATTCATCAAGAGCTTAGTACTCGTTCCCCAAATGAGTCAAGATTCTTCAGAAAAATACCTGGCACATTTATCAATTCTATATTGGGGAGGAGTGTAATTTATTTATGTATTTGTTTAGTTGGGTTATTTAGTTTAGTCGGTTGTAAATGTTGCAGGAACCTAGGATGGTTAATTCTAAGTCACTAAAGTAACTCTCACAAGTATAAAATATGCCAATAACTTTACACGAGAAGAATTTGTTATTTTCAATCAAGAAGTTGGGTAGCATTTTGATACTATAGGTCTACATAGGTTTTTTTTTGTTTTTTTTAATTGTTTCTGCTTAAAACTAGGATTCTGTGACAGGTAGAAGCAGTCTGACAGCTACTATGCTCAGCCATATTATATCTCATGCAGCTGATCTGCTTGGTAGCCCGTTATAGTGAAAGAACTTTTCCACTTCTATCTTTCTCACTGTTAGACCAGGACCTTCATTTTAATTGATGTCCTTCATAGTCTTTTTTTAAGCAGAACAAGGAATGTTAGGATTTGTAGCTTACTGCTGACATCTGTCAGGGAGAAGGTAGCTAGCTTCTTCTACCTCTAAGGTTTAAAAATAAATGACTTATTCATATTTATTTGTAGAATTCACCAGCCAACGTTTGGACTGTGATGGAATTTATGAATATTGAGATCAACGTAACACCTTTATTACATATTAAAATGATCAACTTTAGCCTGACTCGATTCTAGATTTTCTACTTTCGGTCAATGAATGAGTTTGGTCTCATAATTTCATAAATTTCTTTTTTTTGCAACATTTTATACTGTATGTTTAACTTGTCAATTTACCTCTTTGTCTAGCCTCTTCCTTTACAAAAAAATAAATTAAAAAAATTAAAATAATCACCATCTTCTCAACCTGAGTGCTATGATCTAATATTGCAAAGCTAAAACTAGCTGGTAATATTTCAGTATGTTCAATTATCTAAGCCTGCATTAAGACAACTATGTAGTCCTGTGTACAAAATTGGTAATATTAGGTCAATGAGAGTCCGTAGGTTCTAGACTAGTATTTACGTTAAAGTAGATAATCCATTTGATAATTTTTCCTTCAAAGTGAAAATTTACAAGTGTATTCCTTGCCACACCTCACCCCCACACTTCTCACCATATGCAACACTTTAAAGTGACAAATGCGGTTAAAGTAATAAAGTTCATTATCATTCAATGTCTTTGGACATGCAGCTCTTCACATCATAACTAGTTTTATTTTGATTTTGACTTAAAAAGTCTTATATAGATCTTGTCAATACCATAATAAGTAGTTATTTTCTGCAATCTCTACAACTTTACAGCTTCTTTTTATGATTTTTGATATTTCAACTTGTATTGCATATCCATACATAAAATACATTTTGGCTTCTTTATGGGTGCGGGGGGGGGGGGGGGGCGGTAAAGGGATTAAGCCCTAAGGTGGCCATGCTTTTACATATTATTTGCAAATAAATTCTGTTTGATTCTGTGCAGACAATCAGAATATATGGGTGACCATATTAATAAATGTGAGTGGCTCACCTGTGATGCAAAAAACAAGGGCATCCGAGTGCAGTGGCTTGATTCGATCTTCCAAAAGAATTGTTTATACTTATAACTATCCAAACAAGTACCCGCTCTCCAGGCTGCCTTATAATTGATCAAGATTATACAATATAGTATATAAATGAAATGTGATAGACCACAGTTGTTTTTGATCGTTCATAAAAATTAGACACTATGGTGTCGTAACTGTATACCTATTGTTTATATCAAATTAAATTAAAAACATGACATTAAAATTTGATATCCATATCCAGAGGGAATATAAGAAACAATTAAGTGAAGCAATTGAATAGTCTCCAATAAAATAAAATAAAATACTTGCCAATATTGTAAAAACTGTTAATGATATGTGTATATCTAGAATGAACAGTTATATAAAGCCATATAAACATGGGCAAAAGCTTATGACAACAGTTTTGTATTGACTTCAAAAAATATTATGAGTATCACAAGTATTTGTGTCATTGGCCAGTTAGGTGTATCTTTTTTGCACAGGACTGTGCTACTCACTATTACGTTGATGATTTCAGTTCTTGTGCACGCAAGGATCATTAAATCAAGTGCGTTTGGGTCTTTGTGCGACAAACTCCTCGTGGGATGTTTGCGCACTATGTGTGCCTGGTCCTCTTGGACCTATATTTCTATTCCACGTCCGTTATTTTAAATTTCCTGGTGTTGCGTATGCACACTATATTCACATGGTCCCATCGGACATGTAGTTTCTCTTGTCCCTGGAAAGTTTGATTTTGTGCTCACCTGGGTGGCGTCACCTTCGAAGAAATAGTAGTAGATCATACTGTTGGTGCTTCTTTGTTTAATAGATGTCCTTTGGTATACATTGTTTGGTGAAGTTTACATGCATAGGAAAGCTTGTATTTGCTAGATGTGTTTTGAAACGCTCCCCCCTCCTTTCTCAATAGGTGAGGAATAGTAAAAAAATTAATACAAAAAAAATAAAAAATAAAAATATATATATATACTGTATATATATATGGGTGACCACTGGCTCTCCGATCAAAAAGTTATCTAGTTATAAATCTTCAACTCAGGATGGAAAATTTAATGATTGCAGTATGTTGAGCCAAACCCTGCCCAATCCCTGTCTATGCACACCTAATTTTGCCATGTTGCCCATATTTTTATGATAGGATTAAAGGAATACAGAGTTGTTTTACTCTATAATAGGCGTAAACATATAGTGCCCCACACTGTAATATTGCCCCTTAGTGCCTCACACAGTGATAGTTCACCTCTTTGTGTCCCACACATTGTGCCCTGCTTTGTGTACCAAACATTAACAGTGTCCCCATACAATAATAGTGCCCCCATTGTGCCACACATAGTAATAGTGCCCTCATACAGTAAGTGTCCCCCTTTGTGTCCTACACAGTAATAATGTCTCCACACTGTAATGCTGCACATATACAGCATAGCCCCCCACCCAGTAATAGTGCCTGCTTAGTGCCCCCAAACAGTGATAGTTCCTCTTTGTGCCCAAGACACTTTCATAATACCTTTGTGTTGCACACAGTAATATTGCCCCAGAGAGTGATTATTTCCCACACAGTAAGGATGCCTCCTTAGTGGCCCTTAAACAGTAAGAATGCCTCCTTAGTGCACCCAGACAGTGAGGATGCTTCCTTAGTATTCCCTTAACGTAATGGTGCTCCCGTAGTGTCCCAACACAGTAAAAGTACCTTTTTGTGCAGTCTTTGTATGGCACACAGTGATGATACCCCCTTAGTGGCCACACACAGTATGGATGCCGCCTTAGTGACACCACAAAGTAAAGATGTCCACTTAGTGCCCCAACAAAGTAAAGATACTTACATAGTGCCCAAACATAATAAGGGTGTCCACTTAGTGTCTCCACACTGTAAAGATGCCCCCATAGTGCCCACAGACAGTAAGGATGCCTCATTAGTGCCCCACAAAGTGACAATGCCCCTTAGTGTACCCAAAGAGAAAAGATGCCACCTTAGTGTCCCCCCACAGTAAGGATGCCCCCTTAGTGACTCCCCACAGTAAGGATGCCCTACTAGTGACTCATCACAGTAAGGATGCCCCCTTAGTGCCTCCCCAGACGGGAATTGTACCTTTTAAAATAATAAAATTAATACTCACCTAGCCCCGTTCCCATAGCAAATGGAATGGATCAACGTGCAGGCCTCCTCTGGCCTGTGTATTCTGTGGCTGGGCCCAGGCAGTGCGAGCTAATCACGCCAATCTGCGCCAAGCCGCATGTCGCAGGGGTCAGACAGTGAATGGTGTAGCAGAGAGCTGGCGGCTACCTGCTCCACCATTATACTCAACTGTCACTGTAACAGTTGGCAGTGGGACATGCTCCCGAAATCCGGGACTGTCCCACTGGATCCAAAATAGTTGGGAGGTCTAATATCCATCATCATGAAGATCTGACCGCTAAAGATTTACGTAGGTACATATAGGACTGTTTTAAATATAGGGCAAATTGTGCAGCTACACTGGGCCCCGTCATTAATGTAACCAGTGCTAGGATAATAATATAAGGACTGCATTTCCTAATCGGCATCTTCTCACTGTAAGGACTACTAGCCAGACTTGTGAAGGACCTGCTGAGATCGAATCCAGAGGGGCAGAGCCTAGCGCTACACTACATAGAAGCCCACCATGCTCTTAGACAAACCTCATGTGTGAATGAATATAATGGGAAAGAATAGTTAAAACAGGTTCTAAACATAACATATTTTTTTACAATGCTTTAGAGGGTAAATGGGAAAAGATTTTTTTTACTTTTAATATATTTTTATGTACATAAAAAACACAACTTTATTTAACTGATTTTTACTTTTAAACTTGTCCCCCTAGGAGACTTGAACCAGCAATCACTTGCACTAGATACTGCAATACTAATGTATTGCAGTATATCGTCTTTCTGACAGGCTTCTGCAACCATCGGCACCCCGCGATCACATTGCGGGGAGGGGGGCGGCGATGGGCTGTTAGAGGGGGTCACCTCCCTCTTTCTAATGATTTAAATGCCATGGTCGCTATTGACTGCGGCATTTAATGGGTTAAACGGGCGGGATCGCACTCGAACACGATTCTGTGCATTATTGTGAAGTGTTGGCTGTAACATACAGTCGACACGCGCATTGTATAGAGTAGGCTCAGCCCGTGAGCCCACTCCATACTTCCCCTTACACGGCTATGATGTAGGTCTACGTCGGGAATGGATTTCCTACTATGGGAAGTCATTACATATCATTGCTTATACACAGCACCCAATCTGCTGAGGCAGAGCTGCAGTTAGGAAGGAGAGAGCAGCAGCCTAAACAAATAAAATCGGTTTTAGACTAGCTACTGTGCCTACAGTAAGTCTGAGGTAAACTGTAGTCCCTAATGGAGCTGATCTAAAAATAGGTACTTAAATATAATTTTTAAGTTCGCAGGTTGACATCTGCATTAAATTAGGATTCCTATACACTGTAGGTCACATGAGACAGCTATGCTTTTTTCAGATGTCTCAAGAGTTGTTTTCACATGATGAATATCTAATCAAACAGGTCAATCTAATGGGCCTGAGATTGCAACTTTTAAGGCTATGTGGGCGGCTGCCAACTGACTTGTATAAAGCAATGTTTATTAGCCAGAATGTTGGCAGTGCTTATTTCTAAAGTTTTGTCTAACACGTTGTCAACAGCTTTTCTGTCTGTTCTTTTATGATATTACGTGCCTGTCAGAAAGAGACAGCAATTTCATTAGCTCCATCCATAGATTTGACTTCCTTTACTTAAGAAAATAACAGACGCTGCTGATATAAATCACGTATAAGTCTCTAGACAATTTCATAGGCAGACTAGGACTCACTTCAGTTACTCTGACTTTTGCAAACAACCTGTTTCTTTTAGCTTAACTTGGCATTCTGCCACAAATAGGTTTAATGCGCGGCCAGCAATAGATGCCTGGGAGATGTTTTCAGTCTTTTTTTAGTCATGGGAAGTATATGACCATAGGAATCATAAAGAATATGTTTGTTTGTTTGTTTGTTATCTCTCTCTGCCTGCTGCGCATGAAACTTAATCCTCTGAAAACATGTATGCTCATTGAACAAACCATGTAAGGGCCTGTTCACATCACCGTTCGCTTTCCGTTCCGGGGTTCCGTCGGAGGTTTCCGTCGGGTGAACACCGCAACGGAAAGTGAAAGGGAAAACACAGCTCAATGGTGACGGAAACATTGCTAATGGTTTCCGTTCGTCATTCCTGTAGGTTTCCGGTTTTCCGACGGAATCAATAGCGCAGTCGACTCCGCTATTGATTCTGTTGGAAAACCGGAAACCTGCCGGAATGGTGACGAACGGAAACCATTAGCGATGTTTCCGTCACCATTGCTATTAATGGTGACTGAAACGGAAGCTGTGGTTTCAGTTTCACATTCCGTTGCTGAGTTCACCCGACGGAAACCTCCGACGGAACCCCGGAACAGAAATGAACGATGATGTGAACAGGCCCTTACAGTGTATGCAGTGGTCAACGCGTTAGGTGTGGTAAAGAGGTCGATGAGTGAGAATGCATAGATTTCCCCGAAAGTACAGCAAACTAGAGAAAACTCCTCAAAACACTCAGGCTATGATATTGCTGTAGTTTTATGTAAGTGGCCTAGTATCTTACAGTGTGTAGCCCATAACATGTGCCCATGTCCATTAGTAATGTACAGAACAATCTCAAAATTAATAGAATCATAAATGGATATGTTGGTAATTGTCACCGTATGTTAACACTTAGTAAACCTACAGCAAACCTCAAAACAAGGTACGACGAGACAAGGGGAGAACCCCAAGCAAACTAGGAAACAACCTACAAGCGCACAAGCGCAGGGGACATGACATCCCAATAAAGTATGAAAGTAAATACCATGTGTCATGGGGTTCGTTACATTAAAACACGATCAACAGAGCCAGAGGCGACAGGGCAACTCCAACAGGGTTTATTGCATCCAATGTTGACAGAACAAGTCACGTTCAATGCAGGAACAACACACAGTCCACAAGATCAGGTAGTCACAGGTACATCTTCAGAGCGCTGGCCTCAGCTTCAGCTCTCCTAAAGGTCTAAAACCAGAAGATCTCCATCCTCCCCAAGACAAGCCCTTATATCTCCCCAGGGGGAGGAACATCTTGGCAGTTTCTAGTCACCATCATTATAATGGCTTTAGTTTCTATATCTACTGTCTGTAAGTGAGTTATGGTCCTTTGTTCTATTATGTGTATTGCCACAGCCGGGATGAGGACACAATGGGGAAGATAATTAGATCACCTTTGTTTGCTGGTCTGCACCTGAGCTGAATATAACTGTGGTGTCTCCTGATGACCCCCTGTGGAGCCCAGACAATGAGAACACTTTATGTCTTGTGGACTTCACCTCTGACTCGTCTGATTGTCCATAGGCTTGAGACACGACCTATAGTACCTCAATACAGAGTCATCCCTCTCTGCTGAGGACTCACAATAAACCACACATAATGCACCATCACACCATGGATAGTAAGAAAATATATAACTTTATTGATATATAACAATACATGGTATAACGATATTAGATATAATGAAAAATATGGCGGATCCTATATCTAAAGGAGTAGCAATCTGGTAGAGATAACAACATATCATAGGGAACACAAGAAAAAACCAACCTCAAACAACGTCCCAATACTAACATGCCATGGATACAAGTACACTGAAATATCAGAAAAATAAATATGTATGGCTATATATATGTAGGGAGAGTAATGCCCATTTACAAGGAGTGCATAACACCAATATGCTATGGATAAATAGCGTGTATGCAGACCAACATATACAATAAATGCCAGATGAAAGGGGTAAAAAATTGAGATACCTGTAGACATAGTGAAAGCAGGGGACGTGGAGGGATGGCACAGGAACGCCTCGACGCGCGTTTCGCCTGCGACTGCCTGGGACCTGCGACATACATATTTCTTTTTCAGATATTTCAGTGTACTTTTATCCATGGCATGTCAGTATTGGGACGTTGTTTGAGGTTGGTTTTTTCTTGTGTTCCCTATGGTATGTTGTCATCTCTACCAGATTGCTACTCCTTTAGATATAGGATCCGCCATATTTTTCATTATATCTAATATCGTTATACCATGTATTGTTATATATCAATAAAGTTATATCTTTTCTTACTATCCATGGTATTTACTTTCATACTTTATTGGGATGTCATGTCCCCTGCGCTTGTGCGCTTGTAGGTTGTTACCGTATGTTAACACATCAAAGACTTCTGCTTAATAACAAACCTGTACTGTGTGGTGTTGAGGTCCAATTATGTAGTAGTCTATAGATATATGACATAGACACAAAGACAACATCTCGGTTATGTCTATGTTGATAATGGTGTTTAGAAGATTACTGTCCATAGTCCGCATAAAATCAAAGCTTCTGATTAACCCAAAAGGGAAACTCTGGTGAGAACCATAGTTTCCCGTGTTAAATCTCTCCTGTAATCCTGATGTTTGATGCCACAGCTCGAGAAAGTGAAGGAGCCTGTATTTTCGAAATAATACAATAATGGGCAGAATATGTCTGGGCCATTGCCTAGCATCAATCCAAGCACGCACTGGTGAAAACGGCAAATATTTTTAGCTCTGTGCAATCCGTTGTTACTAAATACCCTCCAGGCTGCTCCCTGTTTTCTGTAGATTGTAAAAGGCTATTGCCAACCAAACATCTTTTCCCTTCCCTGCATTTGGGCTATAGTTTGCACACCACTTGTAACATAAATGCTACTGTACAGTGCACAGACTTCAGCCTCTCACATGCATCTATGACTGTCCAGCATCCTGCTTACAATTTGGAATCATCTACATTATTATAGCTTCTGGTATATGCTCTTACCAGAGTAAGGCCCCATGCACTCGAACGTATTTTTTTCAGCCGCAATTCACCCGCAAATCTGCGGGTGAATTGCGGCCCCATTCATTTCAATGAGCCCATGCACACGACCGTGGTTTCCGCGGTCCATGCATTGCCCAGGAGCCTGGACAGCAAAAAGAACAAACATGTCTTATTACGGCCGTGTTTTGCGGTCCAGGCTCATAGAAATTAATGCACGCGGCCGTTGTGCACGGCCCGCGATTTTCGGGCGGTTTTCTGGCGACACTCCGCGGCTGTCCGAGCTGCAAATCATGGCCGTACACACCACTCGTGTGCATGAGGCCTAAGGCTATATTCACATGACAGTGAAACAAAATGGCCATTAAAAACTGATCAACTGTCAATCATCTATTTCCAGTCCGTCTGTCTGTTTTTAATGGCCATTTGCCATCCATTTTGATCCATATTTCATGGCCGTTAAAAAAACTGATGAATTTTATTTGTCAGGCTTTTTTCGTCCCAACCCCCTGAAGACACCCAAACGAAGGTCATTCTCATGATTGTTTCACAGCCCCCTGTAGATGATGGCACACAGAACCCCTGTACATTATGCCACACAGCCCCCTCTAGATGTTGCCACACAGCCTCCCTGTAGATGATGCCACATAGACCCCCTATATATGCCACACAGACCCCCTGTAGATGATGTCACACAGTCCCCCTGTAGATGATGCCACGCAGCCTCCCTGTAGATGATGCCACACAGACCCCCTGTATATATGCCACACAGACCCCCTGTAAATGATGCCACACAGCCACCCTGCAGATGATGCCACTCAGCCTCCCTGTAGAATCTAGTCTCCCTCGTGTGAGTATAGCCTAACTGCTTGTAGATGGCAGACAGACACAGGATTATACTCACAAGTCAGATGTGACATGGGGGGAGAGAAGAACACTAATGTTATGTTATATAATGTGGGGGTGGAGGAAATGATTTCATGTGTCTGCTGGAGTTTCTGGGATAATCTTATCTTAATAATTTCTGGCATATCTGTAAGATTTGCCATAAATTCCTGTCGGGAGAACGGTGATCCTGTGACCCTCAGCCACCCATTCCGCCCACCACATTCTTTATTTACTCCGGTAAAGAGGTGACTGCATTCACAGGCAGCATGAACGGTCTGTTTGCGGATTATATATTTCTTGTCAAAAGTGGGATTAGAGCTCTGCAGATGAAAGCAGGGAAACCTGTGTCAAGGGAAACATTTCCCTGTTTTCTTTTGATGAGATCCAATCCTTTTTTTTTTTTTTTTTTTTAGAAAAATAAGGTTTTCACTTAGACTATTAATACGGAAGTGTAAATGCAACTTTCCATATTCTGACCATCCAGGTGTGGCTTTAACGGAAAGTTTGACCTTTGGTATGGGTCCTGGGATTGGCCTAGGCATGGCTAGCTCAATATATGGTAAAACATACAGGAAAAAGTCATGTTGCATACCAGATTAGTAAGCAAGCATTAAGGAACCAAGCTGGGCAATGGAGAGTAAGGGGCTTTTTACACGGGCCAATTATCGGTCAAACTGTGTAAACAGGGCAACCATCAGCCGATGAACGAACAAATGCTTGTTCGTCGGCTGATTGTACAATTTATGCTGCAGAAAATACTTTTGTTGTCGGCAGCACATCTCCCTGTGTAAACAGGTGGAGGTGCTGCCGACATGATAGAAACGTATTAGGACAAGCGGTCGTAGTAACGTTCGCTCGTCCCCATGCATTGCTCCTTGTGAAAGGAGCAAATAAGCGCTGATCAACGAGCTGTCGTTGATTGGCGCTCGTTTACACGGCACATGTCGGGTCGTGTAAGAGGACCTTAAATTTGTAGGTTCAGTCATAAGTAGGCATGACATGATGATGAACATTGTAGGCAACGGGGCAGAAGGAAATACATACATGAGCCATAAAGAACAGCACACAAAAAAAAATGTTTTAAAGGAACTCCCCACCCTTAGGCTGGGTTCACACGACCTATTTTCAGGCGTAAACGAGGCGTATTATGCCTCGATTTACGCCTGAAAATACGGCTCCAATACGTCGGCAAACATCTGCCCATTCATTTGAATGGGTTTGCCGACGTACTGTGCCGACGACCTGTAATTTACACGTCGTCGTTTGACAGCTGTCAAACGACGACGCGTAAAATGACTGCCTCGTCAAAGAAGTGCAGGACACTTCTTTGGACGTAATTTAAGCCGTTTTCATTGCATTCAATGAAGAACAGCTCAAATTTACGGCCGTCAATGACGCCTCGCAAATTGCGAGGAGGAGCAATTACGACTGAAACGACAGAGCTGTTTTCTCCTGAAAACAGTCTGTAATTTCAGACGTAAAAGGCAGCTATCGTGTGCACATACCCTTATACTTATATATACATTTTTGTTTTTAGCAGTCAATGTTTTCGTTTAATATGTAGTGTGGAAACTGAAAATTTGCAGTTCATTTCTCGGTATAATGCAACCAATAAGACTGAGTCATCATGCTTCCTTTTCTCTCTCTCTATATATATATATATATATATATAAGTCCAAGCTGTACAGAAAATTGAAAATAATTGGTACACTTGGTAATTTTTTTGTACTTTTCTTTTTCAAACTGTACGCTGTAGCAATGCACACTATATAATTATATAGCTATTATATATATCAGCATAATAATTACATTTCCTAGTCTAAAAGAGGGCTCAGAGCTTGGAAGCTGTAATTAGCCCTGCTATATTCAGGAAGTGATCTTCATAATAGGTATAAAATGAATACATACACTTATTTGCTGCTCTCGCAGTTTTCTCTCTCAAGATCCACCTCTTCAAAACTGCAAAGCAAGTGGAGTTTTTCCTTTTTCATCTACATCTACAGCTAAATAGCTAATATTTCATTCATAGTTATAAAACGATATCGGTTATTTAACCGTTTCAAAGACATTGTTTTGTTCTGCTCAAATTTAGAACAATTATTACCAAAGTAACCCATTGTTCTCTTAGATGCATGCTCTTAAAGAGGCTCTGTCACCAGATTTTCAAACCCCTATCTCCTATTGCAGCAGATCGGCGCTGCAATGTAGATAACAGTAACGTTATTTTTTTTCAAAAACGAGCATTTTTGGCCAAGTTATGACCAATTTTATATTTATGCAAATGAGCCTTTCTTATGTACAACTGGGCGTGTTTAAAGTTATGTCCAACTGGGCGTGTATTGTGTTCGTTACATCTGGGTGTTTTTACTTGTTTTACTAGCTGGGCGTTGTGAATGGAAGTGTATGATGCTGACGAATCAGCATCATCCACTTCTCTTCGTTACCACCCAGCTTCTTGCAGTGCACAGACACACAGCGTGTCCTTGCGAGATCACGCTGTGACGTCACTCACTTCCTCCCACAGGAACTTCATCGCGTCGGATGAGCGAGGACACGCTGTGTGTATGTGCACTGCCAGAAGCTGGGTGGTAATGAAGAGAAGTGGATGATGGTGATTCGTCAGCATCATACACTTCTATTCACAACGCCCAGCTAGTAAAACAAGTAAAAACGCCCAGATGTACACACACAATACACGCCCAGTTGGACATAACTTTAAACACGCCCAGTTGTACATAAGGTGCATTTGCATAAATATAAAAATGGTCATAACTTGGCCAAAAATGCTTGTTTAAAAAAAACAAAAAACGTTACTGTTATCTACATTGCAGCGCCGATCTGCTGCAATAGGAGATAGGGGTTTGAAAATCTGGTAACAGAGCCTCTTTAAAGAATAGTATGCTGCACTTGTAGAACTACCTTCTACTTGATTATTATGTTACTTGCACTGTACCAATTTCCATTTAATAGTCAGAAAAGGATTCATTTAGGCTTGCAGACTCTGTGATAATGAATAATTAGAACTTAGGAATTCAGCGTGATTTCTAATTATACCACTGGCAGGACAAGCTATTTTAGTATGAAAATTGGCAAAGGATGCCATCCCTCAGCTAGTGTGATAATTTCCCTTTGTAAACTTAATGATTCACTTTTTGCCTAAAAAGGTCTACATTAAGGATAGGCCATCAATATCAAACCCGTGTGGGTCTGACTTCCGGCAGCCCAACCGATTAGCAGAATGAAAGAGCCACGGCGCTGTCCCCTTCATTGTTTAGCAAGTACAGCGCCATACATTTTGTAGCAGCTGTGCCTGGTACTGCAGCTCCCTGTAGCTCAGTGCCATTAAAGGGAATTCGACTGAGCTGCAATATCAGGCACCGCCACTACCAAATGTATGGCACTGTGCCTAGTAAACAGTAAAGGGAATGTTGCACTCAGTAGAGCGGCATGGCTCCTTCAGTCAGCTGATCGTGGGGGTGCTGGGAGTCTGACTACATAGATCTGATATTGATGACCTATCCTAAGCATAGGCCATCACTAGCAAAGTTCTAGAAAACCCCTATAGCAAATATGCTTACTTAATAGATCACACAGTAACTTATTAGAAGGCCATATATTATGTCCAGTCCCTGCGCTTAAATGTACTTATTGAGTTTGTCCATACTGATCTTGTCGTACCCACCACACTGTTGAATTCTACAGAAGTAGTACTCAAATGTAGGTTAACTAATGTCCTTTTGTGAATCTGCACTTATAAATTGGGGACAACTTAAAACACCAATTTCCTAATGTGTAGCTAATAATGTTTCCATTCACTGGCTGCAAGTGGAGATCCCACTGAGGAGCATTGCAAGGATACAGTTTTCTTACAAAACTGATAGTATAGTACTTATTTGTGCCTTGTGGTTTATATGAACCATACACTTTGTGCAATATTAAGGCATATATTCAACAATGGACAGAAAATACACAAAGGAATGTTGAGAGATTTTAACTCCGGATCAAAACAAGAAGTTATGTAATGTATTTACAAAGATACACAATGTCCTCTGTAAAATTATGTTCAAAAGGAGCCATGCACTTTAAATTGACTTTTTGTGAAAAAAAATTCCTCCAGGCTCATAAAGCAAGGATCATTTTCGCAGCATTATGAATTAAATTGCAGTAAAGTTTAACTTTGTTTTTAAAGATGTCTCTTTCATTATTTCTTTTGCAGTGTTTTGTACCCTCTACACCAATGACATCTTGTTCATTAAACACATCTGTTTAGATATATTTGATGGTTCATTAATGTAACTTCAAGTCGCTTACTGAAAAGAATATAAAAGGATTTGCACAGTGCCTTGCTTTCAAATTAGGGACTAAGCTCCCATGTTGGAGAAGGAAAACCACAAGGCTTGTATAGAGCGCTCAAGTTGATGCTTTTAATGTCATTTGTCAAATTGATTCACCATACAGTACTCAGCACATACGGTACAGAATTGTTATGTCCCGATAATCCCAACACTCCCAACAGAATCCTCTGCTCTACCTGATTCTCATTACTGCTCTTCATTGCTAATGTTATATGTGTTTTAATTACTAAAACTGGAAAATATGAAGCAAACATTGCATCCCAGTTCTCTTTACAGCCCTACAACCGTAATAGACTGTAAGGCTGGGTTCACACGACCTATTTTCAGGCGTAAACGAGGCATATTATGCCTCGATTTACGCCTGAAAATACGGCTACAATACGTCGGCAAACATCTGCCCATTAATTTGAATGGGTTTGCCGACGTACTGTGCCGACGACCTGTAATTTACGCGTCTTCATTTGACAGCTGTCAAACGACGATGCGTAAAATGACTGCTTCGGCAAAGAAGTGCAGGACACTTCTTTGAAACGTAATTTGAGCCGTTTTTCATTGAAGTCAATGAAGAGCAGCTCAAGATTTACGAGCGTCACAGACGCCTCGCATAATGCGAGGAGGAGCTTTTTCGTCTGAAACGACGCAGCTGTTTTCTCCTGAAAACAGTCTGTATTTTCAGACGTAAAAGACAGTTCTCGTGTGCACATACCCTAAAGGTTCAATGCTTATAGTCTGCATGACTTCAGCCCAATGTCTATCAAGCAAGTAAAAAAACCCAAGCAGCAGGTCAATGACTCATGGTGAGCTACACTTTGACCAATATACGTAAGTGAACGTTGCTGACGCTTTATTTTCACAATGTTAATGAACGTTACCAAAGAGATAAATTACAGTGACAGAAAAGGATACCTGCATGATACAGCACAAAAGTATGCCAAGAAATGATGCCAGAAATAATGATGTAAATGTATTTAGGAGATTAAGCATATGGGGTTGAGTATTTCGACTGAGCAAAAATATCTGTCGTCTGCCTATCTATTATTCGTCTATCATTTCATATCTTTGCCAATTCCATATCTATTTATCTATTATCTCAAAACGATCTATTTATTGTAGGTAATACAATAAAGCAGAGGGTGCCTGGGTGTTGTTTAAAATATCTGAATATACATTAAAATGATTAATAAACTTAAGTTAGAGCAATGTATTGTATAGTATAAGAATTTCATAGATCGCATATAGTAAGTGAACTAGGGTTTTCACGATATAAGAATTTGGGCTTTGATACCAATACTTTGTGTAATATTATGATTCTCGATAGAAAAATACTTTGCCAACTATAAAAAACCCACAAATATATAGTCATTCCATTTTCTGAAGTGAGGCATATAGTGTTATTCATTTTGAACCTCCATGTGCCTCATATTAATAGTAATTAAACGATAATCTAAATGTACAAAAAAACGGCACCTCCATAAATTACAACTCGTCCCACAAAAAAACAAAGTTACAAGCGCTGGGATGCAAATAGGAAAAAATAAAAAAATTCTTCTATCCTTGTGGCCAAAATTGGTCGTGTCCTTAAGATGTTAACTCTAATGTTGCTACTAAGTGAGGGAAATGATGGGGTCACCTATTGATGTGAGGCACATGGTCTTAT
The DNA here is from genome assembly GCF_050947455.1 of Rhinoderma darwinii. Lineage (NCBI taxonomy): Eukaryota > Metazoa > Chordata > Amphibia > Anura > Rhinodermatidae > Rhinoderma > Rhinoderma darwinii. Next base: position 466,309,635 of record NC_134687.1, read on the forward strand.
ACATTTTTAACCTCCATGTGCCTCACATTAATAGTAATTAACCCTATCATGTACCTCAGTCATAATGTGTAACATTGGGTTAATGTGTGAGGTATATGATGGGGTTAATTGCTATTAATGTGAGGCACATGGAGGTCAAAAATTCATCACACCATTTGCCTCACATCAAGAAGTGACCCCATCATTTCCCTCACTTAGTAGCAACTTTAGGATACCTATAGATAACAGACTCAGGATACAGGATACCAATGGGTAACAGACTTAGGATGGAGGATACCAATAGGTAACAGACTCGGGATACAGGATACCAATAGGTAACAGACTCGGGATACAGGATACCAATAGGTAACAGACTCAGGATGCAGGATACCAATAGGTAACAGACTCGGGATACAGGATACCAATAGGTAACACATTCAGGATACAGGATACCAATAGATAACAGATTCAGGATACAGGATACCAATAGGTAATACGCTCAGGATGCATGATACCAATAGATAACACTCAGTATACAGAATACCAATAGATAACAGACTCAGGATGCAGGATACCAATAGGTAACACAATCAGGATACAGGATACCAATAGATAACAGGCTCAAGATACAGAATACCAATAGGTAAAAGACTCAGGATACAGGATACCAATAGATAACAGACTCAGGATACCAATAGATAAGACTCAGGATACCAATAGATAACAGACTCAGGATACCAATAGATAACAGACTCAGGATACCAATAGGTAACAGGCTCAGGATACAGAATACCAATAGGTAACAGACTCAGGATACAGGATACCAGTAGATAACAGACTCAGGATGCAGGATACCAATAGATAACAGACTCAGTATACAGAATACCAATGGGTAACAGACTCAGGATGCAGGATATCAATAGGTAACATACTCAGGATACAGGATACCAATAGATAACAGGCTCAAGATACAGAATACCAATAGGTAACAGACTCAGGATACAGGATACCAATATATAACAGACTCAGGATACCAATAGATAACAGACTCAGGATACCAATAGATAACAGACTCAGGATACCAATAGGTAACAGGCTCAGGATACAGAATACCAATAGGTAACAGACTCATGATACAGGATACCAGTAGATAACAGACTCAGGATGCAGGATACCAATAGGTAACAGACTCAAAATACCAGTAGGTAACAAACTCAGGATGCAGGATACCAATAGGTAACAGACTCAGGTTGCAGGATACCAAAAAGTAACAGACTCAGGATACAGGATACCAATAGGTAACAGACTCAGGATACAGGATATCAATAGGTAACACATTCAGGATACAGGATACCAATAGGTAACAGACTCAGGTTGCAGGATACCAAAAAGTAACAGACTCAGGATACAGGATACCAATAGGTAACAGACTCAGGATACAGGATATCAATAGGTAACAGACTCAGGATACAGGATACCAATAGGTAACAGACTCAGGATACAGGATACCAATAAGTAACAAACTCATGATACAGGATATCAATAGGTAACAGACTTAGGATACAGGATACCAATAGATAACAGACTCAGGATACGGGACCTTTGCAGGATAACACTAGGTTTGTCCAATTTTGCTCAGGCATCGGAGAAAGGGGCAGGGTCACTTCTAAGATGCAGGGTGTGCAGGGGTAGGCTGGGGACAATTTTACCAGTGCATGCGTTGGCCCTTTAAGAACTGGCAGGAACGCGTACGCGCACCCTACGGGACAGTAATAGAGAGGAGGCAGAGAGCAGAGCCCGCCGGCGTCCCTGAGAAGGGAGACGCCGGCGAGGATGCACAGTCCTGCGTTTGCCGATAAGAGTGGGATGCCAGCGGCCGCGGGCATTACAATTATACTGTCCTGAAGAATAAAGTTATCATGTTATTTATATCATACAATTAAAATTATTATATTATACTGTATGGGGGCATTATGCTGTATGGGGGTAGCTATAAGGCATTATACTGTATGGGGGAATTTGCATGGGGCAGTATAGTGTATGGGGGCAGCTATTTGGCATTATACTGTGTGGGGGCAGATATTTGGCATTATACTGTGTGGGGGCAGCTATTTGGCATTATACTGTGTGGGGGCAGCTATTTGGCATTATACTGTGTGGGGAGATCTATGGGGCATTATACTGTGGGGAGGCACTATGGGAATGGTAAATAAAATTACTGGAAATGGACTCGTAAGTATTTGGAAACTATAGATTGTATCATATAATATTCTTTGCTATATGATGTAACAAAAAGAGGAAATTAATTTTTATTATTTTTATATGTATGTTTTCTTTGTAATAAATCACGTTTTCTGCCCTCACCTAGATTAATGGCCCTATCTAGCATCCACTGGGGATAGCCTCGGTCCTTTAAACGACTGCATATTTTATTAGTTTTGTCCCTATATAACTGTTCAGACGAGCAGTTTCTTTTAGTATTTCTCCAACCGGAATGCCCTTAATGGTATGTTCTGGGTGGCAAGATTTTCCATGTAAAATTGCATTTCCTGCAGTAGGCTTGCGATAAGTGCCAGTCTGAACAGTATCTAAACTGGAGGTACAACTCAAAGTGAGGTCCAGGAATGTAATTTGTTGGCAATCATAGGCATAGGTGAAAGTCCAACCGAATGGGTTGTTATTGATGTAGTTGATGAAGTCTGGTATGGTCGCCACATCAGAGGACCAGAAAATAATCATATCATCAATGTAATGACCATACCAGACCAGATCAAGAGCAAAAGGATTGCTGTCAGTGAATAGAAAACATTCCTCCCACCATGCTACAAGTGGGTGGTTTTATTTCCTGGCTACTATTTCAGCCACATACTTTGACATCCTCCCCTATCTATGAGTAATGGCTCCTGAGAGCTAGAAACGCGTCAGAGGGCTTTATGTAATCTGTCCACTTTATGTTGCTCAGTTTTTCCGCTGGCTATTCCAAATAAAGGAGATTTATTTTTACATTCCACAAGGAGTGCTGATCTTTTCCTCCTGAATGAGGCACTATAGGAGCATGATACTGTGTGGGCTAAATCGGGTGTGTATGGGCGGTTTAGAGGCGTGGATTAAAAAGGAAAAAAAGGGGGTGCCTGTATTTAGGGCAGGGATAGATGGATACACAGAGGAGCATGCTGATTATTAGTAGGTGTTTGTGACAGTGTGAAGAGAGGGAGCTGGGTGACTCTAATTAGAGCAGGGACAGATGGAGACACAGAGCAGTATGATTATTATTAGTGGTTGTTTGTGACCGTGTGCAGGGAGGGAGCTGGGTGGCTGTAATTAGAGCAGGGATAGATGGAGACACAGAGGAGCATGATGATTAGTAGTGGTTGTTTGTGACTGTGTGCAGGGAGGGAGCTGGGTAACTGTAATTAGAGTAGGGATAGATTGAGACACAGCGGAGCATGATGATTATTAGTGGCTGTTTGTGACAGTGTGCAGGGAGGGAGCTGGGTGTCTGTAATTAGAGCAGGGAGGGTCCCTGTGAACATAGAGGGGCGTGGCAGTATGCAAAGAGCTGGCTAGGATGCTGTGGAGGGAGGAAGGGGGTGGGACTGTAAGCTGTCTTCTCAGCTACAGCAAGGGATCATGGGTATGGTGGGTTACAAGACAGGAAACAGCCAGGTCCAGAAGCAAGGCATGTAAACAAACAGATCAGCAGTGACGATTGAGATGAAACAAAAACTGGTTAGAAGTTATGTAGGGGGTTTTGGGGAAGGCAAACCAAGGGTGTCTGCTCTGTGTCTGTGTGATTTAGTATCTGCCCTGTGTCTGGGTGACATTAGTGTGTTCGGGTATCTGCTCTATCTGTTTGACGCTGATGTGTCAAGGTGTCACTTTCCATTTGGGTGATATTGGTAAATTTGGGTGACTGCTCTATTTCTAGGTGATGTTGGTGTGATATAATTTCTACGCTGTGTCTGGGTAATGTTGGTGTGATATAATGTCTGCTTTTCTGCTAATTGATGTTGTTGTGATAGGGGGTCTGCTCTGTCTTGGTGGGGTTGGTGTGATATGGTATCTGCTCTGTCTGGGTGAGATTGGTGTGATAGGGTGTCTACTCTGTCAGGGTGAGGTTGGTGTGATAGTGACTGTTTTACGTTTGTAATGTTGGTGTGATATTGTGTCTGAACTGTGTCTTGGCGCTGTTGGTATGATAGGGTGTCTACTCCATCTGGGTGTTGTTAGAGAGATAGGGTGACTATTGTGCTTTAGTAATGTTGGTGTGATAGTGTGTCTGCTTTGGCTGGGTGAGGTTGGTGTGATAGGGTGTCTGCTCTGTCTGGGTTTGGTTCGTGTGATAGGGTGTATGCTCTGTCTGTGTGAGGCTTGTATTATAGAGCTACTCTTTTGTGTTTGTAATGTTGGTGTGATATAGTGTCTGCCCTGTGGGTGATGTTAGGGTGACTATTGTGCTTTAGTAATGTTATGATGATAGTGTCTCTGCTTTGTCTGAGTGTGGTTGGTGTGATAGTGGCTCTGCTTTCTCTGGGTGAGGTTGGTGTGATAGTGTGTCTGCTCTGTCTGGGTGAGGTTGGTTTGATAGAGTGACTGTTTTGTGTTTGTAATGTTGGTGTGATATGGTGTCTGCCCTGTGTCTGGGTGATTTTGGTATGATAGGGTGTCTTCTCTGTCTGGGTGTTGGCAGTTAGAGTGACTATTGTGCTTTAGTAATGTTGGTATGAGAGGTTGTCTGCTCTGTCTGGGTGATGTTGGTGTAATATGGAACTGTTGGGTGTATTTGTGTGTTTTGTAATAGGAAAGTATTGGTCTTGGCCCTGGACACCATTTGTTAGGTAAAAGGTATTGTTTATGACGTTGATCTATAAGAATAGGTGAGGTATTGAATACATGTTATAGTGAATTGTCTTTGGCTAGAGAGCGAATGAACGTAGAATGTAAAGGAAGTATTGCTGACAACAACATATGGGGATTAACATATAAATTTGAGGCCATAACTGCAAATGCTACCTTCCACAGTGCTTCTGCACTAATCTTATGCAGTTTTATAATCAGAGAACAGCAGACTTTTCCAGGAGGATCTTGGAGTTAAACTCTTAAGCTGCCAGACAAGTAAGCAGCACTTTGTCAGTTACCCAGTTGATGGCATAGGAGCATTACAGGGCATTTATTTTGCATTGCAAGTGCTTGAGACCTTCTTAACCCTTAGGGTATGTTCACATGGCTTATTTTCATGCTGATTTTGAAGCAAAACGTCTCGGTTTAAGTTTCAAAATACACTTGAAATAAGCCTGCAATCAGTTTCCCATTGATTTCAATGTGAACTACACTGTGGTGTTCACATGAGGTGTATTTTTAGGCTGCTGAATTAAAAAACGCCTCATAAAAAGAAGTAGCATGTCACTTCTTGAGACCTTTTTGGAGCTGATTTTCCATTGACACTATGAAAAACGCCTCAAAAAAAGCCTCAGGAGAAGCTTATGGGTATGTGCACACTATGAGAGGCTTTTACGTCTGAAAAGACAGACTGTTTTCAGGAGAAAACAGCTGCCTCGTTTCAGACGTAAAAGCTCCTCCTCGCATTATGCGAGGCGTCTGTGACGCCTGTAATCTTGAGCTGCTCTTCATTGACTTCAATGAAGAACGGCTCAAATTACGTTGCAAAGAAGTGTCCTGCACTTCTTTGCCGAGGCAGTCAATTTACGCGTCGTAGTTTGACAGCTGTCAAACGACGACGCGTAAATGACAGGTCGTCTGCACAGTACGTCGGCAAACCCATTCAAATGAATGGGCAGATGTTTGCCGACGTATTGTAGCCCTATTTTCAGATGTAAAACGAGGCATAATACGCCTCGTTTACGTCTGAAAGTAGGTCGTGTGAACCCAGCCTCAAATTAAAAGCAGCTTCAATTTCAGCTCAAAACCGCCTTGAAATTAGAGACTGTTTTCCCTTGAAAACAGCTCTGTAAATTTCAGCCACTTCTTTTTGTAAGTGTGAATATACCCATAACCCCTTCAGGACACAGCCTGTTTTGCCCTTCAGGAAGATTTTGCTTGGTAAGGGTATGTGCACACACACTAATTACGTCCGTAATTGACGGACGTATTTCGGCCGCAAGTCCCGGACCGAACACAGTGAAGGGAGTCGGGCTCCTAGCATCATAGTTATGTACGATGCTAGGAGTCCCTGCCTCTCTGCAGGACAACTGTCCCGTACTGTAATCATGTTTTCAGTACGGGACAGCAGTTCCACGGAGTAGCAGGGACTCCTAGCATCGTACATAAGTATGATGCTAGGAGCCCGGCTCCCTGCACTGTGTTCGGTCCACTACTTGCGGCCGAAATACGTCCGTCAATTACGGACGTAATTAGTGTGTGCACATACCCTAATAGTTCTGTTTGGGGTTTTGCTTGTATTGCTGGTATTTCAGTTTATAATGTGGGGGGCATATGTGAGTGTATCAGGGCATAATAAGTAGGTATAATAATGCGGTAAATAAATAATAATTCAAAGATGTGTGGCCGGTGTCTCACTGATAAAATGGCGCACAATCTTTTCCGCTTTTGGAACGCTCTAAACATTTTGTGTCACCCCATTCTGAGAACCAGAACTTTTTTATTTTTTTCTCCAACGGAGCTGTGTGAGGGTTTATTTGTTGCAGGGAACAATCTGTAGTTTTCATTGGTACCATTTTGGCATACATGCAACTTTTGATCACTTTTTATTCCATTTTTTGCCAAGCAAGGTGACCAAAAACCATAATTCTGACAATGTTTTAATTTTTTTTAGTGTTCACTGTGCGCTATAAGTTACATTTTAATTTGTTCTGCGCGGTCGATATGATTACGGCGATACCATACATATATAGTATTTTTATGTTTTGCAGCGTTTGCACAATAAAATATATGTTTTTTTAACATTATTTCTTTTTTGTGTTGCCATATTTTGAGGGCCATAACTTTTTTTCTTTTTCAGTCAAGAAAGCTGTGTAAGAACTTGTTTTTTGCAGGGCAGGTTGTCGTTTTTATTGGTACTATTTTGTGGTACAAGTGACTTTTTGATCACTTTTTATTGTATATTTTGGGTGTGAGGGGTTGTGACCAAAGAATAGCGATTCTGGGATTGTTTCTTCTTTTTTCATTTTGCGTTGTTTACTGTACAGGAAAAATAACATTATAGTTTTTTAGTTTGGGTCGTTACAACCGCGGTGATGCCAAATATGTGTACTTTTTTTAACGTTTTAATTTTTTTCTTATAATAAAAGACTTATTATAGGGGGGAAAAAAAGCAGTTCTTGTTTTTTTAACTTATAACTTTATTTTGACACTTTTATTAACTTTTCTTGACTTTTTTTTTCGTCCCAATAGGGGACTTGAACACCAGCAGCACTGACCCCTTCCTTTAATACATTACGCATTGTAGTGTAATGTATTATAACTGCCATTGTGATGATGACAGTCACTCTGAGAGGAAGCCTGTGAGGACCACTCGGAGGCTAGTCCTCATAGGATTCCATACATGGCAGCCTGGAGGCAATTGTCTGGTCTCCGGTTGCCAAGACAACCATCGGCAACCCCCATGATCGGATCGTGGGGACTGCCGATCTGCTACAAACCCCCTAAATGTGGCGATCGCAATCGATCGCCGCAATTAAGGGGTTAATTGCCGAAATCAGCAGCGATGGACTGCTGGCCGGCAACAGTAGAGTGTCAGCCGGAGGCTGGTCCTGATAGGCTTCCATAAATGGCAGACCAGGAGGCCATGCCAATCGTTGGCAGCCCCCGCGATCGCATTGTGTGGGTTGCCAATGTGCTGCAAACCCCTTAAATGCGGGTATCACAATCGATTGCTGCATTTAAGGGGTTAATTGCTGAATTCAGTGGCGATGGACCACGGGCCGGCAAGAGTGGAGAGTCAGATGTTGGGGACAGCTGACCTCACGGTTTACGGACACTGTCCTAGGACAGTGAGCATCGGGGACCATGCAAGTAACTGTATGTCCTAGTGCGGGAAGTAACCCCTCACCAGGACGTACAGTTGTGTCGCAGCTCGTAAACAGGTTAAAGACTATGTACACCTTCGAAAGTGATTTTTTAGTTTTGTTAATAAAATGTCAGTGTGTTTGGTGCAACTTTCAAATAACTTTGTATTAAAAATTATTTTTACTTTTTGAGATATAGCTGTTCTGTATCCTGCATACAGGGCAGCTGTATCTTGCACTGAGACCTGAATCCGTCAGGTCCCAGAGAGTGAAGGGTTCAGTGTCAGTGGGTTGACACGCAGGATGAACTTAGATCTGATGGATAACAGGTGCATCTTGCGTGTCAGAGACACGCAGGACCCGCTTTCACTAAACCCGTCAGTTCCACGGACCTGATGAGTGGAGGATTCAGCTCACTATTCAGCTGCTCTGTATACAGTATACAAAGCAGCTGTATCTCAAAAAGTAAAAAGAATTTGTAATAAAAACTAATTTGGCAGTTGCACCAAACACACTATTTGAAAAACAAAACAAAAAAAAAAACCACTTTCAAAGGTGTACATGGCCTTTAATTGACACATGCATATTCCACTTACAATATACTGGGCCTTAAGGTCTTTCTGCTTTTTCTATATTAAGATATTTAATTCCTGACAGAAATAGTTATGCTATATTCTAATAGTAGAAAGGGTGTATTTATGCAGATGTTTCTAAATAAAACCTTGCTGTCATAAGGATTTGAGCAGATATTGTCTCTCTGGGCATTTTGCACGGTTCTTCCCAGCCTGAAAAAAAAATTCTCTCAGAGCATTGGCTGACCTAGTTTCCTACCAACAACTAAAATATTCTACATGCTGGCTGAGATCTCTTGTATTTGGTGATGTTCGATGAGACGAGAAATGATCAGGGAAGGCCTTCAGAATGTGTGGTTAAATTGTAAGATTGATAAGGTGGAAGGCAATATAGAAATTCTATGCCATGTTCTCCTTAATACCAAATGCAGTTTTTATGTAGAAGCAAATCTCTAGTGTAAATAATGAGACTTACATTTACAATGTAGACGATAATTGTGTTGCAGATAAGAATGCTATTTTTTCTCCTGATCTTGCAATACACTTGGTTGCATAAATGTCTAGAAGAAAATCATTTCCTGTGACATAGAAACAAATATTCCAGTCTGATAATGAGGGAGCTGTTCACTATAAATTAGTGCTGAAATGTCTCTGGCATTCTTCATGTGCAACATAAAGTTCAAAGCAAAGGGCAGTTTTGGGTAAGGATTGTGCGTCTTTCATTCTTTTATTAATTAATATCATCGGGATTATAATAAAGTTTGCAATGTTTGACATTATCATTGTGAAATGCCTCATGAAAACATGAAACTCTGCCAACATTAGTTAACATCAGATCATATTTGGTGATTTTAGGATGTAGCACAGCTGGCACAACCCATTATGATATCACAATTTGTTATCTGGTTTTTCCGAAATTATCTCAACCCATGAGTTATCATGGTGCACATAAAAAGGAACCTTTGACAAACTCTGCTCTTCTACATCTCTTTTTATCATGGTTAAATAGTTGTAATGTATCTTAGAGCAAAAATAAATGTTAAGTGTGAGTTAAATCTAGGGAGTGGAATATTTTAACACAACTTTGATCTGATATTTGGAGCTTTTGCCTAGTCCATATAACATTACACAGTATATGTCAAGTCATCCTGATATGTTCTGTGTATAGAAAGGTTGAAAGTGCGACGTGAACTAACCAGATACATTTGGTAAAAGGAAAAAATATATATAACACAAACAGATGCCTCACTCCAGGCAATGTGGAACTTTGTTACCCAGACAGTATTGTCACATTGCATTAATCTACACAAATCATCCTCCTACTGTGTAATTTCATATCCAGTCCCTTACGCTTGTGCTTTGAGAGATAGCGGGGCTTTAAAACACTACAAGCCGTGTGTTTCCCTCGCTCTCAGCCTGACCGGAGGATGCAGCTTATATATTATAAGGTAAAGGGGGGCTTGATTTAAGGTCATTCATATATACACTATAGGGTTTATCTCTTGTATGCTGTGTCGGCTGTTAACACTGCAGTTATTTAGTGCCGGATGTTCCTATGGTCTTATTGAGCAGTGGTGTGTATGACTTTTATGTATTTTTAGGACTTGCTTAAAACGCATTAAGTCAGAGAGCCCTCGCTTGTCAGCATTTATTTGATTATCTGTATGTAACTATACATTTGGGTAATGCACAATGCACAGCATGAATCTTTTCGGTCCAGTAATTTTCTTAAATATCTGTTCTCCTCTTCATGTTATTAAAGAGGAACCTACTGTAGATATCCATCAATGTAGTAATGTTTACTGCTTTGACCTCCTAGATAATGTATACAATACTGTTATATGACTAAAAAAAATAAAAAATAATATATATGTACAGGGTGGGCCATTTATATGGATACACCTAAATAAAATGGGAATGGTTGGTGATATTAATTTCCTGTTTGTGGCACATTAGTATACGGGGGGGGGAAACTTTTCAAGCTGGGTGTTGACCATGGCGGCCATTTTGAAGTCAGCCATTTTGTATCCAACTTTAGTTTTTTTCAATGGGAAGAGGGTCATGTGACACATCAAACTTATCGAGAATTTCACAAGAAAAACAATGGTGTGCTTGATTTTAACGTTACTTTATTCTTTCATGAGTTATTTACAAGTTTCTGACCACTTATAAAATGTGTTCAAAGTGCTGCCCATTGTGTTGGATTGTCAATGCAACCCTCTTCTCCCTCTCTTCACACACTGATAGCAACACCGCAGAAGAAATGCCTCCTGATCTGACCCTCTTAGACTTTTATCTTTGGGGTCATCTGAAGGCAATTGTCTATGCTGTGAAGATACGAGATGTGCAGCAACTGAAACTACGGATGCTGGAAGCCTGTGCTAGCATTTCTTCTGCGGTGTTGCTATCAGTGTGTGAAGAGTGGGAGAAGAGGGTTGCATTGACAATCCAACACAATGGGCAGCACTTTGAACACATTTTATAAGTGGTCAGAAACTTGTAAATAACTCATGAAAGAATAAAGTAACGTTAAAACCAAGCACACCATTGTTTTTCTTGTGAAATTCTTGATAAGTTTGATGTGTCACATGACCCTCTTCCCATTGAAAAAACTAAAGTTGGATACAAAATGACCGACTTCAAAATGGCCGCCATGGTCAACACCCAGCTTGAAAAGTTTCCCCCCTCCCATATACTAATGTGCCACAAACAGGAAGTTAACATCACCAACCATTCCCATTCTATTTAGGTGTATCCATATAAATGGCCCACCCTGTGTGTATGTATATATATATATATATATATATATATATATATATATATATATATATATAGGGCAAGAGTAGATTTAGGTTTCTAAATATTGTAATAGTCTGCTCAGCTTTTTCTGAATTATGTTAGAGTCCAATACAGATAACCAGCTACAGCAGATATTGCAGTATCCTAGGGTATGTCATCCATCTCTGCCTATACTCTGAACTTTATGGTAGGGCTCGCCTTATCTGGTGGCCTGTGTAGTACGCTCTATTAATATTCCTCTATGGTGTACCATATAGTATATAAATAATACAATCATACTTAAAACAAAAAAACACTGCTTAATCAATAAACTAGGGAATGATGCTGCATCATAAACAGCTGGTGCCCCATTCAGTAATGGCGGGTAATGCTCCCTGTGTGACTTTACAGGTTGCACACCATGAGTCCTGCCATGGTGGCATATACAACTACATACTTATGCAAAGATATATATAGCCTCTCACCTCCATCTGCTACTACATCTCTCTTACACTTTCCTTAGTGTAATTGTCAGGTTCTTCTTGAAATTCTAGATTTCTATTCATGAACCAGGAGGTACAGGCTGAACATTACTTTAAAATTTAAGATAGGAAAGTGTTTAAAACTGTGCTAAAATATAGTGTATGGTAGGGCAGATTAAATGTTTTTTTTTATATTTATGATATACAGTACTGTGCAAAAGTTTTTGGCAGTTGTGGAAAAATGCTGCAAAGTCGGAATACTTTCAAAAATAGAAGTGTTAATAGTTTTTTTTATTATTTAACAAAATATAAAGTGAATAAATAGAGGGGAAATCTAAATCAATTCAATATTTAGTGTGACCACCCTTTGCCTTCATAACCGCATCAATTCTTCTAGGTACACTTGCACACAGTTTTTGAAGGAACTCGGCAGGGAGGTTGTTCCAAACATCTTGGAGAACTAACCACAGATCTTCTATATATGTAGGCTTCCTCAAATCCTTCCGTCTCTTCATCTAATCCCAGACAGACTCGATGAAGTTGAGATCAGGGTTCTGTTGGGGCCATATCGTCACTTCCAGGGCGCCAAATTCTTCTTTATGCTGAAAATAGTTTTTAATGACATTGGCTGTATGTTTGGGGTCGTTGTCCTGCTGAAGAATAAATTTGGAGCCAGTCATAAGCCTCCCTGATGGTATTGCATGATGGATAAGTATCTGTCTGTATTTCTCAGCATTGAGGACACCATTAATCCTGACCAAATCCCTAACTCCATTTGCTGAAATGCAGCCCCAAACTTGCAAGGAACCTCTACCATGCTTCACTGTGGCTTGCAGACACTCATTATTGTACCACTCTCCAGCCCTTCGGCAAACAAACTGCCTTCTGTTACAGACAAATATTTCTACTTTTGACTCATCAGTTCAGAGAACCTGCTGCCATTTTTCTGCATCCCAGTTCCTATGTTTTCCTGCATAGTTGAGTCACTTGGTCTTGTTTCCATGTCAAAGGTATGGCTTTTTGGCCACAATTCTTCCATGAAGACCACTTCTGGGCAGACTTCTCTGAACAGTAGATGGGTGTACGTGGACCAGTTCTGAGCTGATGCGTGCGCAGAGGCGAACCTCTGCACGGATGGATGATCTGAATGGAAGAATAGCGCGTAGCGATCCGTTCTGTACTGCAAGTGAAATTGGACTTTACATCCCAAGCCTAGGGTGGCAACCAGTGTCGACACAAACCCTCAGAAGGCATTTAAATGTCATTGGGCTATGAGCCAGACATCCAGGTGTTCCATTGACATTTCTCCAAAGTGTCACAGAAGCCGTTTTTCAACAGGACAACGCCAGGCCGCATGTTGCTCATGCTACTATGAGCAGCCTGCGTGGCCTAAACTTGCTGCCATGGCCTGCAGTGTCTCCGGACTTGTCTCCCATCGAGCACACCTGGGACGTCATAATTGGGCAATTGCAAAGGGAGCTGCCAACAGCCAATCTTGATTGGTGTGCCCAAGTGCATTCAGTGTGGCATAACATTCCTCAGACAACCATTAATAACCTCATTGGTAGCATGCCAAGGCATGCAAGTGCGTGTATTTTTGCACATGGTGCTCATACTCGATACTGAATAATTCAAGATGTTTGGAATATTTTGCTTCCATTTTTTTTATCATTTGCATATCATTAACTTGTCTATCGATCCTGTGATTTCCACAATTCCAAAACTTTTCCTTCTTGGTGCTGCAATTTCAATGTTGAGGTGTGTGTGTGTGTGTGTGTGTGTGTGTGTGTGTGTGTGTGTGTGTGTGAATATATACATATTTTTATTAAGCTTACCTCTACGTGCATGGCTGTCTGTGCCTATTCAATCCTGTATTTTTGGGTTTCTTCATTGTTATGACATTTTATCTCTAACACATTGAGGATATGACCTGCTTAACAAAGTGAGGCACAGAATAGCATTTAATTATTAACAGACCTGAAAGGACATAGTAATGTTAAAATCTGCCATTGACAACACAAGAGACATGTACAACTTTACTAATGTTTGACTTAGGGGCAGAATGGTAAGTAACAAACACAAACTGTATAACGGAAACAGCACAAGGCTGGCTGGTGATGCTGTTTTGAATGCCAGTGCGATCAGCCTTGCCAAGTCGCAAGTCCCTCTATCACCGGCTCCAGGAATGAAATTATAAATAATGTACTGAAGGACAGGGACACCAGACTTACTTAATTCTTTCTGTCATATTGTGTTGCATACAATTGTCAGTGCTGAATTACATCTCATTTGAGTTTGTCTTTCTTGCTACATCATCTAGGTAGAAAAATATACTAAATATATAATTAGGCGCCGCTGTTGTTTGGTAATAGGGAGCTGTACTTAGTAGGTGTTCCTAACTGTGCATCTTGTTAACTAAGATGAAGCGTAAACCTAGAGACATCAAATGAGATGGTTCCAATATTTACTTAGCTCCTTTATACACAGTCACATCTCCTTTTGACATATGGTGAATGTTTAAGTACCAACTAGCAGACAGTTGTTTCTAGCACCGCTTTTTGTAAGGTTTATTCTTTTTCTTGTGCTTTTATTATTCATTACAACAGGAAAATATCTGAGGATAATGGCACCTGATAGATGCTGGAAATTACAATATGGTTTTCAAGTGTGAACATTCACAATTGTTGGTAAAACTCTAAAATGCCCATCTAACAGTATTTTTTTCCCATAAAGCACCCTAATGTGGCTTGCTGTTTTATTTTGCTATTGTCTAGGAAAGGGTTTCCTAACCCGGTTTCTATGGACCCTTAAGGTTCCCTGGTGGATTTCATTTCAGGTCATTGCTTGGTATGGGGTAGACATAACATTCAACGTCTGGGTCATTTCATGCTTTCTCTGCCCTTTCATTCACTGTGACTGATCGTGCACATTGTTGTAAATTTGGCTCAATGTTATGTTATACAGTAAAATAGAAGGGACCTTAAAAAGTGTGTGTATTGTCCATGCAATAGTGTCGCATGTGCATGTGTAATACATAAGAGACTTTGTTTCTAACAAACAAAAAAACGATGACTTTATGACTATGACGGCCGTTCTACACAAGTCAATGATCAAGCAAACATGTAAAACGCCTAGCGATCAGCTGACAAACGAGCAAACGCTCGCTTGTCAGCTGATCAGATTTTTTATGCGGGCATCAGTCGTTGGCAGTTTATCTCCCTGGATAAACAGAGATGTGCTGCCGACAATAATTAAACTTTATTGATAGTTCAGGCACATATAGTACCGATGACTGCGCCATCTGAATGGAGCTAAACAAGCGCCGATCGTCTTGTGAATCGGGGCTCAAGACAGGCAGAAAATCTACAAGTGTAAAAATACCTTACGTTTTTTACTGTTATCGTAAAGCCAATTGACAACAAACATGGCTGCCATTGCAGCTCTCGCAGGGTTTGACAGTCAACATTCTTAGATTCCTGAATAGAAAATGTGGCAGAGATTTAAGAGCAGGGATCCTATCACTGCATAAGGCCGGATTCACAAGAGCGTGTGCATTTTGGGCGCACAAAAAAATGCAGCGTTTTGCACGCGTTGCAGTTCCTTGTGTCATCAGTGAATGGTGCGTGGCTGCGTGATTTTCACGCATATACCATCCTTATGACATGCGGTTTTGCTGTTTAGAAAAATAATAAAGGAAGTGCTTTTATTTTTTCCTTCATTTCTTTATCTACTGTTGCGCGACACACGGAAGTGCTTCCGTGTGCTGCGTGTGATTTTCATGCACCCATTGACTTCGCGTGATGCGCGAAAAACGGCCAAGTATAGGACATGTCGTGAGTTTTACGCAGCGGACATACGCTGCGTGAAAATCACAGACTGTCTGAACGGCCCCATTGACTAACATAGGTCCGTGCGACGCAAGTGATTTTCACGGACGTATTACGGATGTAAAACATGTTCGTGTAAATAAGGCCTAACTAGGCACATTTGTTGTTAACAACTCTATCAAAGTTGGGCGACTACCCCTGTGGAAGCTGTATTAGTGGACATTTTAGTTGCCATCCAGCATTTTTCCTAAATATATCTGTAATCAAGAAGCAGCTTTTGACAAATGATAACAATGCAAAGATAATGTTTTCTGGGAACATTTAATTTTATGTGAAATGTTTTGAGAATGTAATGGCCACGAGATTCTTTGTGTCTTTTCAATAAAATGTACATTTACTTTTATTCTCATTGCAAATTGCAGATATTGTGTATCATTCATGGCTATTAATTGATATTGAGACACTAAATGCTTCAGATGACTGTAGAGTCTCATTCTCAGTATTGGTGAGAGGTCAGAAAACACTGAGCTCTTGTTGAGCAATTTGCAGCTCGGCATGTAGTAAATTGATAAGTTGAGTACAAATGGAATTGGGCAGATGTCCACTCAGCAGCATTCGAGAAAGCGGTGACTTAATCAGCTAGACTGGCAAACAATCTATCCAGGGTTGGCAACTCATGCTGGCAGTAAAACAATGAGCTTTAAAAGAAATACAGTAAACCAGAATGCAAACAACCAACTTAATTTCTTGAGCATGTTTGTTGTGAGAGAAAGACTATTATAAAGAATAAATATAAATTTAGAATTTAGCCAGAAATTTATATTTTAAAAATAATAATTATATATATATATATATATATATATATATATATATATATATATATATATATATATAAACACACACTGGCATGACCAGAGTAAAGGAGCGGTAAAAGGGGCATTTGATTTGGACCCTCCACCATCCAGAGCCTTCAGCATCTCATCTTCACCATGGGTGAGTAAGACAGGCATCAAGATTCAGGGACACATGCTGACCTCAAGGGGGAACATCCAATAAGTTCCAACCCTGTAGCAACTTATTTCCAACCTTATAGCTCTGATTTTATAGAAAGATCAGGTTGGTTATAAAGTACAGATAGAATCTGGGAGGAGGTGAACTCCAACTGAAAGGGGACTGTGGCATTACTACTATTATAATGGCAATGTTATTAAAAACCATTGTACAGCAGTATTATTTGGGCACTCTATGAAACTATTAATAGCTCCTGTATGGCAGTATATTTGGGGCACACTATGGCATTGTGTTTTAGGACTTAAGGCCTAACATTGAATGCCATTCAGTTCCACATAATATTGTCTTACAATGCCTGGTATTCTACACTATTCTTTTCAAACAAAGTTTTACCTCTGCATGCAAGGATTCATATAATGCTCACCAAATAACGGTGACTACATTTAGTCTTCTCAAACTGTTTTGTTTTTATTTGTTGCATATTTGATCAGCATTTAATTGGTGTGTCAACAGTATGTAAAAAAAATGTGAAGGCAAATTGAGGAAAAACATATCATTTTGACATTTAGGGTATGTTCACATGGCAGTGTCCATTACGGCTGAAATTACGGAGCTGTTTTCAGGAGAAAACAGCTCCGGAATTTCAGACGTAATGGCATGTGCAGTCGTTTTTCGCAGCGTCCATTACGGACGTAATTGGAGCTTTTTTTCTATGGAGTCAATGGAAAACGGGTCGAATTACGTCTCAAGAAGTGACATGCACTTCTTTGACGCGGGCGTCTTTTTTACGCGCTGTCTTTTGACAGCGGCGCGTAAAAAAAATGACCGTCGGCACAGAACATCGCAAAACACATTCAAATGAATGGACAGATGTTTGCCGACGCTTTGGAGCCGTATGTTCGGACGTAATTCGAGGCTAAAACGCCCGAATCACGTCCGTAAATAGGGAGTGTGAACCTAGCCTATGGGTATGTTCACACGCTTAACAAAAAACGTCTGAAAAATACGGAGCTGATTTCAGAGAAAACAGCCTCTGATTTTCTGGCGTTTTTGAAGCTGAGAATGAAATTTGGAGCTTCTTTTGAGGCTTCTTTTCAGACGTTTTTTGAGGCGTTTTTCATAGTGTTCAATAGAAAATCAGCTCCAAATAACGCCTCAAGAAGTGACATGCTACTTCTTTTTACGGAGCGTATTTTTACACTCCGTTTTTTGACAGCGAAGCGTAAGATAAAGGCTCGTGGGAACAGAACATCGTAATTCCCATTGAAAGCAATGGACAGATGTTTGTAGGCGTATTAGGGGCGTTTTATCAGGCGTAATTCGAGGCGTAAAACCCCTCCATTACGTCTGAAAAGAGGTCGTGTGCAAATACCCTTAAAAACACCAAATATTTCCATATACCATTTGTTTTCAACAAAAGTATTATTTTCCTTACAGCTTATTTTACTTTTAAGGGGTTCTCCAGGCATTTTATATTGATGGCCTACACCAGACTCACGCAGGGACGTAGGTGGGGCAGAGGCAGGGCATGTACCCCGGGGCGCAACTAGTGTTGAAGGTAGGGGTGTTGCCGGGCCGGGCAGCGCGGGCCTCATTGTCAACAGTCCAGAATCTGCTAGGGACTGTCCTGAATTTATAGAGAAAGTCCCAGCAAATTACTGTCCCGGACCAGTCCCGACAACTGCCATATTCAATTGTATCTGCATCCTCAGGATACAGGTACAATTGAATATTATGGCAGAGCAGGAAACTATCCATTCCCTGCTCTGTCATTTACTCTTACTGCAGCGGAATCCCCAGCCAGAGCGTTGCCGACACTTTGGCTGGGTTTTCAGCTCCTCGAGGGAGCCCCTGACTTCCCTGTCCATATATGGACAGTGACGTCAGGAGCTCCTCCTGGAGCGGAATCCCCAGCTAGAGCGATGCTGATGGTGTGTGTGTGTGGCACTATCTACTAGGGGGGAGTGTGGTCCTATCTACAGGGGGCAGTGTGGCAGTATCTACAAGGGGGGTGTGTGGCACTATCTACTAGAGGGGTGTTTGGCACTATCTACAAGGGGGGGGTGTCACTATCTACAGGAGGAATCTGTTCATTATTTCACCATATAGTCTCATTAGCCTCAGCAAACTGTTTTAGTCAGCCACATTTTTTCTTTTAATTTATTGTTATGCTAACTACCTTTTTATAACTATATTGCTTGTAAAATGTACAAATGGTTGTATGGTCTATTTACATTAAAAAAAAATGAAGCAAAAAAGACTCATTGATAGAGGAATGAGTAGAGGAAGCAAGCATGGCGAGGGGGAAGGAGGTGTCAGGAAAGAAGTTGGGGGGGGGGCGCCAAACTATATATTTTCCCCGTGTGCTGGGGAACCTAGCTACGCCTCTGGACTTACGGGACCCTGTTGATCAGCTGACTGAATGCTAAGTTCTCTTCTTAGCTTACCAGGTACAGCACCATACACATCCCTAGTGCCTGGTATTGCAATTCCGGTCCCATTCAAGTGAATCATACTGAGCTGCAATCCCAGGCACAGCCGCTACCGATGTGAACGGCACTGTGCCTGGTGAACATCTGTTCGGCAAGAGGGCTGGGAGTCGGACTCCCACCAATCTGATATTAATGACCTATCTTAAACATAGACCATTCATATAAATTGCCCAGAATACCCCTTTAATGTCAGTTGACAAGAGATGGGATTACTGATGCTAAATTTGCATCACTTGCTTAAAATACACCTTTTCCTTTATGAAATGTACTGGAGTAAACACTTTATATCTACCTAGCTATTCACTGTCTTTTTCCAGTATGGTGTTACATACGCAGTCCTTTATAAAGTGCAGATAAAATTGCCTGGCTTTTTTTATTAACATAAATGTAAGTTTAACTTTACTTTCTTTGTCATTTTTATTTAGGAAAATGAATTAAAAGATGCAGTTCAAGACAAGAGTCGCCTAAGTCTTCAGTATGCCAGCTTATCCCACAGGGCCTTGCAGTATGAGCAGGTAACTTCTTTACTTTTGGTTAATTAGATGTAATTGCCATTTATCTTCATCATCACTGCTATGCTTTTTACTGTATGTGTATAGATTAATAGGGCAGAAAAACTTAGGGAATGCAAAAATTGAAATGGTCCTGTAGCAGTTGTGATTTGAAATTGTTGTTGATTTTTTCTCCTTAGTTGGAATAATAGTAGGAATAATTATGGTTAGTGAAAAGATTAATATATAAACCACAGAAAACACTTAAAAAGTATTTACACAGTAATTACAGGTAAAAACATAATAAAGAATATCAGAAGATCTGCCAGTGATAGCTCCCTTCACTTTTCTCCCATCAGCAGTCTTTTAAAGCACACCTATCGTTGTCATTTTCTTTTTTTATAAATTATTAGTGAATGTGAATGTCACGATCTGTGAGTGTGTGTACCCACAGGGCCGCACCGCCGTAGTGGGATGGCAGCTGGCCAAACTACAGTACCAAGTCAATATATATATATATAGTCCAAGCACAAGGGTACCTGCAATAGTCCAGATAGTAGTAACGGCAGGCACAGATGGGATCTTGACGGCAGGTGATGCAGGCGAGACAGATAACACCAGACGTGGTGTAACACTGCAGAAGTGGCCGATGGCAGAACTAGACTCTAACACTATAGAGAGAACAGGACCAACTACAACACTGGGTACAGGATACAGGTAGCAGGGCATCGGAACAACGGGAACAGGATAACACTTAGGTACTATTTGCAAGACTAACAGAGGAATACAAACAACGCTCAGGCAAGGAGTAAAAGGGCAGAGCCCTTCTTATAGTCTAGGGTGATCATGGGCTAATTACTGATGATTTACATGAGCGCACGCTGGCCCTTTAAGACTAGGTGCGAGCGTTCACACGCACCCTACGGGACACAGCAGAGTGGAGTGTAAGTGAGCGCTGGCGTCTCCTGGGGAGGAGTTGGGGACCAGCACTCACAAGTCTATGGCTGCAGCCATCAAGGGGTGAGTAATCTCGACGGTCCGCAGCCATGGATTTAACAGTGTATGTATGAAACTTTGTAATACACAGTATCTTATCAGTAGAAAGTGTCATTTTCCGCCAGCAGGCTGTAGTCTCTCATTCCCTACAGTCTCTCTGAAAGGCCTTATTCATATGAGCGTTGAATACATCTGTGTGATGGCCGTTAAAACAACGACCGTCGCATGGACACATGTTTTACAATGGGGTCGTTCACATGGCCGTTTCAACAGACCGTGCGAAGGGTCCGTTGAAAAGTAGAACATGTCCTATTATCTTCTGTTTTCACATATCCCTCCATAGGCTCAAGTCTATGGGGATCCGTGAAAACGGGACCTACATGGGGGCACCTCGGACGTGAAATACGTCAAGTTTTTCACGTCCAGGTTTTCCCACCCTCATGTGAATCTAGCCTAATGTCAGCTGATCGTTGCCCTGTTTACACAGGGCAATGATCGGGAACGAGTGTTCTGTAAATGCTTGTTTGCTCGATCATTGGCCCCTGTAAAGTTTCTCTGTCTCAGCCTGTGTGTGAAACTCATGCTATGGGAGGGAAGGGGAGGAGGGCAAGGCTGTACATACCATAGAGGCAGCCTCTTCTCTCTATGAAGAGAAGAAGCCAATTTCAGCTTCGTCTCAGCCTCATTTTAATAGGTGGTGGTAACTTGCACAGAGATATGTACTCCACAGGCGCTGCAATATTAGCAAGCAAGGAAGTGGAAATGGGGGCACAAAAAATCCTGTTGCAGGTAGTTAGGAGTGGTTGGTGTTAAAAAGCACCTGAAATAGGCCTAATATTTATCTTTGCTATGGGGCCCCCTATTTTCAATGTATGCCACTGGAAGAGTGAGGTAACGTTACAGTCTCTCTGCCAGTGTGTGAGACTCATGCTATGAGTGGAGAGGGAACAGTAGGGGGAAGACATCTGATTGGTAAGGGTACGTGGCACAGATCGCCAGATCCACACCAGAAAGAGCTCGTCCTAGCAGCACAGTTCTAACGAGAAAATGAACATTTGTATAAATGATGCACGAAGGTGGAGAGTACCCAACATATGCAGCTTAAGGAAGGCCCTATTACACCGGCTGATGTTGGCTGATGCAGTGACCGCCGATCAACGAGACAGCTTGTTTATCGACGCTTGTCTGCTCTTTTCATGAGGAGCTATGTATGGGGACTTGTGGTCGTTACTCCGATCGCTCTTCCCTATACATTATTATCATATCGGCAGTGTGTCTCCCTATACACAGGGAGATGTACTGCCGACAATGATAATATTTCACTTTTTTAAAACAAAACGATCAGCAGATGAAGGAGCGTTTGCCCCTTTATACACAACATTTTGGCCTTTTATTTCTTAAGTCTATTCTTGTGCTATGCTCAAATGGTCAACATAGAAAAAAGCATAGATATAGTTTGCAATGACTTCATTTTCTTTTGATGCACAAAGAAAACAAAGGTTGCTCAAACAGGGAACTTTCCCTTAAGCCATCATATGTCTAATTATATGTTAATGTTTACTGTAATTATTTCAAAGAATGAGAAGGTTGCTTCAAGCAGAAGGATTTCTAGACAAACTCCATCACATATCATTGCCATTAGAGAAACATGTATCTTATATCAAAATGTCATACAGTTAATATGCCATAACACAGAGTAGACATATCTAGAGCATCTTCTACAGATCGCCTAAACTCTATAACAGAAATGCAGATTAAGTCAGGAATTAGATTTTCACTTAACCCCATCGCGCACCCAGACGTGCTATTACGTCCGTGTGCAGGACGTGATGATTGGAGCGCACACCATATTCTGCGGGTGTCGGCTGTATTTTACAGCGGACTCCCTGGACTAACAGCTGGGAGCAGAGATCGCGCTATTCCTGGCTGTTTAACCCCTCAATCGCGACCGCAGCATCTGAGGCGTTGAAAGAGAGGGCGGCCCCCACTGACAGCTCATCACCCCCCCTCCCCACACACAGTGAGATCGGGGGGTGATGACAGTTGTTATGGCAGCCCAGGGGCCTAATGGCAGGGCTTAGCAGAACCCTGTAAAAATTACGATATACTGCAATACGTCAGTATTGCAGTATATTGTACCAGCGATCTAATGATCGCTGGTTCAAGTCCCCTAGAGGGGCTAATAAAGTGTGTAAAATAAAGTGAAAAACGTTTTTAGTAGGGAAAAAAGTTGTTCCCCTAAAGTAAAAATAAAAAAAAGTAAACTAAATTGGTATCGCTGCATCCGTAAAAGTCTGAACTATTACAATATAGCGTTATTTAATGCACACGGTGAACGCCGTAAAAAAAATGCCTCTCTCTGCTGGCTGCAGTACGGTCTGGGTGGTGGTGGACCGATTCTCCAAGATGGCGCATTTCGTTCCACTGACCGGTCTACCGTCCGCTTCTTGACTGGCCAATCTCTTCGCCCAACACATCTTCCGTCTGCAAGGCTTGCCTATGCATATTGTGTCAGATCGGGGGATTCAGTTCTCCTCAAATTTCTGGAGAGCCCTCTGCGTACTCCTCAGTGTGAAGTTGGACTATTCCTCTGCCTACCATCCCCAGTCCAATGGTCAAGTCGAGAGAATAAATCAAATTATGGAGAACTATCTACGACACTTTATATCCAGGCAGCATGATGTCTGGGTGCAGCTGCTTCCTTGGGCTGAGTTCTTCTACAACAACCACACTAGTGAGTCCACCGCTAAGAGTCCATTCTTCATTGTCTATGGCCAACACCCTCGCTGACCCTGAATGCAGCTGACTTTCTACAAATCTGGCAGCAGACCCGATCTTTCTATTCTGCTAGCGGTCGACCACATGAAAAGCAAGGCAGACACAAGAAGACGAGAGCCTCCCCAGTTTCTTCCATGTACTAACATCTGGCTGTCCTCTAGGAATATCCGGCTGAGGGTGCCATCGTACAAGTTTGCTCCCAGATTTCTTGGACCCTTCGAGATTTCGCAACTAATCAACCCTGTCTCCTACAAGCTTCAGCTGCCTCCTACCCTCCGGATCCCCAACTCCTTTCACGTTTCTCTCCTGAAACCTGTGGTCCTGAACCGCTACTCTAAGACTCTTAGCCCTACAGTTGCCCCCAGCGGTTCTTCCGAGATATTTGAGGTTAAGGAGATCCTGGACACCAAAAAAGTAAGAGGAAGAACCTTTTATTTAGTAGATTTCAGGGGGTTTGGTCCAGAAGAGAGGTCCTTGGAGCCAGAGGAGAATCTCAATGCTCCTACCCTCATTAAGAAGTTTCTCTCTCATTCTGGTCCCAAGAGGAGGGAGCGTAAGAGGGGGGATACTGTAACGTCTGTGGTCGCTGACCACGAACTCCTTCCATCTGGTCGATGCCCTTCTCTCTAGAGATGTCTGCACATGCGGCCGTCCTGTTCCACAGTGACCACCAGGGTGCGCTCGCGAGCTCAGTCCAGCCTTGGATCAAGAGCGCACACAGGTGTGAGATTGAGCTGATAGCTCCCAGCACCCTGGACTATAAGAAGGGCTCTGTCTCTTCCTGCCTTGCCTGAGCCTTGTTGTCGTTATCCTAGTATGTCTATGCAAATGGTCTCCTAAGTGTTTTCCAGGTCCCAGTGTTCCCTGTTCCTACTACCTGTAACCTGTATCCCGTGCTATCCTGGTCAAGTGCCATGTTGAGCTGAAGTCGTGCTGTGCTGTGTTCCACGCCTGTGCCGCTACACCACACCTGGCGCCTGCCTGCTGCCTTGTCCCAGCCGAGTCTCTCTTGCTACTGTCTCAGCTACCACAGGTACACTATACAAACTATAGACTGTGACCTGTGTCCTGTTGCCAGCTGCCATATCGTCAAGGTGGTATGGCCCAGTGGGTACACATACCCAACGTGACACCAATCTTGTAATGTAAGAACAAAGTGACTTTGGTGCAATCGCCATAAATTCCATAAGAAAAATATAAGACTGATGCAAAAGCATTTAAGAAAGTTGCTTGGAATTATTTTTGGATTAGTTTTTACTTTCTTTAATATTAGTTGAAGGTAAATGGAAGGGTTTTATTATAGCCTATGTATGAGATTAGATGATTTGTAAAACACAATGGGGCAGATTAACTACGTTGTTTGGGTGTAGAAATGCACCAAATTTTGGCACAATTTTGCGCAATTTTAATGTTTGAACCTCACTAGACACTATTTAAAAGCATCTTGGGACAAGGGGGTGTGGCTTATTGGGAAAGAGGCACGGTTTACTGAAATGGGGAACCAAATTGCGCCAAAAATCTAGCACAAAATTCTGGCACAAAGTAAGCCAATTCAGAGGTGGTACAAAGAAGAAAAAAGTGTCTCACAGGTCATGCAAGAGGCGGCAAAATGATCATGCAGCATGCACCAATGTAATAAATTTCTCGCATTTTGTGACTGACTGATCTAAGTTTACACTGTTTTACTACTAGACAGCCATAGTAAATGTGGGCCAATATTTGTTTCCACTGTGTATAAGCTGTGGTGTGATTGAAGTCTGACATACTTGCCTTATACTAAACTTTTATTTTAGTAGATCCCCCCAAGGTAGATCCCCCCATATAGGTTTGTACGACGTAAAACTACAGCTCCCAGCATGGCCCGAACAATAGGAAGGATATGCTGGGAGATGCTGTTTCACAAAAAAAAAAATCATACCACCATCATCTCGCTGCAGATCATACAGTGACTACATTACTGATTAGAGGCAGAATAAAGATTTACATTAAGTAACTCACCGGTGACGTCTCAGATTCTAGTTATTTTCTTCTCCCTGTAGATAGTGACCCCCGTAGAGCCTCTGTAGATAGTGCCCTACATAGAAGCCCTTGTACATATTGTCCCACATACAACCCTCTGTAGATAGTGCCCACATATTGACTCCAGAGCTGCAAGGCAATAGTGCTAACCACTGAGCCACCGTGCTGCCCTACATATAACTTCCCCTATAGATAGTGCTCCACGTATAGCCCACCTCTGTAAATAGTGTCTCACATATTGCTCCCCCTGTATATAGTGCCCCACAGGTAACCCACCCCTGTATATAGTGTCCCACATATAGCCCACCCCTATAGAAAGTGCCTTAAAAATAGCTCCCCTATAGATAGTGCTCTACATATATCCCACCCCTGTATAGTGTCACATATAGCTCCCCTTGTATATACTGACCCACATACAGACCCCCCTGTAGATAGTAGCCCACATCCCCACATATAGACCCCCCTGTATATAGTGGCCCACATCCCCACATATAGACCCCCCCTGTATATAGTGCCCCACATCCCCACATATAGTCCCTCCTGTAGATAGTGCCCCACATATAGACCCCCTGTATACAGTGGCCCACATCCCCACATATAGATGACCCCCCCCTGTAGATAATGCCACTCACAGTTTTATTAGAAAAAAACAAATAACTTTACATACTCACATGATCCCGTTCCCTCGCCGTCCAATGGCAATGCAGATCTGCTCTCTTCTTAGCAGGTCTGCTGGAGCTGAACGACGCATCGTTCAAAGGTGCTGATTGGTGGGGCAGAATGACTTGCGCCGTCAATCAGCGCCTTTCAAGCATGGAAGCGGTGCGATGACTAGCGTTGTTGAAAGGCGCTGATTGGCGGGGCAAGTCATTATGCCCCGCCAATCAGCGTCATGGTCGGAACATGCCCGGCCATTCAGCGCTAATGCATGTATTTGTACCTGCGTGCTATAGACACAGGTACAATTACTGCAAGACGGGGTGGCTGTCGCTTGCACCGGGGCCCCCTCCGGTGCTAGCGACGCCTACGGGCATGTGCGGGCCTGTGTCGCTAGGCACATACTTATTGGAAGCTCGGCGGCGCGGGTCCCGTAGTAGCGATGCTACCGCTGTAGCAGCCATAACGGCTGCTAACGGCACCACCGGGCATATGGGGTGGGGGCGTGTCAAGCCGCGGGCCCCGTAGCTGCTACTACGGCTGCTACCGCGGTAGTTGCGCCACTGCTCTAAGGACTTGTCAGCAGAGTTAGGCAAAAGATTTATCTTGGAAAACCCCTTTAATAGAAATGTACTATATTATATACTAGATATTTACATAGAGATTATTTAATGAACACACATATTAATAGCTGATTTGCTAAAAATATATATGTAAAGTCAAGGAAGAAATAAAGAAAAATGAAGGCACCCATGTTTGAAGGTCCCCCGACTTATTTTGAAGGAGAATATCTATAAAAATATATAAACTGTATTACACTCTTTAAGGCTGTGTTCACCATTGCATTGGAGTTTCTGGTCAGAGTCCCCATCACAGACTATCGTCAGATTTACTGTAATGGGAAGAATAGCGCTGAATGCAGTATGAGGCCATGTTCAGATATGGCAGAATTTTTCCGCTCCGAATGTTGGTGCAGATTCAGGGCAATTACGCAACGACTCTGCACCAACATTTGCATATTTGACAAGTAATTCAGATGCGGCGGATATCACAGCGGACTTGCCACAGATTTCAGTTTTTGCATTGCAAAGGCTGAAATCCGCAGTGAAATTCCGCTTCTTCTCCGCAACATAATGTGCATGCTGTGGAGGGAAAATTCTGCACCGAAGTCTAATTTTCGCATAGTTATTTTCCGCAACATCTGAACTAAGTTTCCTAAAAATGTATAGAAACAAATGTAAAAAACGGCTGCTGCAAAATTCCACTGCGGACTGTCCGCAGCAGAATTCAACAGCAATTCCTCCACGTCTGAATGTGCCCTTATTTTTACTATCAAAATTACAGACACCATGACGGAACCTGACAAACCCTAATTATAAGTCAGTGGGGTATTCGGATATAAACAGAAGCCATGAGGCAATATGAACAGAGCCCAAGAGTTTGCACCCCTTTCTTAGAAAAAAATAAACCATATTTATATCAATGTCATGATCACAGTTAGTAATGCATGGCATAACATGAAATCTTGGTACTTTAATCACAATTAGCATTATAGTTCCATAATACTCAATATACAGGGTGGGCCATTTATATGGATACACCTAAATAAAATGGGAATGGTTGGTGATATTAACTTCCTGTTTGTGGCACATTAGTATATGGGAGGGGGGGAACTTTTCAAGCTGTGTGATGACCATGGCGGCCATTTTGAAGTCGGCCATTTTGTATCCAACTTTAGTTTTTTCAATGGGAAGAGGGTCATGTGACACATCAAACTTATCGAGAATTTCACAAGAAAAACAATGGTGTGCTTGGTTTTAACGTTACTTTATTCTTTCATGAGTTATTTACAAGTTTCTGACCACTTATAAAATGTGTTCAAAGTGCTGCCCATTGTGTTGGATTGTCAATGCAACCCTCTTCTCCCACTCTTCACACACTGATAGCAACACCGCAGAAGAAATGCCTCCCGATCTGACCCCCTTAGACTTTTATCTTTGGGGTTATCTGAAGGTAATTGTCTATGCTGTGAAGATACGAGATGTGCAGCAACTGAAACTACTGATACTGGAAGCCTGTGCTAGCATTTCTTCTGCGGTGTTGCTATCAGTGTGTGAAGAGTGGGAGAAGAGGGTTGCATTGACAATCCAACACAATGGGCAGCACTTTGAACACATTTTATAAGTGGTCAGAAACTTGTAAATAACTCATGAAAGAATAAAGTAACATTAAAACCAAGCACACCATTTTTTTTCTTGTGAAATTCTCGATAAGTTTGATGTGTCACATGACCCTCTTCCCATTGAAAAAACTAAAGTTGGATACAAAATGG
Organism: Rhinoderma darwinii; assembly: GCF_050947455.1. NCBI lineage: Eukaryota > Metazoa > Chordata > Amphibia > Anura > Rhinodermatidae > Rhinoderma > Rhinoderma darwinii. The sequence continues at coordinate 466,338,034 of NC_134687.1, forward strand.
CCGACTTCAAAATGGCCGCCATGGTCAACACCCAGCTTGAAAAGTTTCCCCCCTCCCATATACTAATGTGCCACAAACAGGAAGTTAATATCACCAACCATTCCCATTTTATTTAGGTGTATCCATATAAATGGCCCACCCTGTACATATATATTTTCTTTATAGAGTTGGTAAAACTGAAATAATAAATTATATATTTATATTATATTTATATTACGTATATCAATATAAATTATAAAAATATTGCAAGCTACCTATTATAAGAAAACCATACAAATGGCATAGTATATTGTGGATTGGTAAATGCAGTCATTTGTGGAATCTTTTTTTTATGGTATCGTATGCAGTGCATTTCAATTCATTAGGTATCTTCTTTTATTATATGCAAATATAAAAATCTGAACCTGAAAAAGCTTGACAATAAAGTGACACAATGTATATAATGTTTATAATGTTTATAGTTTATTTCCCACACTTGGAGGAGAGACCAATACATTTTCTTCTACTACAGTCTGGCTTTCTTGGCAAGTCCCTCCATTCTGTGCATCCATCTAGGATATGAAACTGCTACAGTAGTTATGAAATTAATTGAAACGCCTTCGAGAAGACCAACTCTGTATCTAGATCAGATTTTTCGTAACAGATTTTAAGTTCTATGTATACTGGGCATGGTGGAATATTGGAACAGAGACAATATCTTAACGCATGGGACTTTTTTTGACAGCTGAAGGAGGTTGTGCAGGTTCTTGTTATTGTATTATCAGTATCTTAAGTTACTATTAATTGGCCCGACATGGGACGTGTAAATGAGCGCCGATCAACGAGACAGCTCCTGTCACACGGAGCAATGATTGGATATGCATAGAGACGAGCGCTCGTTACTAGGATCACTCGTCCCTATACATTATCATCATGTCAGCAGTGCATCTCCCTGATTACACAGGGGGATGTGCTGCCGACAACGATGATTTTTAATTCTGCATAAAAGAGCAGATCAGACAATGAACGTTTGCTCGTTCATCAGCTGATCGTTGCTCTGTTTACACAGGGCAATGATCGGGAATGAACGTTCATTTGAACGCTCATTTGCCCGATCATTGACCCGTGTAATAGGGCCTTAACGGTTTACTGTGAAGGCTGCAAATGTATTCATATTATTATCTACTATCGTTTCCCATAGCAACCAATCACAGCACAGCTTTCATTTTCAAGAGCCAAATTTGAAATGTGCTTACATAGTGTGACATAAGAAACAACGATTCACCCATGTTGCGCTGGCCTCCACGATTGCCAGATCACACACCCTGTGACTTCTTTTTGTGGGGCTACATCAAGGACTCAGTGAATCTGCCCCCCGAGCCACAGGATCTGAATGACCTGAGACAACGCATCACTGAAACAGTGGAGTCCATATCCGAGGATATGCTGGCACGTGTCTGGACAGAACTGGACTACCGCCTAGACATCTGCAGTGTCACCATTGGAAATCACTTTGAACATTTGTAGTGTATTGATAAAACTTGGATAGATAGTGTGTCTTTTCATGTTAATAAATTTGTGTTATCTTCTCTCGGTTATGAATGCCAAGGCTATAATTTTGAAACATCCCTTTTTAATCACCCTGTATATTACTGATCATATTTTCCTTTTTAGTTTTCAAAGTTTTCCATTATAATGTTTGGTTGTATTTTGCCGAATAGCTAGTCCAGAAAAAAGGAGGGGGCAAACTTAATTTCTACTTTTTAGAAATCAACAGGGAACACATTTGTTCTTCTATCAGGCTTTGTTTACATCACATTTTCCCCATAAATCACTGCATACATCACCCATACGCTCCCATGTTTAACCCCTTCCCGCTCCTGGATGTACTATTAGGTCACGGTAAGTGCATGGTTCACGCTCCATGACCTAATAGTACGTCACGGGAGAATCGGCCTTTCTCCTGGCACATACAGGAGCTCTGGCAACTGCTGTCTCGTACAGCAGTTGCCGCAGCTCCTTCAGCGGGGACCGATCATAGTGTCCCTGCTGATTAACCCCTTAGAAGTCGCGTTCAATAGCGATCGCGTCTTCTTAGGGGTTAAACCACCATCGACTTCCCGCTACATGATTGCAAGTGGCGATGATTGCTTTTGCAACCAGAGGCCTAACAATGGCCTCTGGCTATGCCACCTACGGAAGCCTAGTGGGTCTTGACAAAGTCAGGACCCACTAAGCTTGCTGTCAGCGAGCAGCTGACAGCTCTAATACACTTCACTACGCATGTAGTGCAGTGCATTTGATTTGAGATCAGGGTTTCCTGCCTTCAAGTCCCCTAGTGGGACAAAAGAAAAAAGTTAAAAAAAAATTGTGTCCAAATAAATTTTTTAAAAGTAATGAAAAGTAAAAATCCCCCTTTTTCCCTTATCAGTCCTTTGTTATTAAAATATAAATAAATAAACTATACATAATTGGTATCGCCGCGTCCGTAACGGCCTGAACTACAAGAAAATAATAAAAACCATGCCAGAATCACAATTTTATGGTTACTTCAGCTCGCAAAAAAATTAATAAAAAGTGATCCAAAAGTCGTATATACCCAACAATGGTACTGATCGAAACTACAGTTTGTTATGCAAAAACAAGTCCTCACACCGCTTTCTTTATGGGCTTCATGGAAAAATCAAACAGTTATGGCCCTTAGAATAAGGAAACACGAAAAGTAAATGATTTTTTATAAAAAGTATTTTATTGTGCAAACGCCATAAAACATAAAAAAAACTATAAACATATGGTATCGCCGTAATCATCTCGCCACGCAGAATAAAGTGAATATGTCATTTATAGTGCACGGTGAACACTGGAAAAAAGGAATAGTAGAATTGCTGTTTTTTAGTTACCACGTCTCTTAAAAAAATGAATAAAAACTGATCAAAGAGTCGCATGCACCCCATGAAAACTACAATGAATTCCTCAAGGGGTCTAGTTTCCAAAATGGGGTCACTTTTAAAGGGTTTACCCTGTACTGGTACCTCAGAAGCTCTGCAAATGTGACATGGCGCCAAGAAACCAATCCAGTAAAATCTACATGCCAAATAACACTCCTGCCTTTCTGAGCTCTGCCGTTTGTCCAACCAGCAGTTTTTGACCACATATGGGGTATTGCCGTAATCGGGAGAAATTGCTTTACAAATGTTGGGGTGCTTTTTCTCCTTTACTCATTGTAAAAAATAAAAATGTGTACCTCAGCCTAATTCCACAAAATGCAGCAAAAAACCTGTGGGGTCTAAATGCTCACTTTATCCCTCGATAAGTTCCTTGAGGCGTGTAGTTTGCCAAATAGGGTCACTTTTGGGGGTTCCACTGTTTTGGCACAACATGACCTCTTCAAACCGGACATGGTGCCTAATAAAAAGGAGGCCTCAAAATCCACTGGGTGCTCCTTTGCTTCTGAGGCCGGTGCTTCAGTCCATTACTACACTAGGGCCACATGTGGGATATTTCTAAAAACTGCAGAATCTGGGCAATAAATATTGAGTTGCGTTTTTCTGGTAAAACCTTCTATTTTATGGAAAAAATTTAATAAAAAGGATTTTCTGTCAAAAAAAAGAAATTTGTAAATTTCACCTCTACTTTGCTTTAAATTCCTGTGAAATACCTAAAGGGTTAAGAAACTTTCTAAATACTGTTTTGGATACTTTGAGGGGTCTAGTTTTTAAAATGGGGTATGTTATGGGGTTTCTAGTATAGAAGGCGCTCAAAGCCACTTCAGAACTGAACTGGTACCTAAAAAAAAGAGGCTTTTGAAATTTTCGTCAAAATATGATAAATTGCTGTTTATGTTCTAAGCCTTGTAACATTCTAGAAAAATAAAAGAATGTTTAAAAAATGATGCCAACATATAGTAGACATATTTTAAATGTGAACAAGTCACTATTTTGTGTGGTATTACTATCTGTCTTACAATAAGATACATTTAAATTCTGAAAAATGCTATTTTTTCCAAATCTCAAAATTAATCCCAAAGTTATTACCACATAAATGAAACATGTCAGATTTGAAAAATTGGCTCTGAGCCGTAAGGCCAAAACCAGGCTGTGTCCTTACAGAGGCTCTGTCACCACATTATAAGTGCCCTATCTTGTACATATTGTGATCGGCGCCGTAATGTAGATTACAGCAGTGTTTTTTATTTAGAAAAACAATCTATTTTCACCAAGTTATGACCTATTTTAGCTTTATGCTAATGACTTTCTTAAAAGACAATTGGGCGTGTTTTTACTTTTCAAGTGGGCGTTGTGGAGAGAAGTGTATGACGCTGACCAATCAGCGACCAATCAGCGTCATACACTTCTCTCCATTCATTTACTCTGCACATAGTGATCCTGCGTTGTTCACTATGTGCAGCCACATACACACACATTAACTTTACTGAAGTGTCTTGACAGTAAATAAACATTGCTTCCAGCCTGGACGGGATGTCTATTCACAATCCCGACACTTCGGTAACGTTTGTGTTTGACTTACTCACACAGCACATCGAGATCATGCTGTCCTGTCATTTACAGCGAGATCTCGCGAGATTACGCTTGCTGTGCTGTAAGTCCCACACAAACGTTACTGAAGTGTCGGGATTGTGAATAGACATCCCGTCCTGGTTGGAGGTGATGTCTATTCACTGTCAAGACACTTCAGTAACGTTGATGCGTGTGTATGTGACTGCACATAGTGAACAACGCAGGATCACTATGTGCAGAGTAAATGAATGGAGAGAAGTGTATGACGCTGATTGGTCAGCATCATACACTTCTCTCCACAACGCCCACTTGGTCAAAAGTAATAACACGCCCATTGTCTATTAAGAAAGTCATTAGCATAAAGCTAAAATAGGTCATAACTTGGTGAAAATAGATTGTTTTTTTAAATAAAAAAACACTGCTGTAATCTACATTACGGCGTCGATCACATTATGTACTAGATAGGGCACTTATAATGTGGTGACAGAGCCTCTTTAAGGGGTTACAAAATGTATACTGCATGGTATACTTTATTTTTTTATGGGATCCCTTTATATGGATTTGCTTAGCGTAGTATGCTATTCCTTATCTCAAAAAAGGTGTTCCAAAACTGGTGTTGCAATGAATGTAGTTATTAACATAATAAATTGAATCATTTGAAAAAGACTCAAAATAATTGCAAACATCTCACATGATTTTGCAAAATCTATGACCACGCTTATAAAATCTTTTGTACCGTATCCGTGTAGAATTGAATTTCTTCTCAAGAAATAAACTAAGAGATAACAAGTTAGAAATAGTACAAGCTTTTCTAGAGGTGCAACTATATTTTTGTATTAATATCTTAGCCAAAGAATAGTCCTGTAAAAGACCGGAATGTATTTATTAATAAAACATTTTTTAATATCACTGAATTCTCTAATGTTAATGTACTAAAAGTAGGAACATATGTTTCATGTTCCTACCACTCGTATACAGTAAAGACTCCCTATTGCTTGTCTTAGTCATCGTTATCGCACTACCAAGCATCCACCTTGGATATCTCCTATTTTGTAAGTTGCTCACAATATCTTGGCACTCACTATGGAACTGATCGTTTATTGGCAAGTTATGTCTAGAATGTGTATAGTGGATATACCTTGTCATCCACAACAAGTCTAAGATCTGTGGAGGATTGTTCTGAACTTATGCACAAGTTGGTTCAGGTGTTCCAAGTGGAGACAGGGGATACCCAAATAAATACAAATTTGAAGGACTTGATGTTTCAATTATAGAAGTGACTCACAAAAGAATTTGGTGGGATCTTACGTGTCTGAAATCATATGTTAATAAAGGAATGATTCCGAGTGGCATACGGATAAAAAAATAAAACCTACTTAGGATTCGAGAAGGGAATCAAAGGAAACATAAAAAAACGATCTAGACACAGCATTTTTAAAAAATTATGTAAATTAAAAATATTTTATCCCCTACAGCAGAAAAGGTTTTGCACCCCTGCTCTGGAAAAGTATACATTATCATTCATGTATTTGTATCATTCCTGCCATACATTTACAGCTCCAAAGTTATTCAAATAATTGACTTATAAATTGCTCATTTTTTAATTATTCTGTAATAGATTAAAGAGGCTCTGTCACCACCTTCTAAGTGTCATATCTCCTACATACTGTGATAGTCGCTGTAATGTAGATAACAACACAATTTTTTTATTTTGAAAAAACGATAATTTTCGAGCAAGTTATGAGCAATTTTAGATTTATGCTACTTACTTTCTTAATGCCCAACTGGGCGTTTTTTAACTTTTGACCAAGTGGGAGTTGTAAAGAGGAGTGTATGACGCTGACCAATCAGTGTCATATACTTCTCTCCATTCATGTCCATTTGTACTCAGCAAAGCGTGATCTAGCGAGAACATGCTGTGTTGTCACATACACCCACTGTAATGACGGGGGGTTGGGAAACGGACAAGTGAGCCCTAGTCTACCCGCCACTCTGTCCCTGCCTACTTGCAACGACCCGCCCTAGGCGTCGGGGTACAACTGGGCGGCGGTCCCTGCGCTCAGTAAGTGCACGACAAACACGACAAACATACAAGGGAATACAAGCAAGGGAAAGGGGCAGTTGCCCACGGCAACACCGTGAGCAACCAGAGTGGTGAACGAGCAGAGTCAAGCCAGGAGTGTGCGAGGTACCAAACGAAGAGCAGAAGAGTAGTCAGTATGCCAGGGTATGTATGGAGCAGGATCAAAATAGAAGGAGCTGTAGCTGGGCCAGGAAACCACACAAAAAGAATCACAAGCACCGAGGGACAGGAAGGGCAGGCTTAAATAGACCGAGGGCGGGAGCTAGCTGAGTCTGGCCAGGTTGCGATAGGCTCTACCACTCCTAAGCCTGCCAGCCTGAGTGGTGGAAGCTGGAGTCAGTCTCAGGGATGTAGATTCAGGTGCTGACTGATTAATTATGGGAGTTAACCCCGAAGCTGTGCCTGGCAGATCCTTTACACCCACATTAACTTTAGTGAAGTGTCTTAACAGTGAATAGACATCACCTCCAGCCAGGAAGCGATGTCTATTTACAATCCCGACGCTTCAGTAAAGTTTGTGTGGGACTTAATCGCTGCACAGCGTGATCTCGCGAGATCACGCTATGAATGACAGCAGTAGCAAGATCTCGCTAGATGTGGGTGTATTTGACAGCACAGTGTGATCTCGCTAGATCACGATGTGCTGAGTACAAATGGACATGAATGGAGAAAAGTGTATGACGCTGATTGGTCAGCGTCATACACTTCTCTTTACAACACAGACTTTGTCAAAAGTTAAAAAACGCCCAGTTGGGCATTAAGAAAGTTGTTAGCATAAATCTAAAATTGCTCATAACTTGCTAAAATTAATAGTTTTTCAAAATAAAAACAACTGTTATCGACATTACAGCACTAATCAGATTATATAGGAGATAGGGCACTTATAATGTGGTGACAGAGCCTCTTTAAGTTATGGATTTCTGTTTTAATGGACATTCATCTCTATTGTAAGGAATTGTGCTGTTCTTAAAATAAGATTTTCTTAAAAACGGTTGGTGTTCTGCTTAAAAATAGTGATATTGATGCAAATATTCTTATTTGGGTGACTTTTTCTCAAAAAGATTATATTTCAAATAGGTATGTACAACTGTACCATAATAAATATGGCACCTTCAGCAGCTGTAGTATTCTGCATTTGGTGTGGTAGGTATGGAACTGAATACCCTTTTGTGTCTTGTGCTATAAGCTTCCAAAGCATTTCAGTTCGCTTTGAAGAAAGGCATCAATGCAAAATATAAAAATTACTTTTGAAAGATAAACACTATTTTAAGCAATCGCAACAGTAAACTGGTATTTTAAGTATATGCTTTTGAAGTTAAAACTGAATTCTAATGGTAAAATATACACGTTTACAAAAACCTTTTATAGCCATGGGAGAATAGTTTAGTAATCTAAGCTTAAAGAGGCTCTGTCACCAGATTTTGCAACCCCTATCTGCTATTGCAGCAGATAGGCGCTGCAATGTAGATTACAGTAACGTTTTTATTTTTAAAAAACGAGCATTTTTGGCCAGGTTATGACCATTTTTGTAGTTATGCAAATGAGGCTTGCAAAAGTCCAAGTGGGCGTGTATTATGTGCGTACATCGGGGCGTTTTTAATACTTTTACTAGCTGGGCGTTCTGATGAGAAGTATCATCCACTTCTCTTCAGAACGCCCAGCTTCTGCCAGATCACGCTGTGACGTCACTCACAGGTCCTGCATCGTGTCAGACGAGCGAGGACACATCGGCACCAGAGGCTTCAGTTGATTCTGCAGCAGCATCGGCGTTAGCAGGTAAGTCGATATAGCTACTTACCTGCAAACACTGATGCTGCTGCAGAATCAGCTGTAGCCTCTGGTGCCGATTGGTCCTCGCTCGTCTGACACGATGCAGGACCTGTGAGTGACGTCACAGCGTGATCTGGCAGAAGCTGGGCGTTCTGAAGAGAAGTGGATGATACTTCTCATCAGAACGCCCAGCTAGTAAAAGTATTAAAAACGCCCCGATGTACGCACATAATACACGCCCACTTGGACTTTTACTTTTAAACACACCCACTTGGACTTTTGCAAGTCTCATTTGCATAACTACAAAAATGGTCATAACTTGGCCAAAAATGCTCGTTTTTTAAAAATAAAAACGTTACTGTAATCTACATTGCAGTGCCTATCTGCTGCAATAGCAGATAGGGGTTGCAAAATCTGGTGACAGAGCCTCTTTAATCATAGTAGATTGAAACTTTATGCAACTTTTTAATAAATGTATTAATAAACGTATTAAATCCTAACCATTTTTAAGATCTCTGATTGCATTGTGAGTAAAAACATCCATTGTTTGCATCTAGAGGCAGGGACCTGTCCAGATTCCAGGTGCAATGTTCGGTAAGAGTACAAACGCGTGGTTTTACTGCAATTGTGGTTAAACAGGAGCAAATACTAGTAAAAATACATGTGCTTTTGCTGTAGAGTGGTAATGGTGTGGTTCTTTCCTACACCTGTATAAATGAGCCCTAATTGTATCTCTCTTGTAATGATCACCTGTGTCCATTGGACATGGTCAGGACAAGTTTTGGGTATGAACAGCGAGCAGAAATCTTGAAAAAGGGCAAGAATTGAAACACATAGTAGGCTATATTATATAGTGGTTAGGCTTTGTTTTAGTTAAAACGTTTTTTTATGTAAAAATACTGCACTTGTATACCATAGAATCTATCATGCTACCAAACGCAATGTTTCTGAGCATCCTGACATGGGTGCATTCTTTATAGGTTAACCACACTCATCTGCAATGCAGAATATCCCAATATACTATAGAGAGTAAACATGTGAATATTGCCTATGTTGGTTTCTGAAGAAAATCAGACTTTTTTTAATGAAATGAGTCGTAAGATGTTTAAAGGGTTAGTTGAACTGCTCTTTTTACACAATTGTCTCCTAAAACATAGATTATTTGTACAACCATTTTAAGGAGTTGTCTCACCACAACAACTTATCACCTGTCCATAGAATAGGTGATAAGTGTTTGATCGCTGGGGTCCCAGAGTATATGGGACTGCCGGAGATAGCCGAGTACAGCACTCGGCTATCTCCAGGAGTCCCATAATGAATAAATCACCCATGTGCCCTGCCGCTCCATTTAGAAGGGGATTCGGAACCCCTGTTCTCTTGATCAGTGGTGGTCCCAGTGGTGGGACCCCCAGCGGTCAAAAACACTTATCCCCTTGATAAAAGGGGTGTAGTTTCTAAAACGGTATCACTTTTGTTTCGTACATCAGGGGTTTTGCAAATGCAACATGCTGTCCGCAAACCATTCCAGCAAAATCTACGTTCCAAAAGATAAATACTGCTCCTTTTCTTCTGAATGCTCCCATATATGTAAACAGCCGATTATAACCACATATGGGGTGTTACCGTACTCGGGTGAAATTGCTTTACAAATGTTGGGGTGCTTTTTCTTTATTCCTTGTAAAAATGAAAAATGTTGATCTAAAACTACATCTCATTGGAAAAAAAAATATTTTTCATTTTCATGGCTTAATTCTAATTAATTCAGCAAAAAACCTTTGGGATCAAAATTTTCACTATACCTCTAGGTGATTCCCCAGGGGGTGCAGTTTCCCATATGGAGTCACTTTTGGGGTGTTTCCACTGTACTAGTACTACAGGGGCTCAACAAATGTGACATGGAGCCCAGAAACCATTCCAAAATCCAAATGGTGCTCCTTCCATTCGGAGCCCTACCGTGTGTCCAAACAGATGTTTATGACCACATGTGGGGTATTATTTTACTCGGGAGAAATTGCTTTACAAATGTTGCAGTGCTATTTCTCCTTCAGTCCTTGTGGAAATGAAAAAAAAAAATAGCTAAACCTACATTTTCTTTGAAAAAATGTAGATTTTCATTTTTATGGCCTACTTCCAATACGTAGTGATCTGGCAGAAGCTGGGCGTTCTGAAGAGAAGTGGATGATACTTCTCGTCAGAGCGCCCAGCTAGTAAAAGTATTAAAAACGCCCCGATGTACGCACATAATACACGCCCACTTGGACTTTTGCAAGCCTCATTTGCATAACTACAAAAATGGTCATAACTTGGCCAAAAATGCTCGTTTTTAAAAAATAAAAACGTTACTGTAATCTACATTGCAGCGCCGATCTGCTGCAATAGCAGATAGGGGTTGCAAAATCTGGTGACAGAGCCACTTTAAGCTTCTGTGTCCTGAAACATTTCATGTTTTTGTATCCCCTCATAAATTAGGGCATTTGGAGAGAATTATGATCCTACAAAGCTATGTTATAATATTAATCAGCATGTAATTTTGAAATTATATTATTGATTAATACAATATGGGATACTAACCACTTCAACAACATAGACTACCAGGGATGTATCACCTAACCCATTTATTACCCTAGACCACTACGGATTTTACCACTAGACTCTGCCGGTTATTACTTATAGTATTACTTAGAGTTGACACTCTTAATTGAGGTAAACTGATAGCTTTGTAGTGCACTCTGGCTGTTATATTGGAATATTAGGTATGTACTATATAGCAGCATTATTTATTTGTAACGTATGGCAGTAACTGTTTTCTTTCCATGCCTAAATAGCACATTACCAGTATACAAATAGTGGAATCTGCCCTGAATATTTTTAAAATGTTCAGGGCATAATTTAATTTATTTGGCGTCCAATGCTTACAATGTTTCATTATCCCTGAAAATGTTAATGCTTTGCTTTGACCAACATTCAACACTAATTTATGTTTCAATTTTTTCGGGATGATCAGGGTTGGTCTCTGCTGGTGTCTCCTAGTGTGATTCTAGCAATTCATGACACCTCCTGTTGCTTTATTGCCTAGTAGTAAGATAAGTAGAATATATAAGATATTCATCATATACTAATTATATTCACCACATTGGAGGTATGAAAATGTCCCTTTCTTAGCTGATTATGTCTGAAGCTTATTTGTAACGAATGGTGTGAATTGCAGTAAACTTTAAAGGGGCTTTCCAGTCCCTAAAAATGTATGGCCTATCCTCAGGATAGACCATCAATAGCGATTCACAGTATTGCAGCCTTCTCCCATTGAAGTGAATGGGAGAAGGCTGCAATACTGTGAATCGCCGCTACATTCGTGTCGATCATTCACAGTGAGCAAGTAGAAATGAAGGGGAACCAGCGCTCGTACAAGCGCTGCACCCCCTTCTAAACACCTGATTGCGGTGGTCCCAGGAGTCGGACCCAGACCCATCAGCTATTGATGGTCTATCCTGAGGATACTCCATAAATTTTTTAGGACTGAAAAACCCCTTTAAGTGAATTTAATTTGCTGTTGTGCTGTAATCGATGTATCTAGTTATCTATTGTCAATTTGTCTATTGTCTGTCATAATCATTTATACACTGTTTAGCCATAACATTAAAACTACCTGCCTAATATGGCGTAGGTACCCTATCGTGTCACCAAAACAGCTCTGACTCGTTGAGGCATGGACTCCAAAATACCTTTGAGGGTGTCCTGTAGTATCTGTCACCAAGATACTTTAGGTCCTTGTAAAATGATAAATTAAAGATTAAGCCATGTATGAGGAAAACCTTGTATCATCCATTAATTCCTGACGATGCTAATACTATTTGAGAATTACATCTGTGTCTCATGTCAAAAGTGGCAGGTCTAGGAGGTAGGCTATATGGTAATATAGGATTACGTGGTGTTAGACCATGATATATTCTTATGTTCTTTTTACCAGGTCTCTCATACCGTATTAGTACATTGGAAGTTAAAGGGAAGGTTTCATGAAAATTTTTTTTTTTTTATCATATTGCTTTTAATATGATATTAACATACATTTTTTTTCATCTCTGTATGTGTCGATTAACGACACATACAGAGATGGAATACGGCACATACAACCCCATAGAGAATGCGAACGGGAGCCTTTCCATTCTCTGAAACGTACGCCGTCTGTGTGGGAAAGGCACACAGACCAAAACGAAGCTCGTTCGCAGAGCGAAATCTGGCGCCATTTTGATGTGGACCAGAAGCCGCTGCCAGACAGTAAGATGACGACTTCCGGCCGCGGCTTCCGGCCATATGTTCAAGGAAGTGAAGGCGCAAGGAATAGGAGCGGAGGCGGCGGCGTCAGGAGAAGGTAATTTATGTTCGTGTATGTGATGTGTGTATTATGTTCGTGTATATTCGTGTTATACTGTCGTCTGAGCACTGTATCTAATCCTCCTACACTGTGCAGTCGCTCAGAAAATGGCAGCACACAGTCTAGGAGGTTTGAAGATTCAAACCCCTCCTTCTCCTGGCATTAGCCAGAATAAGGGAGGGGGGATTGTGTGAGGACACTAGAGAGAGTGTGTCTACCCCAAATTTGCAGCATAAAGCAATGAGGTTGCTTTACCACATTGACCATGCTGCAATTTTGGGAACTGCTCCCTCTAGTGCTCAGCACATGGAAATGTTATAAATTAGAATCTAATTTATAATATTTCCTGACTTGCGAAAAAATGTTAAAAATTAAAACAACGTGTAGTCACTTAAATAATAATTGTTTAACTAAAAAAAATTCTAGCGACACATTCCCTTTAAATTGGGATCCAATGTATGTCTATAGACCTTTGTAAAATATAAGCAGCTCAAAAGCTATGGTGGAGAGACAAGGCATTGGGGGATGCTAACAGATGGTCACTCTCTCTCATGATCACTCTACAACACCTTGGACCCTCCCCCATGAAGATCTATTCTAAACCTTCCAACAACTCATTCGTAAGCTTGCTTTTCTTGAATCTACTTAACCATTTTCTGTGAATTTTCTGTGTCTTCTACTTTTTGTGAGCATTAAAGACTTTTGCTTTTATTGAAGACTCTACATATTTTTCCTCTTGCTCACCCTTGCACATTTCTTATCACAAATTAAGGATTGCAGAAATATATTGGCGAGCCAGCCAGGAGTCGAACCTAGAATCTTCTGATTAGTTGTGAAGTGGGGACTCCATGGATCGAACTTGTTTTTCTCTAGCACATTCCAGCGATGCTCGATCGGATTGAGGTCTGGGGAATTTTGAGGCCAAGTCAAAATCTTCAACTCTTTGTCATATATCCTATCACTGAGCCCGCTCCATAGAATGAGCGTGTTGGCTGTGTGCTATAGCCGACAATTCCTGGTAACGAGCGGGATCCCGCTGGAGCACGATTCCGCTAGTTTAACCCGTTAAATTCCATGGTAAATAGTGACCGCGGCGTTTAAATGACTAAGAACAGGGGGGGCGACCCCCGTGTAACATTCCAACACCCCCCACAGTGCAATTGGAGGGTGCCATTGGTTGGCATGGCAGCCTGATGATGCCCCCCAGGTCCGCCATCTTTTTCATGCCTTCGAAGCCCTGAGGCCGGCAGGGCTTTATAGGAGGCTGTCAGTATCACAGTATACTGCAATACATTAGTATTGCAGTACATCGTGCAAGTGATCCAGCGATCGCTTGTTCAAGTCTCCTAGGGAGACAAGTAAAAATCTGTAAAATAAAGTTTTTTTTAATAAATAATAAAAATAAAAAAAATTACCGTTAAAAAAAACGTTTTCCTATTTTCCCTCAAGCACAATGTAAAAAAAAAAAAACATAACTGGTATCAGCGCGTCCGTAAAAGTCTGAACTATTAGAATATATCATTATTTTGTTTGCACGGTGAACGTCGTAAAAAAAATTTAAATGACAGAATTGCTGTTTTTTGGTCACTTCATCTCAGCGCAAAAAATTAAATAAAAAGTGATCAAAAATTCTAATGTACCCCAAAATGGTGCCAATAGAAACTACAGCTTGCCCCTCAAAAAATAAGCCCTCATACTGCTAAATCGCCGAAAAAATTAAAAAGTTATGGCTCTCAGAATCTGGCGACAAAACTCAAATTTTATTTTTAACGATCAGTTTTTTCCTTGTAAAAGTAGTGAAACATAAAAGAAACTATCTAAAATTGGTATCACTTTAATCATATTGACCCGCAGCATAAAGCTAACATGCCTTTTTTACCGCACGGTGAACGCCGTAAAAACAAAGCCACCCAAAAGATTGAGGAATCGCTGTTTTTTTCATATTCCATCCCACAAATATTTTTCCCCAGTTACCCACTACATTATATAGTACAATAAATGGTGCTAAATCTACATCTACGACTAAATCTACAACTTGTCCAGAAAAAAAACAAGCCAGTATCCGGCAATATTGATGGAAAAATAAAAAAGTTACGGCTTTTGGAAGGTGAGGAGGAAAAACTAAAGTGAATATCCGAAAAATGGCTGCGGCGGGAAGGGGTTAAAGTTAATTGACTGCCTACTCTAACATTGACAGTGCGGTAGAAAAAGCTACTTTGAATAAAACCAGGCATGTAATCTCTTCATCTCATACATGCTCATTATATCTTGTATTAGCTTATTGCATTTCTAAAACCCATTTATGTCAAGAAAGCCAATGCGTTTGTGTATGTTTGACCTCATTTAATGACCAAACTATCACCTAGAGCAGTGGTCTCAAACTCGGCCGGGTAAGTGGGCCGCATATAGAAAAAATGGGAAGTTGACGGGCCGCATTACTTTCAAATTTGATACAATACAAAATTATTGTTAATCAATTAGTTATTTGAACTACTATAACACTGCATTACTATAATACCGCTAGGTTTAAAATTTGAGATATTTCTCCACATGCTTATTTCAACAATCCAGCTTTCCAGTTTAAGTGTCGCTAAATGCAGTCCGGCGGCTCAGTTAGCACACATGTCAAGATTGGGCAGCCCCTTTTTAGATAGTGCCGCAGTGCCCTCTGTGGATGCTGCCGCAGTGCCCTCTGTGGATGCTGCCGCAGTGCCCTCTGTGGATAATGCAACACACCCCTAGATAAGGCCACAGTGCCCTCTGTAGATAAGGCCACAGTGCCCTCTGTAGATAAGGCCACAGTGCCCTCTGTAGAGAAGGCCACAGTGCCCTTTGTAGATAATGCAACACATCCCTACATAATGCCAGTGTCCTCTTCAGATACTGTCACACACCCACTTGTAGATAACGCCACAGTGCCCTCTGTAGAGGCTGCCACAGTGCCCTCTGTAGAGGCTGCCACAGTGCCCTCTGTAGAGGCTGCCACAGTGCCCTCTGTACAGGCTGCCCCAGTGCCCTCTGTAGAGGCTGCCCCAGGTCCCGCTGTAGAGGCTGCCCCAGTGCCCTCTGTAGAAGCTGCCCATATCATATATGGACAGAGATGTCAGGGGCAACCCCAGAGCTGGAGTCCCGAGCAGAGCGCTAGTAGGCTCTTCCTAGGACTCCAGCTGTGCTCCTGACATCACTGGGACTCCTGCTCTGGGGAAGCCCCTGACATCATTGTCGATGTATGGACAGCGATGTCAGAGGCTTCCCCAGAGTCCCGGAGCAGAGCCGATAATAGCGCTCTGCCCGCTCTGGGCAAGACCCTGACACACTGTCCATATATGGGCAGCGATGTTAGGGAATTCCACAGAGTCCAGGAGCAGAGCCGACACCAGCGCTCTGCTCGGGACTCCGGCTCTGGGGAAGCCCCAGACATCGCTGTGCATATGTGGACAGCGATGTCAGGGAATTCCACAGAGTCCAGGAGCAGAGCCGACACCAGCGCTCTGCTCCGCTCTGGGCAAGACCCTGACACACTGTCCATATATGGGGCTGCTCGGGACTCCGGCTCTGGGGAAGCCCCAGACATCGCTGTTCATATGTGGACAGCGATGTCAGGGAATTCCAGAGTCTCGGAGCAGAGCCGATACTAGCGGCTCTGTGTGCCGCGGGCCGCAGATGACAGCCCCAGGGGCCGCATGCGGCCCGCGGGCCGCGTGCTTGAGACCCCTGACCTAGAGCATTCAGAGGCCAATTACTGAAGACTTCTAATGGCACTTCTAGATTGGTCAACATTTTTTTAGAATGGTTCTGGTTTCCACAGAATTAATTAAGATAGCGGAAACAAAGCTTGATCCTCTGCACACAAATAATGTCCGAAACGCATCACAACCACTTCTACTGTCATATTATCCCCTAACAAACGATGTGAGCTGTGAAAGACAATAGCAAGAACGATTCTTTTTAAGCCATGAGGAAATCCATTAGAGAACTGAGCCCGTCCACTATTGTAAACCATTTTGTTCCGCTCATACAGTGATGTGTTAAGAGGGGAGAACATTTTGAAGGATTATCCTGAAGCAAAATATTTCACAGCCTGACAGTAATTGCATTTCTTGTTTCATTTTTTTCCTCTTTCCAAGCAATTGATCTCAAAAAGGGGAAATGAAGAGTTGATATCTGTTTAATGAATTAACCTTTTATTGCCAGTTACAAATTGCGTGCAGCTTCTAGGGAAAACAAATTGTAGATTAATTGATATAAGGGCCCATATTTCTCTATTGCTTCAACAAGGGATTTTTATTACATTTGTTTAATAAAAAAAAATGCCTTCAAAGTAGAATATGTTATCTGTTGTGTGTTTGCAATGATATGGTCATAGATGATTACATTAATTCTCTAACTTAAAACTGTCCTTTATAGTCAGCAAATGTAAAACCAAGCATTATTTTATTTTTACGCTGTGTAGCGTAGAAAAACAAAAGCCACATATCCATGTGTATAGAATGATTAGAACCTGCTTATGCCTGGAGAAGTGAGGGGGAAAGATCATTGGCTGAGCTGCTCTTCTTTACTCTCTGCACCTGTTCAGAATACTGAGCAGCACAGGGCATACTGGAACATGCAGAGCACATCCATACTGCTGAACTGCAGAGCAGGTGACATACACAGCTCAAACTGTCTAGTTCCAAGCACAAATCAATAGCAATGCAAGAATTCACAGTGAAAAAAATATATATCTCTCCCTCATGCACATGAAGCCTGTACGGAGGTGCATGGGGACTGTAAGGCTTCTTAATACGGAGCCTCATGACCTCCATGTACTACCATATAAGCTCTATCTGTCTAAATCATATGGAATCCAACAGAAAACAGCTCCACAATCCTCCGTATGAAATCGGAGGTATATGGAGGTACAGTAGAGGCATGTGCATGTGCCCTTAAAGGTACGTAATACGGCCGTGTGCATGTGCCCTTAAAGAGGTTGTCCACTACTGGACAACTGATGACCTATCAACCAGATAGGTCATCCGGACATGATCTGTGGGGGTCTGACACCTGGAGCCTGCATCGTTAAGCAGCTCTGTCTGCCTCCGACCACAGGACGTACATGCCGGAAGCAGGTGGCTCCGGCCACTGAATAGCGGCGAGCTTCCGTACTGCAGCTCTGCTCCTATTCAGGTGAATAGGAGCAGAGCTGCAGTTCGGCAGCACGGCCGCTATGCTATTTACGGAGCCAACTGCTTCCGGCTCCGTACATTGCATAATTGACCATAACATCCGGTACCCGGAGCTAGCCGGAGCAGCACAACGGTGCGGGGTCCAGGTGTCGGACCCGCGCCGATTATATACTGATGACCTATCAGGTGGATAGGTCATCAGTTGTTTAGTAGTGGACAACCCCTTTAAGCTGTGTCATAATGGGGTACATTGGGCCAACCAGAGGAATTGATTCTAAGGGCCCATTGTCTGTTTCTACCGAACATGTACATGTTCACGATTAATTGCATTGTTAACTTTGCTGTTATCATTCTGTGCACACACAAGTCTAATGGGTTATATGTAAATAAACCCATAATATATAATACCTAGCAGGAAATCATAGGCTCTAAAACAGCTTTAAAGAGGCTCTGTCACCACATTATAAGTGCCCTATCTCCTACATAATGTGATCGGCGCTGTAATTTTTATTTTGAAAAACGATCAATTTTGAGCAAGTTATGCACAATTTTAGATTTATGCTAATTAGTTTCTTCATAGACAACTGGGCGTGTTTTTACTTTTTTACCAACTGGGCGTTGTAAAGAGAACTGTATGACGCTGACCAATCAGCGTCATACACTTCTCTCCATTCATTTTTAGCAAAGACATCACGCTGTGCAGTCACATACTCACATATTAACTTTACCGAAGTGTCTTAGGAGTGAATAGACATCAACTCCAGCCAGGACGCGATGTCTGTTCATCACTCCCGACACTTCGGTAAAGTTTCTGTGAATGACCGCACACGTGATCTCGCTAGATCACGCTGTGTTGCGAGTACTGCTAAAAATGAATGGAGAGAATTGTATGACGCTGATTGGTCAGCCTCATACACTTCTCTTTACAACGCCCAGTTGGTAAAAAGTAAAAACACGCCCAGTTGTCTATTAAGAAAGTCATTAGCATAAAGCTAAAATAAAACTTGCTCAAAATTAATAGTTTTTCAAAATAAAAAACACTGTTGTTATCTACAGTACAGCGCCAATCTCATTATGTAGGAGATAGGGCACTTATAATCTGGTGACAGAGCCTCTTTAAATGGGTTGTCTTCTGCTGTACCTTTGAGGCCCTGTTATTGCATGTGCCCATTATTCTTACATTATTTATTATGTCAGAACTTGGGCCTGCCGGTTGTTCCTGGTGGGTCAGGGTCAGTCCAACACTGCCCTAAAGGATCAATAATAATGAACTTTGATGGTTGAGCTGAATGACCATAACACAAACTTAGGGTCGTTTAACACAGCTCGTTGATCGGCTCTCGTTTGCTCCTTTCACGAGGAGAAATGCTTGGTTATGTGTAGGGACAAGCGATCATTACTACAATCACTCGTTCCCGTTTATTTACACAAGGAAATGAGCTTCCGACAACGATAATATTTATTGCTGCATAAACGATACGATCAGCCGATGAACGAGCGTTTGCTTATGAATGCTTGTTTACTCGATCATTGGCCCATGTAAAAAGGCCTTTACACTCTGTTGCTCATCTAGTTATCTAATCCCATAATTTGGTCTGTAGCAAAAAACACGGTGATTGTTTTTTTCTTCTAATTACACTGAAAATTGTGGCTTTTCATTCAATTGTTTTACAACTGAAACAGGAACACTGTATATGGGAACTGATAAAAAGGTAAAAAAATAAAAAGCCTAGAACATATTTTTGGAGGATTGTCTTGGTCTTCTTTAATTGATTTATAATCTCTTTGAAGTATGTGGGGCTCCTTTTCTACAATAACAGATCCTAATTCTTTTTATAAATTTGGAAAGTTTGTTGTTATTGTCATGCTGTTTTAGTAGCCGCACCTTAGTCGTATTGCATGTCCATATGGCAGCAAAATCCTCTTGAGAATTTCATTCCCCTAATGAGTCTTGTCTAACCTGCAATAGGGAAATACTAGTGAGGCAGAGGGTGCTGAGTCTGCCATCCTTTCTCGGGACATCACCTGGCATCCTGATATTGGAGCATCTTCATACCTACACTATACTAAAGGACACTGACTACAATAGGTTCACTTTGTGTTGCTCATACACTTCTCTTATTTGGTGCAGCCACTCATCTCTGGTTATTATGTTATTTCATCTATCACTATATTTTTGCATAAAAACAAGTGTTGGACACAAGCGTACACCACATTTATTTTTACATATATTGAACAAGTTTATGGAAATGTTATAAATCATATTAACATAAATACTTTCGAATTACATATATTTAAACTGATATAGCTCAGTTTTACCGTAGCATGCTGAAAATGTTTACAATACAGCAGAGATAGATGCTTGAAAAAAGATCAATTGATTGAGCTGAAACGCCTCACATAGGGGGGAATAGAGGATCCACTTCATTTCACCATCTTAAATCTGGAGTGCTGCTTTTTTTCTTATAGTTTCTTGGACATGTAACCAACGTCGAGTGGTGTGCACGGGATTAACTTTTTTTTCTTTCTGGCTGTGCTGCTGTTTTTTTCTGATAGATACTATAGGACAGACTAACAAATCAGATTGCTACCTTTGTAGTTTATAAACATAGTAAAAAGTTAAAAAAACTTTTGGCTTATTTCAGGTGAAGTTGGACTATGAGCAACTTCGAGAGATTCTCGCCATAGTCACCAAAGAACGAGATTTGGCTTTGAAGGAGAAATACCAGCTCCAAGCCAAACTGGAGAACCTAGAGCAGGTCCTAAAGGTAAGCAAAGAATGTATGTCACAACAATATTTGTAATTCTCTTACATTGATTATACATATGGGGAATTGATCAGAAAATGTGAATATTTTCAAGAGGTTGTGTAACATTTTAAAAAAACATGGCTGCTTTCTTCCAGAAGCAGTGCCACTGTTGTCCATAGGCTGTGTCTAACATTGCAGCTCAGCCCTATTCAAGTGAAATGGAGCTGTGCTCTAATACCACACATACCCCATGACAATAGGTGTGTTGTTTCTATTTTTTATTTTTATTTTTAGATTACTAATGCATCATTTACATATTGGATGAGATCTGGCAACTGCGACCCCTAAGAATCAATAGAACTATGTGACAGTGCTGCTAGGTCCAAGCAGCCTTTAGAAACGTAATACTTTCCCTACCGAAGCTGCCACTTCGTTCTAATGTTTTATGGGGGTGCCATTATTCAGGGCCCCATCAATCAGACATTGATGCCATTTCCTATTAATGTCTGTGTAGAAACAACCCTTTTACCTCATCTGTTAACAAAATTGAAAATCATGCACACAAAAATGTTGCCCGTGTTCCAATTTATATGCTACTGAGACATTTGTTTAAAATAGGGCACGCATCAAAATATACTTCCCACGATTTTAAAAGATTTTCCCATTAAAAAAAATCTATCCATATGGTGAGAAATAGTGCACATTTGCATTGCCCCACAAATACTTCTATAGGGCTTTAGTCAACTAAACACTAAAATCATAGGGGGAATTTAAGAATGACTACACCAGTTTTGTCGCCATGTTTGTGCATTAATTTGCGCCTTTTTGTAGTTTTACACTGCTTTAACAAAGTGGATGGGGCTTAGCAGGAGTGTCGTACCACTCGTGGCCTAACAGATTGACTTTCATTTATGCCAAAAGTTGGAAGAAATCTATGTCAGCTCTTAGCTGGCGTAGACTTTACTTTGTGGCACTCAGACAGCCAAAGATGTGACAAATTTAAACTTCGTAAAGCTGGGCCATAGTGCTTACCACTAACAACCGAAAAACTTTGAAAGCATGCATGATGGGTGTTCCGACCAATTGAGCAGTTTTCAGATATGCAAATGTGAGCTACAGATGTGTTTCTAAATATTGGAAATTGAAGAATAAAGTAATAACATATACTTTGAAATATGTATAAAACTGAAAAATATTTTTCTTCCTCAGGAAAAAATGTATGTATGTATTAAAAAAAAAAAAACCTGAAGTTATAGCAAAATGCAATTATGCATGTCCCTGAGGGTCGCAATTGACATGGACCCTTGGCATTTAAAAGGTTAAAAAAATAATTGGTTATTATTCTACACAGGATATCTAGAAGTAATTATGTGTTTTTTTGTGTGTTAAAAGGTTCTTAGGATTCCCTGTTGGGAAAGTGACGTTAATAATGAATTATATATGACCGTTTAAGAAAATGAAAGGGAAGTTGACGCAGTGGTGGGAAGGGGAGCAAATTAAGAGACCATAATATTGAATGATAAACTGGAATATGCTCTGAATGTAAATACACACAGAGAAGTTTCTTTAATAAATAGAATTAAGAGAAGTAAGCAGTACTTAGAAATAAAATCTGTCCGGAAGTCTTTGCCAAATGGAAATCCCTGCTCTCAAATATGGTGCTGGTAAACCACATTATTGTCAACACTGGGAAGGTAAATGTTAAATATTTAACTAAAATGACGTAAAGTAAGCAAATGTTACTATTAGGGTATGAAAATGACATAAAGTAAGCAAATGTTACTATTAGGGTATGTTCACACGGCCCATTTTCGGAAGCAGAACGCCTCCAAACATCTGCCCATTGATTTCAATGTGAAAAACTGCATTTTGTTCCGACGGGCCGTTTTTTTTACGCAGCCACCTTCAAAATTGGCCACGTAAAAAAACGGCCGCGAAAAAGAAGTGCAGGTCAGTTCTTGGAACGTTTTTGGAGCCGTTTTTCACGGCCGCGAAAAACACTGCGAAAATCGCGAGAGGCTTAAAAAACTTCTGAAAATCAGGAGCTGTTTTCCCTTGAAAACAGCTCCGTATTTTCAGAAGTTTTTGAGTTTGCGTGTGAACATACCCTTACTGTGTTAGTGTGACCCCTTGAAAAAGCTGTATACGCTAAAGGCGCGTCAGGGCACTTCTTTGCCCTTGGGCCACTTGAACACAGCTGATATCTATGGGTAAGGTACACCAGGTCACGTAACTTTTGTTGGGTACTCCACCCAGTCTCAGCTATACATCCACTTGGATATCTGTTTAGATCTGTTCATTAGCATAGACGTTCTTAACTACCCTTTGGATGGTACTATCCTCTTGTCTGTACCTACCACCTACCTATCTTTTTTTACATGGGTTGCTAAAGCGATACTTCCTAGCATTGCTTTCCCCTTTCTTTAGACTCGGTGTTGCCTGCTTCTCATTAGTACCATGCATTTTTAACCGTACATGTATGCATCAATTACTGTGATATTGCTGTGGTATTAATTTGTGTATTATTGTGGCCCTTGTATAGTCCAATCATGTTTTTGGATCCTCTTATATTTTATATTTCCTCATTGTTTAAACTCTAGCAATAAAATTGATATTTTTCTAATTTTCTATTTAAATAGTTTCTGACTCTGTTTCTCAGTTATAAGGTATTACTGTGTTAGGGATCAGCTGGACTGGCCCACCAAGGGCCAGGGAATTCCAAAGTAGGCCCAGGTTCTAACACGATAACTTCATGAGCTACAACAGACCTCATAAACCACAACAGGGTCCATGAGGTCCAACAATAGACATCCCCATCTGAGTCTGACTATAAGGCAGAATCCTTGCTGGTAGAACCTATCACTTGGCTTAAACTGGTTTCATTTACGAATAACCCTTTAGTGAGGTGTGGAAAGTGTGGTATGATGACAATGTAGTTAGAACCGGGGTAGCATATATTTTGTATAGCTCTAGCCCATACAATTTATTTTTCTAGTAGATCTAAGGTACCCAGTAAAGTCTTGCAGCATTTGAAATAGGCTGTATAGTATCTGTAGTCAGTGATGGCCTGGAAGCCACTTGTGGACCTTTAATCCGTTGGATAATTGCTGTAAAGTATAATGGTGTAAAAAGTTTTTAACCCTAGTTCTATTTTTTTGCTCAAGCATTTTACTGCCTTAGTGTCCTATTCCTGTGAAAAATCTCCTTACTGAAGCTTTGGCATTACACAGTAGGCCTCCTCCCCATGCAAATCAGATTACTTAAAGGGGAACTAAACGTTCGACAAACTTCTGACATGTCTTAGTGACATGTCAGAAGTTTTAATTGGTGAGGGTCTGAGCACTCATACCCCCAACAATCGCTAAAACAAAGCGGCAGAAGCGCTCGTGTGAACACTAATCCGCTTAGTTCCTGTTCGGCTTTTTCCGGAAAGCCGGGTGTATCGGAGTACGGGCTCATAGACTTTCTATTGATCTACTATGATCTACTATTGATCCTACTCTGATATATTGATTTCCGGAAAAGGCCGAACTGTAACGGAGTGGCTGAGCTCTCACACAAGTGCTTCTGCCACTTCGTTTTAGCGATTGGTGCTCGGACCCCCACCAATCGAAACTTCTGATATGTCACTATGACAACTCAGAAGTTTGTCAAACGTTTAGTTATACTTTAAAGAAAGGTTAATTTATACTAAACCTGCAGAGTGAGTTTTCCCACCATCTGGTTTGTCTCCATATGGTAATAAATCATATTTGATTTTTAAACTTTATGTCTAATTATTTGAATATCTATGATAAGAAATCCTTAGATTGTCTATCAGAATTTATCTGTTTATCTGTTTTTCTTCAAATACTATGAACACTTAGTAGTCTGGCTGAGATTTCTCATTTGCAGACTACTGACTTTCACTTTGCAATTAGTTCTTGTTCTCTAAGTAAGTTAGTCGTCTGCTCCTAGAGCAACTGAAATAATTATAAATGGCATTTGGCAAATATCATAAAGACCATATTCTTTAGAAGAAGCAATGCAAATATAGAACTATTGTCAAGGTTTAATAGCAGGTTTGGAGTCCAGTGGCTGAAACTATCAGATAGAAGGGTGAAACAAGCAGGAGTAGTCAAGAAACAGTCCAGATTAGGTACACAGAAAGCAGCAATAGTTTGTATCATGAGGCAGAGATATGATCAGAAAACAAAGTTCGGTACACAGATAAGCGACAATACGTTGTAGTGCGAGGAAGAGATGTGGTCAAGAGACACAGATAAGCAGTATTAAGAGTTTGTAGCAAGGCAGAAAGGAACTAGAGTATAGACAGGAAGCTCAATAGTCTGGCAATCAGGAAGTGCAAGGGCCAGGCTTATATAGTAAACCAGAGAGGCAGAAATCAAAAGAACCTGAGCAATAGATTAAGCAGTGCAGCTGTCCAACATTTTAGATGGCTCCACGAGAAGAGCTACTTCATACGGCACAAAAGTTTCTAAGTTCAAGTATCCTGGCAACTACATTGAACCAGGCAGCATGGTGACTCAGTTAGATTTTTTCTTACAGCACTACGGTCCGATATTCATATATAGGGCAGCAAGTGCATAGTGTTTTTATGTTCTTCCAGTGCTTGCATAGATTTCTTTTAAGTTCTCCTGGTAGGGATTGTAAAAAATAAAAATAAAATCTAAATGCTATTTACATGATTCTGAATCAATGCCTGGGAGATGATGCAGAAGAGCAGTGTGGTTTAACCCCTACCCGCACGAGTAAATAACTGTACGTTGTTGCGGGAGGTTACTTCCCGCATGAGGACGTACAGTTACTGAGTTGTTTCCGGTGCACACTGTCGCCGACAGCTGACTCTCCACTCTTGCCGGCCAGCGGTCCTTTGCCGCTGATTTTGGCGAATAAACCCCTTAAATTCGGCGATCGGTTGCAATTGCCGAATATTAGGGGTTTCTAGCATATCGGCAGACCCCGATCCAAAATTGCAGGGTTTGCCGATAGTTAGTATGGCAAACGGAAGCCAAACAATGGCTTCCATGACTGCCATGGACGGAAGCCCATCAGGACCAACCTTCGACTCGTCCTGATAGGCTTCCTGTCAGAGTGACAGGAAGTCACAGTGTCCATTCCTGATGCACACTGTCGGCGACAAAGTGTGCATCGGGAACTGGGAGATCAGCTGTCCCCGACAGCTGACACTCCAGTGTTGCCGATCAGCGGCTAATCGCCGCTGATTTGGCCAATTAACCCGATAAATGTGGTGCTCGATAGCGATCACCACATTTAGGGGGTTTGTAGCACATCAGCAGCCCCCATGCAATTGTGACGGCCTCCGGGTCTGCCATGTATGGAAGCCTATAAGGACCAGCCTCCGGCTGGTCCTCGTATACTTACTGTCAGAGTGACTGTGACGTCACACTGACAGTTGGAATACATTACCCTACCTAGGTATTGTAATGTATTCTAGCAGCGATCAGAGCTGCAGGTAAAAAAAATAAAGTGTAAAAAGTAAAAAAAAGTTAATAAAAATGTTTTATAAAAGTGTAAAAATAAAAGTTTTTGTTTTCCTATAATAAGTCATTTATTATAGGGAAAAAATGAAAACGTAAAAAAAAAAGTACACATATTTGGTATCACCGTGTTCGTAACGACCCAAACGATGAAACTATAATGTTATTTTTTTCCGCACGGTGAACACCGCAAACAAAATAAATGGAAAACTATGTCAGCATCGCTATATTTTGGTCACCACCAAAGATACAGAATAAAAAGTGATCAAAAAGTTGCATTCACCCCAAAATAGTACCAATAAAAACTACAACCCGTCCCGCAAAAAACAAAACCTCCCACAGCTTTTTGGACGAAAAAATAAAAAAGTTACGGCTCAGAATAGGGTGTCTCAGAAAATAAATTATTTTATAGAAATGTAATTTTATTGTGTAAACGCTGCAAAACGTAAAAAAAACTATACAAATATGGTATCGCCGTAATCGTACCGACAGAATAAAGTAAAACGCAATTTATTGCGCACAGTGAATGCTGTAAGAAATAAAGAATTTAAATCGCTGTTTTTTGGTCACCTTAGCTCTAAAAAAAGATCCTGTGGGATCAAAATGCTCACTATACCCCTAGAAAAAAATCCTTGAGGGGTATAGTTTCCAAAATAGGGTCACTTTTGGGGGGTTTCCACTGTTTTGGTCCCTCCTGGGCATTTCAAACCCGACATGGCACTGAAAACCAATCCAGCAAAATCTGCGCTCCAAAATCCAAAAGGTGCTCCTTCCCTCCTGAGCCCTGCTGTGGGTCCAAACATCAGTTTATGACCACATATTCGGTATTGCCATAATCGGGCGAAATTGCTTTACAAATGTTGGGGTGCTTTTTCTCCTCTATTCCTTGTAAAAATGAAAAAAATTTATGTTTCCACAGAAAAAAAGGTGATTTTCATCTTCACAGACTAATTCCACTAAATTCTGCAAAACAACTGTGCGGTTAAAATGCTAACTATACCCCTAGAAAAATTCCTTGAGGGGTGTAGTTTCAAAAATGGGGTCACTTTTGGGGGGTTTCGACTGTTTAGCTACCACAAGACCTCTTCAAACCTGAAATGGTTCCTAAAATATATTCTTAAAAAAAAGAGGCCCCAAAATCCACTATGTGCTCCTTTGCTTCTGAGGCCGGTGTTTCAGTCCATTAGGACACTAGGGTCACATGTTGGATATTTCTAAAATCTGCAGAATCTGGGCAATAAATATTGAGTTGCATTTCTCTGGTAAAACCTTCTGTGTTACAGATTTTTTTTTATTACAAATGAATTTTGGCAAAAAAAATTAAATTTGGGTAAATTTCACTTCTACTTTGCCTTAATTCCTGTGAAACGCCTAAAGGGTTAAAATACTTTCTGAATGTGGTTTTGAATACCTTGAGGGAAGTAGTTTTCAAAATAGGGTGATTAATGGGGACTTTCTCATATATAAGGCCCTCAAAGCCACTTCACAACTGAACTGGTCCCTGAACAAAATAGCCTATTGAAAATATGAGAAATTTCTGCTAAAGTTCTAAGCCTTGTAACGTCCTAGAAAAATAAAAGGACATGAAAAAAAATGATGCAAACATAAAGTAGACATATGGGGGATGTTAACTAGGGACTATTTTGCGTGGTATTACTATCTGTTTTACAAGCAAACACATTTAAATTTAGAAAAATGTCACGAGAAAAAATCTCAGAATCGCTTGGATAGGCAAAAGCATTCCGGAGTTATTATCACATAAAGTGACACATGTCAGATTTGAAAAAATCTTCTGTGTCCAGAAGGCCAAAACAGGCTGTGTCCTAAATATGATACTAAACTGCTCCATGTCCGTCAAAAAGTACTGTAAATACTAACATTACCTACCTAGTGGCTACAAGAGAGATCAAGAATGCTTGATCTTAATCCTAATGTGTAAATTCCTGGGTGATTCATTGTCAGCAAATGAAAACCCAAAGGAAAAACTAACATTTGGCAACCATACCCAGTGATTTTATTACACAACATGAACGTTAACTCAGCTTCAAGTCAAAATTCATGATAATCCCAAACATTTCCAACTGTAGAATCATCTCGCAACCAGAAAACGTTTTTCTGAGCTAACTATATGATGCCACCATAGCTCACAAGTAATTATTTTTCATTTTAATTATGTTGCCAGCTCTCTGCTGCACTGTTGTTTTCATTTTGCTAGGGCCTGCTCTGGGTGGGATTACTATGTAAAGGACTACAGTTCCCATGATTACTCAGGGAGAGTAGTGTGCAGTAGAGATAAGAGGCATGTGAAGTGTGGCATCCCGTACTACAGCAAGGGGGGAGATAACCACGTGATCCGTGTATGGGACGTCACACAAACAGGCGATAAACACCAGGAGCATGGTCCTGTAACTGCATCTGAGACTGGCTTACCGAGTACGTTAGTAAGTAACTAATCTTACTGCAATTAAACCATTTGCACGCAACTTTCAATGACCGGAAAATCCCTTTAAACTTGGATCTGTAACGGCAATTTTAATCTCGCTTTTCGAAATCTCATGTAAAAGTGACAATTTGTCACTTTTGTATTCCTTCTCTGTTAAGTCTCATTTTGTACTAGACTGAGTACCACAAAACAGAAATCAGAGTAGCTTATAAAACATAACATTTATTAAAGTGTACCTCCAACTATAAACACGACCTCATAGATAAACAGGGTGTGTCAACCCTAACAACTTTGCTCAATATATCATTTACCAATATTGCGCCATTTCTCAGTTCTTCTGCCTTTTGTCCCCCATGCTCGTTGCCTAGAGGTTTCCGTATCCGGCGTCTCACATACTACATTCCTCCTGGTGAGAGAGGATAAGCAGCATCTCCCAATGACTCCCAATGAGGTTTATTTTTGTCTGTTTGAAATTGGGTCAGTTTTTAATATATTTTGGTATTTTGTACTTTTTGGCATTTGTAGGCCTTCATATTTTAACACATTTTAGACATACTTAACAAACGTTGTGTTTCATAAGCTACTGTTTTTCTGATACAAGTCTCATTTTGAATCCTGTTGTTCATTTTACCATTTGCCTCTTTTATTAAACCCTTTGCGCACCACGACGTTCCATTACGTACTGGTGCAGGGGGTGATGTTTGGCGCGCGCTCACGCGCTGAACGCGCTCTATGTGCAGCGGGTGTCAGCTGTGTTTTACAGCGGACACCTGGGACTAACCGGCCAGGAACAGCGATCACGCTGTTCCTGGCCGTTTAACCCCTCAAATGCTGTGGTCAATCGCGACCGCAGCATCTGAGACGTTAAAAAGAGGGAACAGCCCCCTCTGACAGCTCATCGGCACCCCCACAATGCGATGAGGGGTGCCGATGGTTGTCAAGTCAGCCCAGGGGCCAAATGAAGTTAAAAAATAAAAAATAAAAAAGTTAGGACTCTCGGAATGTGGTGAAACAAAATGAATAAATTTTACTTATCAAAAAGTGTTTTTTTTTTTTTTAAAGTAGTAAAATATAAAAAAAACTATATACATTTGTTATCACTGTAATCGTATTGAGCCACAGATTAAAGTTAAGTTGATGTTTCTACCACAGCCGTAAAAACGTAATCCAAAAGATGGAGGAATCCGTTTTTTCCCATTTCTGCCCGCAAAAAATATTTTTTCAGTTTTCCAGTACATTATATGGTACTTTAAATGGTACCAATAGAAACTACAACTCCTCCCGCGAAAAAATAAGCCCCCACACCACTCTACTGACAGAAAAACAAAAACGTTATGGCTCTTGGAAGTTGGGGAGTGAAAAACAAAAATGAAAAAACAAAAAAATGTCTCAGCCCCGAAGGAGTTAATATCAGCGATTGGCAGACAAAGTAGCATGTGCAGTTGGTTGCTAATGAGCAACTAAATGAATTTGAAATGCCATGGGGCAAGTTTCATCAGGAGTGAGCAACACTGCACTTATTTTTGGAGCAGATTTACAGATTATTATGACATTTTTTGGTATTTAGATGTGGTATGATGTTGGCAATTGCTCCTGAGAAGTATCATAGCGTTCTGATGTGAGGTGTGAGGTGTGAACTGACTCTACCATTCTGACATCTGAGCAGTGACAAGGCAGCTCTTCCATAGGTCTGTCCACTATACATGACATTTCTAGTCATGTAACAGTTAAAGGGATGCAGTGCTGTCATTGGAGAGCTTGAAATAATTCTTAATCTGGAGTTGTGGGGAGTTCATGCTATGAGCTGCCGGTAGTTCCTTGATGGTACGTTTCTCATAACCTACGTTCGCAGGTTGCCGTGGTGACTGGCTTGAGAGGTAATCAAGATGCAGCTCATGCTGACTTCTCAGCAAAGACTGTCAGATAATAAAGCATTATTAACACAAGTGATGAGAAGTCACTACAGAGCTTGTCCAATCTTCCTCAGATCTGTATGTTTAAGATTTGCTCCTAAGTATCAGGATTTAACAAATCTAATGTGGTCCTTGTGGTTAGTAACTTATTCCCATATGTTCATAGAATGGACGGCGAGAAGCTTTAGGCATGCAGTGGATCGTCTTAATGAGATATCAATCACTGATCCATCAACCACAGACAGTTTACATAGGACATCTACAGATAGTTATTTTTAAGAGATCCACTAATCCAATGAAAATTATTACATTCTTTACAGATTTTTAAAACTAGGTACTGACATTTTGAGACTATGGAAACACCAATTTTTATTTATGGAATAGGTTTGTCCAAAGTTCAATGGGATATCAGAAATATTTGTTGTTTTTTTCAAAAATTATGTGTTTGCTTATGGTTTCAGTAGTATGTCCAAATTGTACAATGTTCTAAATTTCTATAATTATAAATAATAATTAATGGTCAACCGTTCCACAGTAAACCTTTAATGGGACAGCAGTTGACTCTTATTAGATTCTGTGTAATAATGAGGGTCCCAAAACACCACAGGCTCATTGGAGCACAACTCTTCAGCTCCACTGCTCCGCTCCCCAATGAGATAACAAAATTCCTAAAATAGTACGTGAAGATTAATATTTGAGATAAAAAGTTTTTGAAGCATCTTTTCATGGGTGTTAGGCTATTAAGGGATTAAAAACAAATGTTTAGGACTAGCAGGCATTCTAGCTGGAAGCTGAGTTAACAATGTGATGTAATAAAATCACTAGGTATGGTTGCCAAATGTTAGTTTTTCCATTGGGTTTCTATTTAGCTGAAAATGGAGCACACAGGAATTTACACATTAGGTCTCAACCCTTCTTGATCTCTCTTGTAGCCACTGTTTAGGCAGTGTTAGTATTTACGATACCCTTTGTCTTTTACAGAGCAGTTGTGTTTCATATATAACCATCAGGGGCGTAACTAGGAAAGACTGGGCCCCATAGTAAACTTTTGATTGGGCCCCCCCGCCCCTGCAACCAACACCCCCACACATACACCCCCCACCCTCCTGACAATGAACATTTATCAGTTCTGTGTGCAATGTAAAAATACAGCTAGGCCACTAGTGTACTCTTATTAGCCTTTAGTTACAGGGTTATGAAAATTGTAACAAACAGTTAAGCACTGATATTTGAAAATTTGTTATCACTTAATTATGTTATTTCATAGTCATAATAGTTAAAAAAAACTGACCCGAAACCTAAAGCACCGGGACACACCCCTGTAGATAGTGGCACATACTGCCCTTGTAGATAGTTCCACATACCCTCTCTTGCAGATAGTGCCACACACAACCCCCCTTGTACATAGTGCCACACACAACCCCCCTTGTACAGAGTGCCACACACAACTCCCCTTGTACAGAGTGCCACACACAACCCCCCTTGTACAGAGTGCCACATAGCCCCCTTGTACAGTGCGCCATGTAGCCCCCTTGTACAGAGTGCCACGTAGCCCCCTTGTACAGCGTGCCACATAGCCCCCTTGTACAGCGTGCCACGTAGCCCCCTTGTACAGCGTGCCACGTAACCCCCTTGTACAGCGTGCCACGTAGCCCCTTGTACAGCATGCCACGTAGCCCCATTGTACAGCGTGCCACATAGCCCCCTTGTACAGCGTGCCACGTAGCCCCCGTGTACAGAGTGTCACGTAGCCCCCTTGTACAGAGTGCCACATAGCCCCCCTTGTACAGAGTGTCACGTAACCCCCATTGTACAGAATGCCACGTAGCCCCCCTTGTACAGAGTGTCAAATAGCCCCTTGTACAAAGTGCCACCTAGCCACCTTGTAGATAATGCCACATAGCTCCTCTTGTAGGTAGTACCACTTAGTGCCCCCTTGTAGATAGTACCATGTAGCGCCCCCTTGTACATAGTGCTACCCCAAACAAATAAAAAAAACGTATACTCCCCTAGTCCCATTCCGCGATGAATGGAACTTCACCACAGCAGCCTGAGATGGGACCCTTGCATAGGCTGGCGTGATGATCACAAAATCACGCCGGCCTGCGCACAGTCCCTGTCCCAGCTCCTTATAGGCTGCAGGCCTAACGTGTACGGTAGTCTAGTAAACGTCAGAGCAGGGAGCTAGCTCCCTGCTCTGCAATAGTGTTCAATTGTATCTGCATCCTAAGGATGCAGATACAATTAAATGTGGCAGTCGCCCGGGGGCCCCGGGTGCCCGTTGCTAGCGACGCCACCGGGAATGAGGGGACCCGTGCCGCCCGGCACACAATGTTATGTGTCGGGCCGGGGGGCATGGGCCCCCTCATACCGTGGGCCCGTAGCAGCCGCTATAGCTGTTACAGCAGTAGTTACGCCACTGATAACCATAGTGCTCTTCTGCATGTTGAGCTTGAGTTCTCTCTGCGGTAAGATATCACACACTGGGTTAAATTTACTGACACTCGTTACGTGGGCTGTCTATATACAGATGTCTGATGCATAAAGACAGGAAGGACATTTGTCATGCATGAAATGTGTAGTTTTCCACTCTTTTTAAGTGTTTTAATCAAGGGCTGTCAACAATATCAAGTGTCAGCTGGTTATTATGTGTGCAGATAATGCCTTTAATCAGCCACTTTTGCATCCACAGCCTAGCATTCCCCATTTGAATATATTGTCCTATTACTCTCTGGTTACTCACAGATAAAGGTGTATTTCTGCCTGTCTTCATATTTTACTCCATAATTATCTCAACAGCGGCCTGAGTGGAGCAAAAACAAATGGTATTTACCAAGGACCTTCTCTGTGATCAAACAAAATATGAAAATTATATGAAAATGGGTTAGATTATAAACTAATAGGGATCAATTTTTAGTATGTGTGTTCTGTTGTCCTGAATCTTATTTCATTATTGTAAAGATAAACTTACTCCGAACATTCCATACATACATACATACATACATACAAACAAACATACTGTATATAGACTCAGTGGGCCCCATTTTTAAAAACGGTCAGTGTCATTGCTGTCCATAGCAACCAATCAGATAGCATGATTCCTTTTTTCAGTGCAGAAAATAAAAAATGAATTATGATTGGATGTTATGGCCAACAGGCACACTTCTATTTTGATACATAAGATCTTTTAAGTTAGATAGTTATTCAGTATTCATGTAACTACAACCCATTCTATAAACCAGGTAGCCTGACACGATTAAAGTTATTTTTTCATGATTCCAATGGACATGGGCCAGAACTGGACCATGATTAACTGAAAAAAAGTCTATTGTTCTAACAATTGGAAGGGACAATATTTGCTTCAAGGAGCATGAGTTCATCTTTTAATCATGTGAAGTGTCTAGAGATGAAAGGATTTATTCCAGAGCCATGCATTCCATTTGCATTGTAGACCCCACAGGTGCCATGTTTCTACCCCATGTAGCATCTATGGCATGAGGCTGTGGGCGGTACAAGCTCTGTGCCCAAGGCGGTGGTTTCACACCCCACCATCCTCGGTCCCTGAAATTCAGCATGATTGTTTTAAGATGGTCAATCATTGATTTAATTGTGGCACCGTTCCCCACCAATTTCTAATTTTCTTATTTATACAGTAAAACACTGATTGGTAAAATCATTAAAGGCAGAACATTGTTTATTTTTTTAAGAAAAATATATTCGACTCAATGCGATTGTTTCAACATGTTGTTGCATCCCTACTGCATATTTCAGATATCATGAAGAATCCATGCCAATTGGTTGTAAGCCGCAACCTATAGTTTTGCAAGGCAATGACAGTTAAAAAAAAATAATAATAAAGCAGTTGTCTAGTTTATAAAAAATAATTTCAAATACCCTATTAGGAAATTCAGACTCAATAGACAGAGGCCCTTATCTCTTGGAAGAGCAGTTCTCTCTCTGGAGAACCTGTCCTGTATTAGACAAACAACAGATTGATTTGAATGTGCACTGTGTAATGTTTAATTTCTCCTATAGGGGCGCTATAGAGAAACTGAACACTCGCTGCCAGGTTCCTCTATAGCAAAGGTCCCCAACCAATGGGACCTCCATTTGTGTGGCTCGTGATAGGATCCCTGAGTTATGACCATATTCATTGACTACAATAAGGTTTCCAAATTGACTATATTGAAGACATATGCTAACCTCTGAAACATGACAATTTGAATGGTATAATACACATTTTCTTCTCTATGTACCATTTAGAACATGCAACTTGTACCATTTTTTTTAACTTTTGCCACATATTTCTCCATGTTCGGACTGTGGTTTGCGATCATGACGTCAAGTTTAATGTGGCTCACAAGGTCCAAAAGTTTGGGGACCTCTGCTCTATAGATTACAGCTGATTGCTGGAGTTTTTAGCAGGGGGCCACTATGTGATCTATCTATTGTCAATGGATTATTCTAACAATTGGGGATTGTCTAAAGCGGAAAACTCCTTTAAAATGCTTAAATATTCCAATAATACTATATTCAAGTTGGGAATTGGGAGACTGAAAACCACGAGTGCTCGGGATAATTAAAGGAATGACTATGAGGAAACACATCTGTATTGGACATGTTTGACTATTTGGCTTTGAGGGTTAATTCACCCATTTCACTGCTGTTTACTGGACTATCGGAACTGTATAAAAACAAAATTATATTTTAAAACTTGCCAACACCTGAATCCCTCAGTGTATTGGTCTGGTTGCTATATTTGTAATTTTTCTTTGTGACATGCAGGATTGATTCTTCATGTGATATTTTGTGTTCATCCAAACAGCATATGCGAGAGGCTGCTGAGCGGCGGCAACAGCTGGAATTAGAGCATGAGCAAGCCTTGGCTGTTCTCAATGCAAAACAGCAGGAGATTGAGCTTCTACAAAAGGTAAGAGGCCAATTATGTTGCAGCTTACTGTCTAAATGACTTAAAGCACATTCACCTAAAATATTAAATCTAACCTGTAAACATATGTCTTTATATTTTCAATTCCGTTCTGCCTCTTTTTACAAAAAAATCTATTTCTGGCTAAGCTTGGTGACAAATATTATGGCCACCATTACAGCCTCTACAGGGTTTGTCCTACAACCGTCTCAGAAAAGATGATAAAGAATGATAAGAAAGAGAGGGATGTATTGTATTACTACATAATTAAATACATATTGTTATTCAGGGCAACTCAAGGACTGATATTTACAGGTGTTTTTATTTTGGTGAAACATTTTCTTTTTTCGCAGTACGTTTTATTGAAAAATAACTTTTTCATCTGTTCTCAATAAGTCACTAACTGTTATACTTGTACAGGTTACTCATTAAGTTATGAAGCTTCTAAAATGGTACAATCATGGTATCATGCTCAATTTATTATATATAATCAACTATATTGGTATGCAATACTTATTTACAGGGGTAACCCAAAAATCAACTACTTTTAAAATGAGATGTACCTTTTTAAATTAAGCCAGCCCAGCAGTTCCAGCTTTGAAACTCCGGGCGATCAGGTTACTATGGCAGGCTATGTCCATCAGAGCGGGAGCCACTGATACTTAGCACCTACTGTATCTGCTCTGGCTCATAGAGGGTGGTCCCGAGTGCAGAACCACCCCCCTCTCGATGGTGTCAATATGCCCTTTAAATTCACATCTTCGGTAGTGCGCCATTCTATTTGAATTAGCATTAATTTATAAATGGTATTAGCACAATATACTCTGTACTGGAGGCCACAGACACAAGTCCTCCCTACTGGGTACAGATTTTTTTCTGTACTGATCACTACAGAAACAGTGAGCACTGGTGGGAAGGGAGAGGCTGTTATTTATTGTCATAATATAATAATCATACACTTACCAATAATGAAATGGCGCACAAAATAGAAAGGGCAGTTAGGACATCAAATATTTCATGCGGTTCCAGCACTAAAGATGAGCTAATCATTTTGCCTTATTTACGAATTTGCCTGTTTTGGCTGATTCGCAGATTTGCCAGTCCATATAGACTACAATGAGAGACTGTGGTAAGCAGCATTACAATGCATGAGAAATAATGCCAACTTTTTCATGCGTCTCTTACTTATGGTGTTTTATAGACCATTTCCTACTTTTATATCTCTCTATACTATGACTTATCTATAAGTACTTATTTATCTATTCACTAAGGAATATTCATTGATTAATTCTGGAGATGGAATTATCTGAGGTGGACTATTTTTCTATGGATCAAAATGGAAGTACCACAAATCTCATTGACTTTAATGGGATCTGTCAGGTTTCAGATTTTTAGTTTTACTTTGTGGAATAGAGGAGAAGACTATGCTATTCCGTTGCCAAGGGCAACGGAAACCTCACAGACTGGAGTGATGTCAATTGATGGTATTTTCCAATGCAAATCCTGTCGAAGTCAAATCCTGTTGAAAGAAGCACTAGTGCTGGGGTCAGCAACCTTGGACCTTATCAATTCAAATGGATTTTTAATGCTTTTATTATACTTATTGCAATATGTAAGATGATAACATTAATGAGGAAACAAGAGCAGGGACCCAAAACTATTCTCAGAATTGAATGGATTTTCTGAGATCTCCGAAAAAATTAACCAAGGGGTGGATATGCCAAAAAATAACAAAATAATCACTACATACCTAAAAAAAATCCCCGCTGTTTCAGCACCGCTACTCCAGTTGCAGCAATGACGTGCCCGTATACACACGTGACTGCTGCAGTAAATCATTGGACTCAGTGGTGTAAGACACTGGACTGCTGAGGCCAGTGATTGGCTGCAGTGGTCATGTGGGTAAACGGGCACGTCATTGCTGCAGCTCAGTGACCAACAAAGGCCGGAGCGGAGGGGGATTTATCATATGAGTAAAAAATTAATTCTCTGAAAAAACCTTTAAGGGCCGTAGTGTATAGTAATGTACCCAAGTGTATTTAGTGATATTTGAAGGTTTCTGTAACTATGAACTTGTGACAGTGCTTCGTTGATTTAAAATATCACTATGGCAGACGTGCATTAAGATGCCTCTGAAATTCAAGGTGTTTTTTTAAAAAAAAAGAAGCCTTGTGTCAGATTGTAAGTTATGGAAATCTCAACCTTTGCCTTAGGGTTTGGGTATATTACTAAGTACCATGGCCACTTATTAGTGCTTTTCAAAGTGTACCTTCAGAGAAGCTCCCGACTAAACCTCCCGTCAGAAGTTTAAATATGACAACGTGAGACGTAGCCGGCAATTCAGTCAACATACAACTCCAGAAGCCTCTCCCGCAAAGCTCCTACGTTTCTAACATCGTATTGTCAATGCTATGGCAACATTACCACCTCATCTGCTGCCTGCGTCTTCTATTGTTACGGTTAAGGTTTCGTTCACATCTACATTGTGGCATCCGTTCTAGCGGATCTGTTTAAATTTTAAAAAAACGGACAGACTGACTGATGCCAGACTGAAGGCAACGGAAGGTAAAATATATTTGTTTTTGACGGATCAGTTTACCGGATCCGCCAAAAAAACTGACTTTTTTCTTTCCATTTGTGTCAATGTGTCATCTGTTATACTCCGTTTTTAATGGATCCGTTGTTATCTTTGTATCTTTCTCGATTTCATTTTTAGGGCCTGTTCATATCACCCTTCGCTTTCCGTTCCGGGGTTCCGTCTGAGGTTTCCGTCCGGTGAACCCCGCAACGGAAAGTGAAAGTGAAACCACAGCTTCCGGTTCAGTCACCATCGATATCAATGGTGACGGAAACATTGCTAATGGTTTTCTTTCATCACCATTACGGCAGATTTCCGTTTTTACGACGGAATCAATAGCGCAGTCGACTCCGCTATTGATTCCGTCATTAAAATGGAAGCCTGCCGGAATGGTGACGAACGAAAACCATTAGCAATGTTTCCGTCACCATTGATATCGATGGTGACTGAAACGGAAGCTGTGGTTTCACTTTCACTTTCCGTTGCAGGGTTCACCCGACGGAAACCTCCGACGGAACCCCGGAACGGAAAGCGAACGCTGATGTGAACAGGCCCTTAGTCTGTGCATGTGCAGAAAAAAACGAATCCGTTAAACGTAATGCATAACTGATACAAACGGATGGCATATCAGTTTGTATCAGTCATCCATTGACTTCAATGTTAAAAAACAAACAAAACGGAAAGAGTCTTTCCGTCAGGTTTCTATAATTTTTGATGGAAACAATAGCGTAGCAGACAACCGTATTTCTTCTGTCAAAAAAATGGAAACCTGACGGAACTGAGCACAACTGATGCAAGAATAAAACCCATTGAAATGGGTTTTTAGACGTAAACTCTGTTCACATAAACAAAGGTGTTTTTGACTTTTTGGAATGTGAAATCATAGGGTTCATGCATAAAAATAACCCTGTCAAATGCTGGATCACGCGATCATGTTGGTAGCTGTGACAGGTTGTATAATAACAGTCAACATGCTTTGGGCAATTTAAAACTCCATTTAGTTGTTTATCAAGGTTGAAAGCTTTTTAATGGAGCTAAATATTGGTCAAAGTCAAAGTAAACTAATTCTCATTCTGTTTCCATGCAACTGTGAGTCGAGACGGCCATTGATTTTGCTTGTGATGATAAATGGTGCAGAGATTTTTAATCTGATATTTCTTATACTGCTTTATTGGTATAGGACAATAAGTGCTTTATATCTGTACTGTCTGGGGAAGAAATGACTGTTCTTATCTTTGAGGAAGGTATGACAGATGTTCTAACACCTGACCTGTTCTGTGCAGTTCTGAACAGAGATTACTCTCCCCTACAAGTTAGTAATTTGCTGTTGTACACTTGCATGTCGAAATTGGTAACATTAAGTCACATATTAGGAGTCCTGTGATTTGCGCATTGCTGAAATACCCCAATATTCAACCCTTTTTTGTTTTTGTCTGAAGGCCCAGGTCGAAGCCAAGAAGGAACATGAAGGTGCAGTCCTGCTACTAGAGGTGAGCAGCAATTCAAAGATTTCTGTCTAAGAGTTACAGCTGCGAAGTCCTTACTAATACCACACCACTATTACTGTATGGCTGCTAGGTTTATTGTAATATTGCAATGTTATGTTTGCCACTTGTCTTTTTGTTCCTTTTCTTTGCATTTCTTCATGCTTTGTTTCAAGGTAGAGATTAGCAAATCCGTAAAAATTTACCAAAATCTCTCCAACAGGCGAATATTCTATTACTCGGACATATTTTATTTTATTTATATGGGGGACATTTTCCCTAGTGCCATAATAATATCATAATAGGGTATATATTACTGTCAGGCTCAGCAGCACACCATGCATTATGTATAATTTATATAGCAACACATTAGTTTATGTATTATATTTCTCACACACGTAACACATCAGGGCAAGATATATAAGAAACTCATTTATCTAAAGTATATTTTTGAAATGTGGTTGGATTCGCACCGAAGTGCTTCAGGACAATCTTTCCTATATAGTGCCACACATGACGTGCCTAGATATGTGTTTCAACAGAATAATATACCGGGAAATGATTTTAAAATATAAAGTATGCAATACACATTAAGCATGGGTCACAGGTTTATAGGCCAATCGATGCATAATACTAATAACCACATATTCATGTGTAATCCTTCACTGGCATGTTCGGCACACTTCTCGTTCTGTATGTATAACATACAAATGTATATGGACTTAATGGCATTAGAGAGCTGGGTTTTTTCTATGTTTACTTTTTTATTACAGTTATAGAAATAAGATTGAGCTTTCTAAGGTTTTAAGGAATTAACATTGTGTATGATATCTAGGATGTATATAAATAGGGGTAAAACTGAACAATAACAATAAATGGGGATGTTGAAGAAAAAGAGGAAATCTCACCATCTCTGACTAGACACAGGACACCATGTTTTATGTACGTTAGTTAACCAAGGTAATGTTAATAATCAATTACTGAATTGTCCTTATCTTATATAGGTTAATTCTGGATTTTCACTAGATTTTGGTGAACCTACACTTATATGTTACAGAACTTTACAAATAACTTGTACCTGTTATTGAAATAGCACTGTTAAAGGGGTTGTCCCACAATTAAATATTAAATTTCTCTTAGATCACAAAAAAACATAACAATTTTTAATTCAAATCATTAAAAAAAATGTTCCTATGTATTGCTGTCACAAAGTTGTTATGGCGCCCCATGGTGTTCTTTGAATTCCTTTCTCAGAACATACACCTAATGTGTCCAGTGTAGCTGCACAATAGCAGGAATCACTCCTCTGCCCATGTACATGGTGGTGGGACTGAGCTACTGGGCATGGGTGGGACACAGGATACATTAGGTGGACGTTCTGAAATTGGAATCAAAAGAATATCAGGGGGCGACATAACACGTATGTAACAGCAATATCTAGACACAGGAGCATATTTTTTAATTATTACACATGACAATTGTTATGTTTTGCCTGATCTAACAGAGAAATGTAATCTTTAACCCCTTAACGACATACCACGTACATGTACGTGGTAGCCGTTAAGGAGATGTATGGCGCTAGCCCACAGGCTGAGCTTGCTCCATACTCAGCGGGTAATGGCAGTGTTATACAGCCGACACCTCACTGCAATGGGCGGAATCAAAGATCACTTTGATTCCGCCCATTTAACACCTTAAATGCCACAGTCAATCGCGACCGCAGCATTTAAATTGTTAGAATCAGGGGGGCGCCCCCTCAAACACGCCATCGTACCCCCCCACGACCGGATCGGCCAGTGACGATGGTTGTCATGGCAGCCTTGGAGCCTAATGAAGGCCACTAGGTCTGCCATCTTTGTACTCCTTTGAAGCCCTGCCTTAGACTGTCAGTATCACAATATATACTGCAATACATTAGTATTGCAGTATATCATGGAAGCGATCCACCGATCGCTGGTTCAAGTCCTCTAGGGGGACTATTAATAAAAAAGTAAAAAACAGTTAAATAAAGTTTTTTATAATGTTCCAAAAAAAATATTAAAAGTTCGAAAAGACCGCTTTTCCCATTTTTGCCCTAAAGGAATGCTAATAAATAAATAAACGTTAACATAACTAGTATCGCCGCGTCTGTAAAAGTCCGAACTATCACTAAAATAGCATTGGTGAACGCTGTAAAAAAGCTATATATATATATATATATATATATATATATATATGCTTGAGAAAGGTCCCAAGGTGGGACGGAAACGTTGCATTGCCATGTTGGCTCAATAAACTTCACCTTTTTTTCACCTTGAACATTGGAGTGCTGCTGAATTTTCTTTTTGTATATATATATATATATATATATATATATATATATATATATAAAACATGCAAATTGCTGTTTTTTGGTCATATTAGCTCTCCAAAAAAAAAAGGAATAAAAAGTCGCATGTACCCCAAAATGGTATTGGTGAAAACGACAGCTCGCCCCGCAAAATTTAAGCCCTCACACCGCTAAATTTATGGAATAATAAAAAGTTATGGCTCTCATTTTATTTTTTTTAGCAAATAGTTGATTTTTTTAAAAAGTGGTAAAACATAAAACAAAACATATAAATTTGGTATCGCCGTAATCGTATGAATCTGTAGAATAAGGTGAATATGTAGTTTTGACTGACTAATGGACGCCGTAAAAACAAAACCCCCCAAAAAATGGCGTAATCGCTGTTTTATGCCCATTTCACGGCACAAATAATTTTTTTTCAGCTTCCCAGTACATTATGCGATACAATAAATGGTGCCATGAAAAACTAGAACTTGTCCTGCAAAAACAAGCCCTCATATGGCTATGTCGACGAAGAAATAAAAAAGTTATGGCTTTTGGAAGGCTGGGAAGAAAAAAAAAGGAAAATGAAAAAACTCAAATTGGCCTCGTGTTTAAGGGTTTAATCATGGAAATCCACTTTTATTTCTCACAGCATGCTTACCAGACTGATACCAGACAGAGTCAGCTTTATGGCAGCCTGTGAATGAAATAAATTAAAGCCTATGTTCTAAGGGAAGATCAACAGAGTAGTGGTGAGAAGTTTGTATTTCTCACAACTGCACTGATGTATTGTCTTAATGCTTCTGCTTATAAAGTAAACATTTGGGGGGTTTTTTTACAAGAAAAAAACCAGCAGCATTTTTCTCAAATACTAATTAAAGCTCTACTGTTTCTTTTTTATAGTATAGAGCACCGTTTCCCTGTTCCACCACACATACGCAATATGGACAAAAATATTGGGACACACCTCTTAGCCATTGAATTCAGTTGTTTCATTCAGTCCCATTGCCACATGTGTATAATATCCAGCACCTAGCCATGCAGTCCGCCTTTACAAACATTTGTAAAAGAATGGGCTGTTCTAAAGAGCTCACTGAATTCCAGCGTGGTACTGTAATAATATGCCACCATTGCAATAATGCACTTTGTGGAATTTATTCCCTCCTAGATATTCCATAAATGTTGAGTGGTATTATTGTAATGTTGAAGCGTTTTGGAACCACAGCAACTCAGTTACAAAGTGTCAGACCACGAAAAGTAGTTACAGAGCCGTGGTGCCGAGTGCAGAGACACATAGTGCATAACAGTTGCCAACGCTCTGCTGACTCAATAATTGCAGAGTTCCAAACCTCGTCTGGCATTAACATCCGCACAAAAACTGTGTGCCGGGTGCTTCTTGGCATGGGTTTCCATGGCCCCGAGTTGCTGCATGTAATCCTTACATAACCAAGAACAATGCCAAGCGTCGGATGGAGTGGTGTAAAGCTGGACTCTGGAGCAGTGGAAACGTGTTCTGTGGAGTGAAAATCATGCTTCTCTATCTGGCAGTCTGATGGATGAGTCTGGGTTTGGTGAATGCCAGGAGAACATTACCTGCCTGACTGCATTGTGCCAACTGTAAAGTTTGGTGTAGGGGGGATAATGCTATTGGGTTGTTTTTCAGGGGTTGGCCTAGGCCCCTTAATGGTCTTAAGGCTTCAGCATACCAAGACATTTTGGACAATTGTATACTTCCAACTTTGTGGGAACAGTTTTAGGAAGGCCCTTTTCTGTTCCAGCATGACTGTACTCAAGTTCACAAAGTAAGGTCCGTAAAGGCATGGCTGGAGGAGATTAATGTGGAAGCATTTGACTGGCCGCACATAGCCCTGATCTCAAATCTATCAAATACTTTTGGAAGGAACTGGAATGGAGATTGAAAGCCAGGCTCTCACATCCAGCTCAAAAATGCTCTTCTGGATAAATGGACAAAAATTCTCAGACACACTCCAAAATCTTGTAAAAAGCCTTCCCACAAAGTGGAGGCTTTTTAGTTGCAATGGTAGACCAACTCCATATTAATGCCTGTAACTTTAGAATGGGATGTCATAAACGCTACTGTAGGGGTAAGGTGTAGGTGTCCCAAAATGTTTGTCCATATAGTGCATATAATTGTAAAACTCTTGACAGTGAAAAAGTTTTTACCCCCTTAAAAATGTATTCTATTTTTGCATATCTGACACATACTTGAATGTTTCAGATCATCAAACTACGACTAATATTAGACAAAGATAAGGGCCTGTTCACATCAGCGTTGGTTTTTCCTTCCGGGGTTCCGTCGGAAGTTTCCGTCGGATGAACCCCGCAACGGAAAGTCAAACTGAAGCCACAGCTGATGTGAACAGGTCCTAACCCAAGTAAACACAAAATGCTGTTTTTAAATGATGATTTAATTTATTGAAGGAAAAATACTGTAAAAGGGAACCTGTCACCTATTAAACCAGCAATACCTGGTGGAAGTGGGTGAAAAATCATTTTTATGTAACCTAA
The DNA here is from genome assembly GCF_050947455.1 of Rhinoderma darwinii. NCBI lineage: Eukaryota > Metazoa > Chordata > Amphibia > Anura > Rhinodermatidae > Rhinoderma > Rhinoderma darwinii. The sequence continues at coordinate 466,382,356 of NC_134687.1, forward strand.
AATTATCTTTTAAGTATGCTCTGTACTTTTAGTATTCCATTTTTTTTGTGTTCCTGTGTCGTATGAGCACAAGAGTCATATTTTCATTTGAAAAGAGTAATATCTTCGTTCCACAAACCTTTCCGAGTTTACCCCACCTCCTTGCTTTTGATTGACAGCTCCTTGCCTACCCCCAGCACACACGAAATCCTGTGCTGGCGCATCGATGTCCTGTTCTGGTGCATGTGCACAACAGGACAACATAGCGGCGATTTGAGGCACGGACAAAACAGGGAAGTGTATTGGCCCATACATGACGGGCGCATGCGCGCTATCTCAGACAAGATTTTGGCATTCAGTGCGGGCCAGTTTTTTGGCAGGAGCCAGGCATAAGAAAAGGTATGAACGAGACTGCCGGACTATTGCCATTAAAGGCGCAAAATGTTTGCAGACCGTTATTTACAGTCGGAAGAGGAGTTTAACCTCTTCCCGCCCTGCTCCGCAATAGTACGTCCTGCAGAGGGGTTGCTTCCCGCATCAGGACGTACAGTTGCGGAGTAGTTCCTGGCGCACACTGTCCTAACAGACAGTGTCCGGGAATCGGGAGGTCAGCTGTCCCCGACAGCTGACACTCCAGCCTTACCGGTCAGCGTACCATCGCCGCTGATTTTGGCAATTAACCCCATAAATGCGGCGACGATTGCGTTCGCCACATTTAAGGGGTTTGAAGCACATCGGCAGCCCCCACAATGTGATTGTGGGAGCTGCCAATGCTTGTCGTGGCAATCGGAGGTCAGACAATGACCTCCGGGTTGCCATGTGTACAGAAGCCTCGGAGGAGCAGCCTTCGGCCGGTCCTCCGAGGCTTCCTATCAGTCTGACTGTCACGTCACAATGACAGTTGGAATGCATTACACTACGTAGGTAGTGTAATCTATTCCAGCAGCGATCAGAGCTGCAAGTCTAAGTGTCCCCTAGTGGGACAAGTGAAAAAAGTAAAAAAAGAGTAATAAAAATGTTTTAAAAAAGTGTAAAAATAAAAGTTATAAGTTACATAAACAAACACTGCATTTTTTTCCTATAATAAGTCTTTCATTATAGGAAAAAAATGAACACGTTAAAAAAAGTACACATATCTGGTATCACCGCGTTCGTAACGACCCCAACTATAAAACTTTAGTGTTATTTTTTCCTGCACGATGAACACCCCAAAAAAAAATCAATAAAAACTACACCAGAATCTATTTCACCACCCCTCCCAAAATAGAGAATAAAAAGTGATCAAAAAGTCGCATGTACCCGAAAATAGTACCGATAAAAACTACAACCCGTCCCGCAAAAAACAAGCCCTTACACTATTTTTTTGACTGAAAAATAAAAAAGTTACGGCTCTCAGAATATGGTGACACAGAAAATAAATTATTTTATAAAAAAGTGATTTTATTGCGCAAATGCTGCAAAACATAAAAAAAACTTTATACATATGCTATCGCCGTAATCGTATCGACCCGCAGAATAAAGTAAAATTGTCATTTATAGTGCACGGTGAACGCCGCAAAAAAAACCCTAAAAAACATTGTCAGAATTGCTTGTTTTTGGTCACCCAGCTTGCAAAAAAATTTAATAAAAAGTGATCAAAAAAATCGCATGTACCCCAAAATGGTACCAATGAAAACTACAGATTGTCCCGCAACAAATAAGCCCTCACACAGCTCCGGTGGTGAAAAAATAAAGAAGTGGCGATGCAAAATGTGCAGTGTTTTCTAAAAGCGGGTAACATCAGACACCATTTATCAGTGTGACACCGGCCACACATCTATGAATTATTATTTATTTACCGCATTATTATACCCTCTTATTATGCCCTAATGTTCTCCGCACAGATTACATATGCCCCCACATTATAAACTGAAATACCAGCGAAACCCAAAACAGAAAACCTACCAAGCAAAATCTGCGCTCCAAAAGCAAAATGTTGTCCCTACCTTCTGAGCCCTGCAGCGTGCCCAAACAGCAGTTTGCGTCCACATATATGGCATCGCCATACCCGGCAGAACACACTTAACATTTTATGAGGTATTTGTCTTCAGTGGCACAAACTGGGCACAACATATTATGCACTAAAATGGCATATCAGTGGAAAATTGCTATACTCACACCATCCGCTGTGCATTAATCCGTTTGCACACTATGACTTAATAGCACGTCATGGTGCGGGGGTTGATGTATGGAGCGGGCTCACGTGCTGAGCCCGCTTCATACGCTGCGGGTGTCGGCAGTGGATTACAGCTGACACCCAGGACTAACGAAAAGGAACAGCGATCGTGCGGTTACACAAGCCCGTAAAAATAACAATATACTGCAATACATTAGTATTGCAGTATATTGTACCCGCGATCCGATGATTGCTGGTTCAAGTCCCCTAAGGGGACTAATAAAATGTGTAGAAGAATTAAAGTTATTAGTAGCGAGAAAGAAAAAAGTTTAAAGTAAAAAAAAAAACCTTTTCCCATTTTTCTTCTAAAGTAATGTAAAAAAATATACAAAATATGTATAGCTACGTCCGTAAAAGGCCGAACTATTACAATATACCATTATTTAACTCGCACGTTGAACACCGTAAAAAACGTAAATAATTGAAACCGCCAAAATCGGTGTAGTTTTCGTTTTTACCGCACGGCGAAAGCTGTAAAAACGAAAACCCCAAAATATGGAATCAGATTTTTTTCCTATATTACTATACTTTCCTATTTTTTTCAGTTTCCCAGTACTTTTTATGGCACTTTAAATGGTGTCAATAGAAACTACCATTCCTCCCGCAAGAAATAAGCCCTCACATCACTCTACTGACGGAAAAAAAAAACGTATGACTCTTGGAAGGTAGGGAGTGAAAAACGAAAATAAGAAAGCAAAAAATGGATCAGTCCTGAAAGGGTTAATTCATTTCTAATGAAAAAAAAAACTTATGACCACATGTGGGGTATTTCTGTACTCGGGAGAATTTACTTTACAAAAATTGGTTGTTTATTTTTCCTTTATCCCTTGTGAAAATGAGAAAATTCAACATTTTAGTGGAAAAAAATTGTGATATTCATTTTCGCGGCCTAATTCAAATAAATTCTGCAAAAGACCCATGGAGTCTGAATGCTCACTATACCCCTAGAAAAATTCCTTGAGGGGTGTTTCCAAAATGGGGTAACTTGGGGGGTTTCCACTGTTTTGGTCCCTCCAGGGCGTTGCAAAGGCGGCATGGCACCGAAAAACCATCCAACAAAATCCGTGCTCCAAAATCCAAATAGCGCTACTTCCGTTCTGAGCGCTGCAATGCATCCAATCAGCAGTTTATTACCACATATGGGGTATTGCCGTAATCAGGAGAAAATGCTTTACAAATGTTGTGGTTCTTTTTTTCCTTTATTCCTTGTAAAAATTTAAAATTTCTATGCTTTTTCAAAAAAAAAGTTGATTTTCATTTTTACTGCCTAATTCCACAAAATTCTGCAAAAAACCTGTGTGGTCAAAATGTTAACTATACCCCTAGATAAATTCCTTGAGAGGTGTAGTTTCCAAAATGGGGTCACTTTTGGGGGGTTTCCCCTGTTTTGGCCTCTCCATGACACCGAAAACCAATCCAGCAAAATCCGTGCTCCAAAATCCAAATGGCGCTTCTTCCCTTCTGAGCCCTGCTGTGTTTCCAATCAGCAGTTTATTATCACATATGGGATATTACCGTAATTGGGAGACATTGCTTTACAAATGTTGGGGTGCATTTTCTTTATTATTTCTTGTAAATATTAAAAATTTCTATGTTTTTTCAGAAAAAAAGTAGATTTTCATTTTTACAGACTAATTCTAATAAATTTAGCGAAAAACCTGTGCGCTCAAAATGCTAACTATACACCTAGATAAATTACTTGAGGGGTGTAGTTTCCAAAATGGGGTACATTTTGGGGTGTTTCCACTGTTTTGGCCCCACAAGACCTCTTCAAACCTGACAAGGTGCCTAAAATATATTCAAAAAAAAAGGAGGCCCAAAATCCACTGGGTGCTCCTTTGCTTCTGAGGCCGGTGTTTCAGTCCATTATCACACTAGAGCCACATGTGGGATATTTCTAAAAACTGCAGAATCTGGGCAATAAATATTGAGTTGCATTTCTCTGGTAAAACCTTCTGTGTTACAAAAAAAAATGTATTAGAAATGAATTTCGGCAAAAAAAATAAAATTTGTACATTTCACCTCTACTTTTCTTTAATTCCTGTGAAACGCCTAAAGGGTTAAAACACTTTGTGAATGCTGATTCGAATACCTTGAGGGGTGCAGTTTTCAAAATGGGGTGACTTCTGGGGATTTTCTAATATATAAGGCCCTCAAAGCCACCTCAGAACTGAACTGGTCCCTGAAAAAATGGCCTTTTGAAATTTTCTTTAATATATGAGAAATTGCTGCTAAAGTTCTAAGCCTTGTAACGTTCTAGAAAATGAAAATGATGTTCAAAAAATGTTGCAAACATAAAGTAAACATATGGAAAATGTTAACTAGTAACTTTTGTGTGGTATTACTATCTGTTTTACAAGCAGATACGTTAAAATTTAGAAAAATGCAAATTTTTGCATATTTTTTCTTAATTGTGGTGTTTTTCAGAAATAAATACCAAAATTATCAACAACATTTTTTCACTAACATAAAGTACAACATGTCACGAGAAAACAGTCTCAGAATCGCTTGGAAAGGTAAAAGCATTCCAACGTTATTACCACATAAAGTAACATATGTCAGATTTGAAAAAATCGGGTGTGTCATGAAGGCCAAAACAGGCTGGGTCCTGAAGGGGTTAAGAGACGGGATAACGGCAATGAACTTTTGACAGCAGCGGCCAGCGAGGGGTGAGTAAAGATCAATAGGTGAAATGGTGGTGACAGGTTCCCTTTAAGCCCTACCTAGCCCTATGTGAAAAGTTAATTGCTCCCTTAGCTACTAAATCAACCAGTTAAACAAATTAATTTGCCAATTGTGTTCAGTTTCACTAGCCACAACCAGTCATAATTACTGCCAGACCTGTTGAATCTGAACATCACTTAAAGGAATTGACCCAGAATTACTGGGGCAAAAAAGAGAAAATCAGACATAATATTGTGCTTGACCATCTCTTTCTAACAAAGCTAGAACCAGCCCTGTATCTTATATGAATTCAGAGATCTCTCCATTCATTACTCCAATTACTCTACTAAATTTTCTTCAGGCTAGAAGCTCAGGGGGTGTGTCCTTTCTGCTGCAGCCCCTCCCTCTCCCTGTCATAATTTGTATAAGCAGATCATTCTGTTTCACTGCCTCTGCCTCCTCTCTATGAATTGCTTTACATATCTTTATAGAGGGAGAGCCTGCAGCTTACACACAGTGAGAGGATGAGCATGAGATGGGAGAGCTCAACAGTGTATGTAACCAGTGCTGTATGTAGGCTCTCTCTTCATCTAAGCAAACTTCTGGCTCTCCTGTGTGTTTCTTACATTGGGGGTCTCCATCCACACTACAAGATGTCTTTCTGGAAAAAAAATTATTTTCTGCTTCCTTACTGACAAGCAGAGAAGGCATTTTCTAATGGCTGGTGGCAGTTGGAGAGTGGAAATGAGCATGTGTGTCCTCCCTCATTCAGCTCAGTAGGAGGCCATTATGATGAAATAAAGAGAATATCTCGCAACTGAAGCAATTTTGTAACATAAGGTAAATTGCAAAACTATTTATTTGTGAAATAGGAGACTTTTGACTGTATTATCTCCTTTTACTCCGCTCCCAGTTTGTTACCTCTGTTTCCTATATGGCCCACTTACTTTGTATTGTTACATATATATATACACTCCAGTCCTTCACACACCACAGAAGTAACATACAACCCTCGCAGATACTTAAATATATAAAAATACTTTACTCATAACATAGAAGTGACAAGCAATATACATTACATCAAGATACAATACATTACATATATAACACAACCACACACAGCCACCTCCTTTTCCTACCTTCCCTGGGCACTTTGCACATGTGACTAGTAATGTGTATGTATATATGCTATAAATCCAAGTCCCAACTCTATACGGTCTCCTGGTACTACACCTGTAACCAAAGCCACATACAGCACCTGACCATTAGTACATGTACATATAGAAACTCATGCATATATAGCATATATATAATCTACTCATCTATAATCCACATAAGATTCCTAGAATATCTCTATGTACACATATATAGTCTGCTGTAATGGTATTATACTTATATTTATATACATACACACAAAGCACACGTATCATTTAACTTAGCCTGTTCCTGATGTTAAGTGCTGATCAACCAGGTCTGGCAGGAAAAAAGAGACAGCCAAGAGCTTTACATGCCCTAAATCTTCCTATCTCTCAGTTGGCTCCGCCCATTCCATGGACTTCGCCTTTAGACCACCCATATACCTTCCAATGTGCATCTGTACAGTATAGGTAAATCTATTCCCAGTATGCCCAGCTGTCTCTACATCCAGTTTACAATGGCTACTTCCTGTACTGAGGACCATTAGGGTATGTTCACACGATTAACAAATTACATCTGAAAATACGGAGCTGTTTTCAAGGGAAAACAGCTCCTTATTTTCAGACGTTTTTTGAGCAACTCGCGTTTTTCGCTGCGTTTTCACTGCGTTTTTTACCGCTGTTTTTGGAGCTGTTTTCAATAGAATCTATGAGAAAACGGCTCCAAAAACGTCCCAAGAAGTGTCCTGCACTTCTTTTGACGAGCCGTCATTTTACCCGCCGTATTTTGACAGCTCGTCTGCAGCACAGAACATCGTAAGACCCATTGCAAGCAATGGGCAGATGTTTGCCGACGTATTGGAGCCGTCTTTTCAGGCATAATTCGAGGAGTAAAACGCCTCCATTACGTCTGAAAAGAGGTCGTGTGCACATACCCTTAAAATGCTGATTAGGCAGTAGAGAAGAATCTATGACGAAATGGCTTCTGGGCATAACAACATCTCAATGGGTGAACACCACTGAATAATATCAGTATATACTATATCTATTCACCAGATATATTTTATGTGGTTATTAGACAGAGTGCCTGGATGGGAACAATATTCTCCTGTAACAATTTGTAATGCTGAATTTTATTCCAATAGCATTTAATACTGGGACAACTCCTTTAAATAGAACCTGTCTGGCAACGTGAAGCAAACTAGAAGGTCTCGAAAAGCAGCACATGATGACACGTTCTAAAAAGATTCAAATAGAGATGCCAAACAAAGTAATTGAAATCTACCAGTCTGGATAGGGTTACTATGCCATTGCTAAGGTTCTGGGACTCCAGGGAACCACAGTGAGAGCCATTATCCACATATGGAGGGAAAATAATTAGAACGGTGGTGAACCTTTACAGGAGTGGCCGGTCTACCAAAATTTCACCAAAAGCGCATTGATGACTCATCCAGGGGGTCACAAAAGAACCCAGACAAACATCTAAAGAACTTTAGGCCTCACTTGCGTCAGTTAAAGTCAATGTACACACTTCCACAATAAGAAAGACACTGGGAAAAATGGCATCCATGGGAGAGTTGAAATGAGCAAACCACTGCTGACCAAAAACACAAAGGCTGGTCTCACATTTGCCAAAAATCATCTAAATGACCCCCAAGACTTTTGGGTTAATATTATATGGAGTGATGAGTCAAAGGTGGAACTTTTTGAAAGGCATGGGTGTCATTACATCTGGCATAAAGCTAACACCGCATTCCACCATAAGAAAATCATACCAGTCATACATGATGGTGGTAGTGTGATTGCCTGGGTTTGCTTTGCTATTGCAGGACCTGGACGACTTGTCATAATTAATAGAACCTGAATTCTGCTCTCCATCAGAGAATATCCACTCGTCAATTAATGACCTAAAGCTCAAGCACAGTTGGGTCATGCAGCAGGACAATGTCAGGCAACAAACAAGTCTAACTGTGAATGGCTCAAAAGAAAAAAAATTAAGGTTTTGAAGCGGCCGAGTCAAGGTCCTGACTTGAATCCCATTGAGATGCTGTAGCAAGACCTTAAACGGGCAGTTCATTCTCGAAAACCCTCCAATGTAGCCAAATTAAAACAATTCTGTATGGAAGAGTGGGCCAAAATTCCTCCACAGTGATGTAAAAGACTCACTGCAAGTTATCGCAAACGTTTGATTGCAGTTGTTATTGACAAGTGTGGCACAACCAGTTATTAGCTTTAGGGGGCAAATACTTTTTCACATGGGTAAAATAGGTTTTGAATAAATCTATATCCTCAGTTAATGGATTTATCATTTAAAAGCTTAATTTAGTGTGTATCTGTATTGTTTGTATCTTATATTAACCTCTTCCCGCATATGGGCGTAACTATACTTCCATATTGACCGTGCCTTAACGCAAATCGGCACACAGCTACACCCTGAGAATGAAGCGGGCACATCAGCTGTGCCCACGCCACCCACTTTGGGTGGTGGCTGTAATATACCCCGCTTCAATGGCGGCGCCGCCATTTAACCCCTTAAATGACGTGGTCAATAACGACCACTACATTAAAGTGGTTGACACAGAGGGGGGGCTCCCGCTGTACTCCATCGGCCCCACTCGAGTGTTCGCGGGGTGCCAAAGGCAGGACCTAATTAGTCCAACTATCAGTTGAAAAATGGCCGTTACAATACGCTGTTTTGTACAGGGGATCAGATCAGGCCTTCAAATCTAGTAAGTGTACAAAAAAAAGTTTAAGTAATAAAAACAAAAATCCTCCTGTTTCCTTGATCAAGTCCTTTATAATTGAAAAAAAACTGTACATAATAGGTATTGCCGTATCAGCTTGAACTATAAAAATATCATGTGTGGTTTTGTTCAGACAGCACCAGTTTTCTCAGGTTCTCGAAATAGGGTCCCGACCCAGTTATAGGTCAAAAGGATTGTATTCGGCACACATTTGTAGTATTTAACGTAGATTTATTTATTTTTAGTATATGCCAGTGGCTACATGTGCAACGTTTCGGTCGTGAGACCTTCGTCAGGCACTAAGAAACATATATATGTAATTATAGCATATTGTACGGGTTCCATATAAAATTTACAGAAATACAATAATACAGGATGTGTCATACATAGACTGTATAGAAGAAAATATATACAGAAAACAGGTCCAATGTTAGGTGATAAAAAAGGAAGGAACAGTGTCAAGCATCTTGGGACAGTAAGCGCACAAAAAGGAATTTTAGTTATATTGTGTACACACCAGGTGTTATGTATGCGTAACTGCAACTATATGTTGATATATATGGTATAAAGTATGTCTGCTGCATCTGGATGTCATCTTGCAGGGTCAATAGGTAGGTTTAGATAGTACCTATGGATCAGGGGTGACAAGGTATCAATTTTACATGTTCTCTGAGGGTGGATATGGGTGTCCATGGCAAGCAGTTATCTATGAGGCAGTTAAGAAAATATCACAATGTCTTAAATGAATGGACTGCAAGTTGCACTAATGTCTAGTATATGAGCAAAGCTCACTGTGGACAGAATGGAACAGAGTTTTAGCCCTGAGGTTGGATACCCGCATTTTAAATGGTACATACATGGATACATCAACAGATTAATTGGCAACGCACGGCCATCTTTGCCGAGCGTTCCAAAGTCTAAGCGCCGACGCGGCACATGACGTCCCCACACACAGAGGCGCCATTCCCTACCTGCGGGACATATAAGGTAGGATGCAACTAGGGATTACTAGCGCCATAGAGAGTGGTGAGCCGCCATATTCTATTATAGCAGCGCTAAGAGAATCGCTAAATCAGTCCCCAGTACGGCTCAGGTATGTCTAAACAGTATCTAATACTGTTTACTTTATCTCTTAATGCATCAATTTTTCGTTGTTCCTTTTCATTTGCCAATTAATCTGTTGATGTATCCATGTATGTACCATTTAAAATGCGGGTATCCAACCTCAGGGCTAAAACTCTGTTCCATTCTGTCCACAGTGAGCTTTGCTCATATACTAGACATTAGTAGTACAACTTGCAGTCCATTCATTTAAGACATTGTGATATTTTCTTAACTGCCTCATAGATAACTGCTTGCCATGGACACCCATATCCACCCTCAGGGGGCATGTAAAATTTATACCTTGTCACCCCGGATCCATAGGTACTATCTAAACCTACATATTGACCCTGCAAGATGACATCCAGATGCAGCAGACATACTTTATACCATATATATCAACATATAGGTGCAGTTACGCATACATAACACCTGGTGTGTACACAATCTAACTAAAATTCCTTTTTGTGCGCTTACTGTCCCAAGATGCTTGACACTGTTCCTTCCTTTTTTATCACCTAACATTGAACCTGTTTTCTGTAATATATTTTCTTCTATACAGTCTATGTATGACACATCCTGTATTACTGTATTTCTGTATTTTTGTACATTTTATATGGAACCCGTACAATATGCTATAATTACATATATATATTTCCTTAGTGCCTGACGAAGGTCTCACGACCGAAACGTTGCACATGTAGCCACTGGCATATACTAAAAAGAAATAAATCTACTTTAAATACTACAAATGTGTGCCGAATACAATTCTTTTGACTTATAAAAATTTCATATAATTTATCCCGCACGGTGAATACCATAAAAAATAAAATAAAAAACAATGGCAGAATTTCTTTTTTGGCCACCTTGTTTCCAAAAAATCAAATAAAAAGTCATCAAAAAGTAGTAAGTACCCCAAAATGGTACCAATAAAAAAAAAATACAATTTGTCACGCAAAAAACAAGCCCTCCCACTGCTCCGTCAAATTAATTTTTTTTAAAAAGTTATGGCTCTCAGAATATGGTGACACCAAAACATTATTTTAGAAAAAAGTGTTTTTATTGTGTAAAAGTAGTAAAACATTTTAAAACTGTATAAATTTGCTATCACCGTAATCGTACTGAACAGCAGAACACAGTAAACACATTGTTTAAACTGCACGATGAATGGCGTAAAAAAATTATAAAAATCAGCGCCAAAATTGCTGTTTTTTTGGTCTCCTTACCTCAAAAAAATTGCATGTACCCTAAAATTATACCAATAAAAACTACAACTCGTCCCATGAAATCAAGCCCTCACACAGCTCCAAAAACAGAAAAACAAAAAGTTATGACTCTCGGAACACAATAATGCAAAACGACATCCCAGATCAATTTATAGGTCCAGCAGTTGTTCACCTAAAAACCCACGTCATCATGCTATGTACATATGTATATATACTGTATGTATAACTTTTAGAAGTGGTAATGCAAAGATACACAACAAATTTTTTAAAATGCATCCCGTTTTAAAGAGCCAGGACTGCAGTTACAATTTGAATGAGTTACAATAATACATGCATATTGGTGCTTTACCGCAGACAAATACTCACACACACATACACACACACACACACACACACACACACACACACACATAATACCGTTATTTCACACACTTACATCGAGCCACGATACCCACATACACAGTACTGCTATACTGTACACATATAAAGTACAACTGTATGATACACAAATACTGTGTTTACGGTGTACACTCACTTACACACTCATAACATATATACAGTAAACAAACATTACACACACACACACACACACACACACACACACACACACACACACACACACACACACACACACACACACACACATAGGTATTACACACATATAAAGCATACACACATACACACAACTTACACACACATGCATACACATTACACACACATATAGTTAGCCCCCTGACTATGGGCCAATCTGTGCACAGCTTTATACAGATCCTATTGACTTGTTTGTGTGTAGGGCACTAAGGAATGGCACTTTGTACTAAAGAAAAAGAACTCTGTAGCCTTATCAAGTATATTCGAGAATTGTTAGAAATCATTTATTCTGTTGGTTTATTCATATAAACCATGACTGGCCTAAGTTGAGTCATGCGCTATTTTACCTTTTATTCCCCTTTTCCACCCATCCACCAAATAAGGATACGTGACAACCGAGGTTGGATGTGAAATGGCCACAGCAGCCGTTTATTAATTTACATTATTTTTTGAAATGCAATTTAATCCGAAACATTCGGATAACTACTTTAGGAATTCGACCAGAGAATTCCTCCTATAATTCACATGACCCAACATGGGTCAGAATCATAAATAACAATCAACATTTTAACACTAAACAGAGCAGGGGAAGTCCTTGAAGCCATTTTTTACCGATTTACCTTTTAAGTTAGCCATCTGCAAACCACCACCAACTATTTACCTCCAGCCGTAAACCAGCTCGGAGCCACCACTCACCTCTGCAGATGGCTCCAACCACCCGAAGACCACTTCAAAGGGATAACACCCTATGAAGTCTTCAAATGATATACCTTTTTGGAGGACACATACCCCAGATGCGACCCCCCCCACCATTTTGTACTGACCAACCTCAAGGACTCCCCCCGCCACAGCGAAACAGGCCTTGACCACCTTAAGCCTGTGAGTCCATCCAAATCACCACCGCCCTCTCAATTCCTTCTGCTAAGGCCAGGCTCCACAGATCAATTCCAACCTCGGTCAAATGTACTCCATCACTCCGCCAATAATTTCCGACTCCAGACTCAAAATCCCTGTGTCGAACACAAATGCCCCCGTTCTTGGCAACGAAACGTGACACCGCCCGGTTTACTTTGATGCGGGCTTTATTAACCCTCGCCACTGATCTTGCCAAGCGCCAAAACTTCCTTGGAACTATGTCCGACCAAACAATAACTAAGCGAGGATAAGACGCCCATAAACACAACAAATCGTGTTTTATATCCTGCACTAACTCGCGAAAAGGGCGCACCCCCAGATTGTCCCCCCCCCACATGTAATACCAAAACCTCCGGGACCCTATCTAACTGAGGGTATGTTTGAAACTCGGTCAATACCCGGCTCCATAACATACCTCGGAATCCCAGCCAATGTAAAACCGCATCTTGCCACGGAATGCGAAACTGACAGCCATCTGGGCGAACGTCCGCCCGCAGTGCCCCCCAGTGCACATAAGAGTGTCCTAAAAGCCAAACTAAGCAGGGGCGATGATCTGAAATGAAAGGACAAGCAAACGCACATATAAGCCATCAAAACACAAGTTACAAACTCACAACAAATGAGGGCGCACGTAAGTCCTAATCCTATTGGACTCCCAACGGCCAATGCGACGCACACCCTCGTCATCCAACCCCCAACACCCAGCTTCATTAGCAGCGCCGATCCTGAACGAGTGAGACGAGTAATACCCATACCCAACTCCGACCTCAGCCAAGCATTTTTTAAATACAGCACCAAATTGATACCTGGACAAAAAGGAGCCATTCTCATGATGGAACAATGGCGACTCAGGCACCCCACCCCGTGGCTTGAAAGCAACCATACAAGCAACCGGACACATCGCCGATCCCGGGAGGGCAAACAACACTATCCGCTTACCCCGTCCCACTTGATCAGTCTTGGACCGCCGCAAAAACAACTCGAGTCTATCCCCATATAGACCCATATCCGCCTGTCGCAATCCCCCAGCCCTCACCGCACTAGGAGAAACCAACTCACCAATTCTGAGTGCTCCAAAGAACGCTAGGGAAAAAGCCAAACGAAACAACTCTACCTCATAAAGCGAATTACAAACAGCCCCCAGCGATGCGCCCAACGAACCAAGAAGGGTAAACGACACGGGTCGCCTCTGATCTGCTTCAGCCCTGCCGCGGCACAAACCCTTCAAAGCTTGCCTTACCAAAAAATTCTTGGACACATCCTGAAAACCCCGTAATTTAAATTCAAACGCCAAACCAGCAACGAAACGATTCACCTTAGCCAGAGAAAACCCAGCCTCCCAAGCATCCCTCAACCAGTATAACAATGCCACCAACCTGTCTTGATCCGTGCTGACGTTACCCAACACTCTTACCCACTCCTCCCACTGCTGCCAACAAGCCGAATAAGCGCTCCAAGTCGCACTAGCCAATGACCGTTCGATCAACCGTTCTACGGGACCGAAACCAGATCCCAGAGATGTTCCGGGCAAGCCAAACCGAACTCCGCTCCCGGTGCCAATTGACTAAATCGATCCCACTGCGAGCGAGAAAGAGCATCAGCGATACAATTGTAAATACCTGGTACATGCACCGCAACTACCCACGTGTTTAAAGACAAGCACACCAAGACTAAGTGACGCAACAACTGAACCACAGGCGGAGAAGATGCCGATACGTTATTAATCGCTAACACCACTCCCATGTTATCGCAGTGGAAACAAACCTTTTTATCCCTGAGCCTGTCCCCCCAAATGGTCACCACAACCACGATGGGGAACAGCTCGAGCAGGGCCAGATTCCGCGTTAGACCACTGATCACCCAGCTGTCCCGCCAGTCCCCCGCACACCATTGACCTCCTGCATACGCGCCAAAACCACCGGACCCCGCCGCGTCAGTAAACAGCTCCAACTCGCTCATATCCTGTACCGGCGACATCCACAACGATCTACCATTATATTGCCTGAGAAACGCGTCCCAGACCTGCAGATCCGCCCTGTGTTCCACCCCAATCCTCACAAAATGATGGGATGCCCGGATACCCGCCGTCGCTGCCGCCAATCACCTACTAAAAACTCTACCCATTGGCATAATCCGACAGGCAAAGTTCAACTTCCCCAGAAGAGACTGGAGATCGTGCAAAGTGATCTTCTTCAATCGGCAGGCACGCCTCACCTCCTGACGCAATGGCAGTAATTTATCCTCAGGAAGCCTGTACTCCATTGCAACTGAATCAATTTTGATCCCTAAAAAACAGATGGTAGAGACAGGGCCCTCAGTTTTACCAGGCGCCAGATGAATTCCAAAATCCGTCGCAACCTTCTGCAAGGAATACAATAAGTTACTGCAAACAGGGGAACCGCTAGGGCCGACGCACAAAAAATCGTCAAGATAATGTACTAACGAGTCCACCCCATTCCACAAAGCTACTAAATGCCCCAAAGTATGCGCAAGAAAGGGAGCACCCCATTGGAAGACACCTATCAACATAAAACCCCCTGTTCCAGAAGCAACCCAACAGCCGTTGGCTCTCCGGATGTACCGGCAGCAAGCGAAAAGCCGCCTCAATGTCGGTTTTTGCCAACAACGCCCCAGGCCCCGCCTCACGCACTAACACCACCGCTTTGTCAAATGACGTGTAAACAACCGAGCATAAATCGTGATCTATACCATTATTTACCGACGATCCCCTGGGAAAAGACAAATGCTGAATCAAACGGAATTTATGGGGCTCCCGCTTCGGCACAATTCCCAAGGGGGATACCACTAGATTCTTTATCGGCGGTTCGACAAAAGGCCCGGCCATGAGACCCAATGAAACTTCCTTCAAAAGTTTTTCCGAAACGACCGCCGAGTGCAAATAAGCCGACTTAAGATTGCGCCGTGTAACCGGAACCTCCTACGGAGTAGGGGGAATAACAAAACCAAACAAAAACCCCTCATAAATTAACTTGGCTGCAACCCTATTCGGATATTCATTTAGATACGGGGCCATCCTTTCCACCCTCACCGGCGACAGCCCCTTGGCCAACGGAGGAGGACTGGGTGCCTGACCGCTTCCCTTTTCGCATACATTTCGCAGCCCCATGTGAGGAGCCGTTGCACTCCGAACAGACATGTTTAAATTTACAAGTGGCCCCGAAACTTACACTGGCCATCATTGAATTGCCAGCAGAACCCGAGTTTTGACCCAGAGCCCTGTCCGGACTGACTAGACTGACCTCCTTGGCCAACGCTCCCGGGAAAGGACTGCTTAACCGGGGCCGTCACCCGCAACCAAAGCGCAATATCCTTCTGATCCCACCGAATCGCCGGGCGGATCGTCTTCCGCTGGCGAAACTGCTCATCGTACCGCAACCACGCCTGACCCCCGTACGCCCGATGAGCCTCCCCGATGGCATCGAAATAACAAAACAACGCCGTGCAATTTTCAGGAGCCTTTTCCCCGATCACACTCGCCAAAATAGCAAAAGCTTGCGACCAATTGACGAACGTCTGCGGGATAAGCCTTTACCGCCGACGCTCCTCTTCCTCCTTCTTACTCTCATCCCGCTTGCCCTTATCCAAGTTGAACTTCGCAAGCAGCAGAAGAGAAAAAATTTCCACGTACTCGTCCTTCCAAATCCGTTCACCAACCTCCTGTTTAAGGTGGGCCCCTAAAGGACCCTCAAAACAGACGTAAACCTCGCCCCGAGCATGATCATCAAGCCAAATTCTATCCCCGTCCTTCTGCGCCTCGGTTTGAACTGACACTGCCACAGCTTCCTTGGATGCCCCCGAAACCTCCCCAACAAGGGACCGCGACTGTACATTACGAGGACCTACCCAGACCACCGCCGGGGACCCCGCCGGAACTACAGGCGCCGCAGCCCTATCTAAGCGCCCGACTAACTCGCGCAAACAACCCACTAAATCCGATAAGCCATCGCGCCCGGCAACGCCACTACCGATAGCCAATACTTCTGTGCTCGCTGCCCCACCCCCAACACCCGACATGAAAATTGCTGGATACGGCAAAGTAGGAGTTACGCACTCACCAGACTGCCCAGGCGCTGTGTTCCCGCCAGCCGGAAAATTCTGACCGCGATGCGACTCGTCCAGCTCTCCATCTTCCAGATCCTCTCTCGCTGATGACTGGCACTCGCACCAACATCTCCGACACGGGGACCCCAACATGCTGACAGAGGGGCCGGCGACCTGCCGCCCGACCGCAGGGACCCAGACTTCGGACCGGACCTTTTGCCTCGACGTCATCGCTGATCTTGGCGTCCTCACCGAAGATCTCGAGGAAGCCTGCCCCCTGGCCGGCACATCACCATGCGGGGTGGCCGTGGACTGCACCCTGGACAATGCATCTGAAGGCGGTGGTGTAACAGGCCCTGGGAGGAGGCGGCCGTCCCAGCAGCCTGGCCTGTAGCATCCTTAGAAGGGCTCCCCCTGCGACGCCGGGCCCGCGGGACCACATCCGGACTCAACCGTTCAGGTGGGCGGGACCGCCGGGAGCGGCGGGGTGACCGAGCCTGGGCAACCGCCGCTCCCGACGACGCCCTCTGCTTTATTTCAGCAGGGGCAGCAACTAGCAACTCTCCCCCCTCCGCCATGTCACCATCGCCAGAGAGAGGGGCGGGGGAGGAGAGCGCATCCGGGCTAGCAGCCGACACAGAGCGCCGAGCTCGGCGCGAAGACGGGCCCGCCTGAGTGATCCTGGCCAACGCTGCCACCGTCTCCTCCAGCCACCCTGGACCGTGGAACTCAGCTGCCGCACGCAGCTGATCATTCATGCTGACTGGAGACGCCATACTCGCAGGTAAGCAGGGCAGTGGGAGCTAACTTTTTTACCTGTTATTCCTCCCGCTGCTTCCGGCTCAATGCCGAAAACAGCGGGAGGAACAGATACCGCACCCCAACTCCTCCCCTCTCCATCTCCTCCCTCTCCCTGCCTCCACTAACCCTTTCCCTCCTGATTGGCTAACCTTCCCTCCTATGGCAGTCATGGAGGCTTTCCCTTAAGCCCTCCGTGCTGCCGTCCAGCCTCGTCTTTACCAGTATCTACATTTAAAATTAGAATCTGTGAGAAGTATTCTTTTACACGAACTTCTAACCAGGTTGCCAACCTCCACTTCAGTAATTTTTGGACAACTGAGCTAAAAATCACGGACAGACCAACATTTTTACGGACAGATTACAAAATTATTGCCTGTGTACTGTGCAGTGTGCTAGGAGTGACTCACCAATCACAGCTCTGCGTGCAGCTTAGCGTGGGAAAGCCACAAGCGGGGCTGTGATTGGTGAGTCACTCACCACTCACTCCCCCATCTCCACCGCCGCTACCGCCAGAGCCTGTTTTAGACAAAGTGTGGCCCTAAATGCTGAATTATTGTATGAATAATGTAGTAATTTCAGGAGGCGATGTGCATAGAACTGCATCACTGATTTCTAGTGCGCCCAGCAGTCTTGCAAGTCCCAAAGCATATACCCCCCTCACACAAAAAAATGATCTATATACATATACAGTTATTAAATCATACCACTATACCAGATGAAATATTACCTGCATACTGTTATTGAACACAACTGTAAGGCTGGGTTCACACGACCACTTTAACGTCCGTAATCGACGGACGATGCTAGGAGTCCCTGCCTCTCCGTGGAACTACTGTCCCGTACTGAAAACATGATTACAGTACGGGACAGTTGTCCTGCAGAGAGGCAGGGACTCCTAGCATCGTACATAACTATGATGCTAGGAGCCCGGCTCCCTGCACTGAGTTTGGTCCGGGACTTGCGGCCGAAATACGTCCGTCGATTACGGACGTTAAAGTGGTCGTGTGAACCCAGCCTAAAGGATCTGCCAGGCACAACTTCTGTGTATACGCCCATAGGTAATCAGTCTGCACCTGAGTCTATGTCTCTGAGACTGACTCCATCTTCCACCACTCAGGATGGCAGGCTTAGGAGTGGGAGAGCCTATCGCAGCCTGGCCAGACGGAGCTAGCTCCCGCCCTCTGTCTATTTATACCTGCCTTTCCTGTTCCTCCTTTGCTTGTGATTCTTCTCGTGTGGTTTCCTGGCCCAGCTACAGCTTCTAACTATTTTATCCTGCTCTATACTGACCCTGGCTTACTGACTACTCTCTTGCTCTGCGTTTGGTACCTCGTACACTCCTGGTTTGACAAGGCTCGTTCACCACTCTGGTTTCTCACGGTGTTGCCGTGGGCAACTGCCCCATTTCCCTTAGCTTTGTGTACCCTTGTCTGTTTGTCTCGTGCACTTACTGAGCGTAGGGACCGCCGCCCAGTTGTACCCCGTCGCCTAGGGCGGGTCGTTGCAAGTAGGCAAGGACAGAGTGGCGGGTAGATTAGGGCTCACTTGTCCGTATCCCTACCCCCATCATTACAACAACTCACTATTATAAGACCAATATTACCAATAATAACACAATATAAGGTCCAAATAATACCACCACACCATAACCACATAGTGACTGAATAATACCCCCATACTGTTACTGAATAATACCACCACACCATAACCACATAGTGAATGAATAATACCCACACAGCCCCCTTACACATAGTGCCACACAGCCCCCTTACACATTGTGCCACACCCCCCCATTATACATAATGCCACACAATAACCCTTGTACATAGTGCAACACAGCCCCCTTATACATAGTGCCACACAGTCCCCCTTGTACATAGTGCCACACAGCCCCCTGTAGATAGTGCCACACAACTTCCCATGTAGATAATGCCACACATCCCCCCATGTAGATAGCGTGACACAGCCCCCCTTGTACATAGTGCCACACAGCCCCCCCATTGTACATTGTGCCACACAGCCCCTAGAGCGGAGAGCGGTAGCCTATCGCTACCGCTCTGCCTGATGTCACTCACATAAAGAATAAATCCCAGACAGTGTTTTTTTCTGCCGGACACTATGGACGGCAGAAAAAAAAAAGGTTTTGCGGACTGTCCGTAAATTTACGGACAGTTGGCAATCCTGCTTCTAACAGTGTAAAAATGTTTTTGTCTTATTACCTTAGAAAGCTGCTGATTCTAGGTTTTTATAGCAGCACTGATGTTGGCTGTTTCATGTTTCAAGTCCATTGCAGCACCAAACTGCCTATATAAATTGGGATATATAGAGACTCAAATGAAAGATGTAATCTTCCCACGGTTATTTTTCCTGGGATTTGCTTTTATCACTTACCGGTGGTATTATCATATATATTAAAATTGATTTCTTCATCCAGAAGGCAGAAGCTAATACATAATCACAATGAGTCCAACTTGCTTATTTCCAGGCCAAAATCATCTGGACCGATAAGAACATAATTAATCTTCACCTATGTACAAGTACAGAAAATGTGGCTGTTTTTCTTTATTAAATGATATTCTGATAATATTTATATGGATTTAGAATTTCTACTGCCAAATTTGGAAATATATGAATGCTAATTTTTTGGGCTTCAAAGTGAAGATCTGATTTAGGCTCTGTTCACATCTGCGTTGGGGTCCCATTCTGACGTTCCGTCTGAGCTTTCCATCAGGACGGACCCTGAATAGACACAAACTGGCACAAACGTAAACCAGAGGTTTCCGTTTCCATCACCATTGATTTCAATGGTGACGGATACGGTGCCCATGGTTTCCGTTTGTCTCTGTTGTGCACCGGATCCGTCGTTTTGCCGGAAGCAAGCATTCTGACATAAAGCTCTGACGGAACGTCAGAACGGGACCCCAACGCAGATGTGAACAAAGCCTTAGACCACTTTAAATGTTATATTAGGGAGTTGCAGTATCAATAATTTGCTAATGTATCTATAACCAGGATGGATAACTTTACAAATGGTAAAGTCTAATGGAGAAGAATAATGGTGAGAAATTGTTAAATTCGCGGCTGCTCTCCAAGCACTGTTTGCAGAACATAGGGTAACAAAAAGAAGGGGTAACAGTCTATTAGCAGTCCATCCACAGAATACCAGCTGACAAAAATGGTTCCTATATTCTGCTGAGGATGCAGCAGAATGTCGTATGCCTACATAATTCCAATATTCGAATCAGTGTATAAAAGAGAGAGAGACTAGCTCCAGCATAACTAATATATTTATTGATAAAGCTTTATAAAAAAAAATCTCACCTCTGATGAATTGGATAAATACTGTAGCAGTTCCAAATATATACTTATTTTAAGAACAGTGACCCTCACAAGTAGGAGTATTGCCCTAAAAATTTAGGATCAAAATGCAAACTGCTACTAAATTAAACTATATCTATGTAAAGGTTTGTTTTTTCCAGTTTAAGCATCAAAGCTTATTGTTTGTATGCTGAAAAGTTTTCCAATTTTCCAACATACTTTCTGTATAAATGTTATGGATATGGGTGCAACAAAAGGCCATGAAGCCTATAGGATATAGTTTATATCCACCCAAGTCACTTGAAACCTAGAAGAATCCAATTTTACATATTATACATGTCAGGGACGCTTGTTAATCCAAGCAGCTCCTATGACAGTATATTCCCTGGATAAACCGTAAATAATATAATACTTGATATGCATTGCACCTACTCTTTCTACATGACTGGTTGTTGCCCCTGTTAGGGCAGGAAGATATATGCTAAACAAAGAGTTAATATTCGAGTGTAGGATACTTCATGCTGGCTTCCTCAGGCTCTCCGGCGTTCTGTGATGTACTGCAGTGTTTCATGCATGCAATACCAGGTGATGACTTTTCTGTTAAATTTTTATTTAAACTGCTGTGTATTAAAAAAGTTTTGTTCTTTTTGTTGGATTTGTATTTTATGTTTGATATTGTGTTTTTGTCTGGACTTATTGCTTTGCCTTTCATCCAGAACACTTTGGACAGCATGCAGGTATTTGAAATGCGTATCTGTGCATTTGCCTCCTCATCTGCCCCTGTGCATGTCTCCTATTGTTGAATCATTCTTATAACGCATGCAGCCAGAAATGGGCTCTGGGAGAGGACATCTTGTGCCCAACTGACTCCCCTCTGCCATGTGCATTGTTTCAATAAATGCCTTTAAGCCAATATGGTTTATTGTGGCATTGACGGGCTTCCACTAACTGCACTTCTTTTTTTTATAAACTTACAGAACCAGTAGTACTGTAACTGGTACTTAATCTCAGTCTCCCAGGTTGAACCATTATAACAGGTTTGTGCCATGACTATTCACATCAGTGAGCATGCTCTTTGCATGGTCTTTAATCATAATAAACTGAAGGTCACAACTTCTTGGCTACTTGTGCATGTTCCCAAGGATTGGATGCTGGACAGATGCTGAGATCCTGTTTAGTAATGGTTTATTTGTAGAGATATTGCCTTTTACTTACTATTTAGGAAAACATTTTTGTTGACTGTTCTTTAAAATACATTGGAGATGGAGCACAGCTTGTTGTAACCTTTAACCACTGGTTGTCGCTCCTGCCCTTTAACAGGACTGCAACAGGTGCAGAGCAGAAACAAGTATCATCCCAAATGAACCCTTCTGTGCAGAGCTGAATGACTCCTTTTGTTTGGCTAAATGTAGCCAATTTTCCAGTATCCGAGTAGGTTACATTATTTGAATCTCCCTATCTTCTCCTATTTATTCTCTTCTGGCTCTAATAATTGTTTTCCTGTGTTTTCACATTAAACACCTTAATCTGTTCATTTAATCATAATTGAACAACTAAGAAAAAAAGGTTTTAAGAATGGTTCAACAACCCCTGTCCGTTATTTGCTTGAATTCAGATCACCTAACATCACCTAAAGTGGTAATAAAACATATGGAGTTTATTTCAAACAGATCAATGTGCCACTTATTGTGTTGAGCGCTGATGAGGCAATGAGCAATATCATCCTTCTAGCTAAACCTTGTAAAAGACATTATTTAACATTAGACTTTGTGCAATGTTTATTTTACAATTTCACTTCAGTATTAGATTTTCCAATTTTATCTTTTCACCTTTTAATTATAACATATAATAAATTATACAGAACATTTAAAAATTATAATAAACATCTCCACCTCTTGAAAAATTAAAATTCATCGTAACTCAACAGTTTAAAACAGGAAATGATCACATTAAACAATAATGGTGTTTTTGTCCATGTAGACCTGGATACAGGGTTAATGCCTAGTAAAGATGGCCTACTGTGCTTATGGGGACCATGCGGTCCTTGCCAGGGTCCATAGTGAACTAGATAAACATGCTTTACACTTCTCAAACTGAGGATGAATAGACAGGTGGTTCTCTCTCACCAAAGAACCAAAAACATCTGGTGCCCGTCCTGATTCTGGTTTGTAATTATTTTGGGGCAGATTTATTAATACTGTCTTAAATTTAGACTAAATTTGTCTAACTTTATGCCACCTTTTGGTTGGCTTACTTTAGTCCAACTTTTTTGCTCCAAAATTTGAACCCATACGTTAGGTCAGTCCCCTTGTTGAGCGAGGTGCAAAAATTGACTAAATCTGTCAATAAATGTGGCGCACGGCATGTGCGCCTGAATTCTGGCTCAATATAAGACAGTATTCTGGCGCATTTTAACTAGTAAATGTACCCCTTTATGTCTTCTTGTGAACCTAATGCACATACAGTATAGATCCATTTCTTAAGCCCCATGCACATGACCATAAAAATCGTTCGTAGTTACGGACGCATTCACTTCTATTGTTCACGCACACCTTCCCGTTTATTTACGGGAAGATGTCCGGGCCATACAAGTGTACCGCAAAAGATAGGACATGCCCTATCTTTTACTTTTTATGGTCCGTGCTCCCATGCTTTGTATGGGAGCACGGGCCAAAAATGCGGGCGCTGCCATGTGCAAGAGGCCTCAGTGAAAGTAGAATTGGATAGCTTTTAAAAGGATGAGATTAATCCTAACTTGGACATGTTTCAGATATTAATGAGTAGTAAAGTGTATACATTTTTCCCAAAGCCAAGGTTGTAGAAAAAGTACCTATAATCGAACCAACTATCCTGTTTCAATAATTCTGTGGGTTGTTTTTTTCAGTATTCTCCAAAACTGAAAACTGTATAGTCTTTATCTAATAGGCATTTCCATTACTTTCCCCAACAACTCATCCAGCAACTTATCTAACTACTCATTCAATAGTAAACACTTCTCCACTGCAAGCTCCACTACACAGCTCCATAAAGAAAACAAAATCTAAATCGTGAAAAATTGCTTTGATTAGTTAATGTGGTTTTGTAATTCAGTAAATGGTCTCTGCTGAACAAAACACTTAAAGGGGTTTTTCCATCAGGGACATTTATGACATATCCACAGGATATGTCATAAATGTCAGATAGATGCGGGTCCCACCTCTGGGACCCGCATCTATCTCTAGAACAGGGCCTCCGAAACCCCGTTCTACCTTTTTCTGCTGCAGCTGACTCCCGGCCACTTCCTGACTATATGGTCGGGAGTACAAAAACAGTGTAGCTCGCTGAGCTACGCTGTTTTTGTAAGTCCCATAGTAGTGAATGACAGTTACGGAATCAGCGTAGCATGCGAGCTACACTTTTTCCGTAACTACTATTCAGTTCTATGGGACTTACGGAAATAGCGTAGCTCAGAGAGCAATGCTGTTTTCGTACTCCCGACCATATAGTCAGGAAGTGGCCGGGAGTCAGCTGCAGCAGAAAAAGGTAGAATGGGGTCTAGGAGGCCCTGTTCTAGAGATAGATGCGGGTCCCAGAGGTGGGACCCGCATCTATCTGACATTTATGACATATCCTGTGGATATGCCATAAATGTCCCTGATGGGAAAACCCCTTTAAAGGCAAAGACCCCCATGCTCTGTGGATAAAGTAACCAATGAAAGATTTCAGTACCATTTCTACTCACACCACAGGTGTGGTTACCTGAATTCAAACAGCTCATAGTATTTTCTAGAGGTCATATCTTAGAGTCCATGATGTCTATGTAGAATAGCTGTAAATTGTATTTGGCGTTTTTTTTTGTGTATTGATGTATTTATTTTGTTAGTGTTACATGGTTAGGCAGCTTTAAATTTTAATCTTCTATTCCTTGTGTTATACCTTTTAAAGTCAGTGTTTTGTCTATTGGATAGCTGTGTACATACACCCCATTGAAGCAAACATTATCTATAGACTTAAAAATGGGTTATGGGATTAGAAGAAGAGTCTTTTTTTTCCCCCATAAATAGCCCTACTCATGTCCATGGGCTGTCCAGTCTTGCTGTCTATCCCTGTTTACTTGAATGGGTTTGAGCTGCAATATGTGGTATAGACCATGGACAGGAGTGCGCGGTTTCTGGAAAAAATATAGACCCTTTTTTCTAATCTAAGGCAACTCCTTTAAGCTGTTAATTCTAGATTTTATAATAGACATACATTTCTAACCCTTTTTTTCAGTAGTCCTTTAATGCATCATTGCTAAGAAGACGTTTTTGTTAGCAAGAGATTATGATGTAAATTATAGATTTAATATCACACAACTAGTTCTAACAGTTTTAATATACAAAATGTGTTGACGTTAGAAAGCACATTACACAAACAAAAGTCTAAACTATTATATTCCATATTTTTTAAGTATGAAACCTCCTTTACGATGATTAATATTGTATGATGTCACATTATTTAAACTAAGATGCATTACCCTGCATTCTCAGTATTCCTTCTTTGAATATTCCATCCCTATTTAAAATAGAGAATCCTTTTAAAGACATTAGTCTTGCATACATAAAACACCTAGCATCCGTTAACAATAGACACATTAATTTTTGGTTTGAGACGTACAAATTTAATTACTGTTAATCCATTTCAAATGTAAACTTTCTGGCCAAAAGTATGTGGACACCTGACCATCACACCTAATATGAGCTTGTTGAACATCCCATTCCAAAATCATGCCAATTAATATGAAGTTGGGACCCCTTTTCCCGCTATATTAGCCACAACTCTTCTGGTAAGCCTTTCCACAAGAATTTGGAGTGTGTATGTGGGATTTTGTGGTCATTCAGCCAAAAGAGCATTTGTAAAGGTACTAATGTTGGCTTCCAATTTATCCCAAAGGAGTTTGATGGGGCTGAGGTCAGGGCTCTGTGCACTTGAGTTCCTTCTCACCAAACTCGTGAAGCCATGTATTTATGGACCTTGCTTTGTGCACTGGGGTACAGTCATGCTGGAACAGAAAAGTGCCTTCCCTTAACTGTTCCCACAAAGTTGAAATCATTCAATAGTCTAAAATGTATTTGTATGCTGTAGCATTAACATTATGCTTCGCTGGAAATAAGGGGCCTAGCACAAACTCTGAAAAACAGGCTCAGACCATTATCCCACCCACACCAAATTTTACAGTAGACACTATGCATTCCAATAAGTAGAGTTCTTCTGGCATCCATCAAACCCATATTCGTCCATTAGACTGTCAGATAGTGTAACTTAATTTATCACTGCAGAGAACCCATGTCCACCGCTCTAGAGTCCAGTGGCAGCATGCTTTGCACCACTCCAGCCTACAATTGGCATTGCTGATGGTGATCTTAGGCCTGTGTGCAGCTGCTCGACCATAGAAAGCCATTTCATGGAGCTCCCGACGCACAGTTCTTGTGCCAATGTCACTTCCATAGGCAGTTTGGACCTCTGTAGTGTGTGAGGCAACAGAGGATAGGAGATTTTTACACCCAACTCGCTTCAGCGCTCTGTGAGTTTGCATAATCTATGGCTTTGAGTCTGAGCTGTTATTACTCCTAAATACCTTGACTTCACAATAATATCACTTTAAGTTAACAGATGGCAGAACTAGCAGATCAGATTGCAGGGCTGTGTGCCTGATGTTGTGTACCTGTTTGCAGTTGGTGTGCCTGAAACTCCTGAACTCAATAATTAGGAGGGGTGTCTACGTACTTTTGGTTCCCACATTATCTGAATTGACAAGCATCATTTTCATAAATATTGGTTCAACTCAAAAAATGGCTGCTTTACCATGAATTTATCCACTTTCTTTTTAAGGTTACAATTTATTGGCAGCACATAAAGAATAAATCTTTTTGGAAATTGTTTATTTTGTTCAAAGAGCTGTATATTTTTGTAGGCCAAGGTTCGAGAGTTGGAAGAGAAATGTCGAACGCAAAGTGAACAGTTTAATCTCCTTTCTCGGGAGCTGGAAAAGTTCCGCCAACAAGCTGGAACAATTGACTTGTTTAGTGGCAACGCAATCTTTAATTCTGATGTACCAGGTTCCCCCAATAAGGCTTTTACCCAGTTAATGAATGGAATAGCAACTACCATTGGCAAAGGTGAGTCAGAGAAAAATTATATAAGATATATTGCAGAAGGAATCTATATTTGAACTAAACATTACATATTAAAATCTTATTTGGATTCAAATAAGATGAGCATCTTCATTATACATATAAAAAAAATACAGCCATAGTTTAACATCCATATTACCACCCCCAGTTATTTTCTTCTTTTTTTTTTCTTTTACTAAGAATATCAAACACAGTTATACATTTGTACAATAACATAACAAAGTTTGAGCAAAAAGAATAGTAAATAAAAGGAAAAAAAAACCCCAAGAACTATACTATACATAAAACAACTAAGAATGTCCAACCAACCCACCATCTACCCAAACAGCGCCAGCAACCGGGTAACAAAACAGAGCAAAAATAAATAAATAAAAAAATAAGACGCCCCGTATGAACTAAATGCTGTTTGTAGGTGTTCAGCTTCCGTTTTTTCAGGCGTTTTTCGAGGCATAAAAGCCCCGAAATACGCCTGAAAACACTGCGTGTGAACATACCCTATGGGTATGTTCACACGCAGTCAGCAAAAACTTCTAAAAATACGGAGCTGTTTTCAGACTAAAACAGCTCCTGATTTTCAGAAGTTTTTTTAACAACTTGCGTTTTTCGCAGCGTTTTTTACGGCCGTTTTTGGAGCTGTTTTTCAATGGAGTCAATGAAAAACGCCTCCAAAAACGTCCCAAAAAGTGTACTGCACTTCTTTTGACGAGCCGTCATTTTACGCGCCGTATTTTGACAGCGACGCGTAAAATAAAGGGTCGTGGGAACAGAACATCGTAATTCCCATTGAAAGCAATGGGCAGATGTTTGTAGACGTATTAAGGGCATTTTTTTCAGGCGTAATTCGAGGCGTAAAACGCCCGCATTACGTCTGAAACCACTGCGTGTGAACATACCCTAACAGTAATTTCTCACATCTTCAAGAAAATTTCAAAAGGCTATTTTTCATGGACCAGTTCTGTTCTGAAGTGGCTTTGAGGACCTTATATACTAGAAAGCCCCCATAAATCACCCCATTTTAAAAACGGCACCCCTCAAAGTATTCAAAACAGCATTAAGAAAGTGTCTTAACCCTTTAGACGTTTCACAGAAATTAAAGCAAAGTGGAGGTGAAATTTACAAATGTAATTTTTTTTGCCGAAATTAATTTGTAATACATTTTTTCCTGTAACACAGAAGGTTTTACCATAGAAATGCAACTAAATATTTATTGTCTAGATTCTGCTTGTTATTGAAATATCCCACATGTGGCCCTAGTGTGCTAATAGACTGAAACACAGGCCTCCGAAGCAAAGGAGCACCTAGTGTATTTTCAGGCCTCCTTTCTATTAGAAAATATTTTAGGCACCATGTCAGGTTTGAAAAGGTCTTGTGGTGACAAAACATAGGGAAAACCCTCAAAAAGACACAATTTTAGAAACTACACGCCAAGGATTTAATCTAGGGGTATAGTGTGCATTTTGACCCCACTGTTTTTTTTTGCAGAATATAGGGAATTATGCTGTGAAATGAAAAATATTTTTTTTCAGATAAAACGTGTACATTTTCAATTTTTACAAGGAATAAAAGTGAAAATGTACTGCAACACTTGAAAAGCAATTTCTCCAGATTACGGCAATATCCCATATGTGGTAATACACTGGTTTTGAGACCCACAGCAGGGCTCAGAAGGGAAGGAGCTCCATTTAGCTTTTGAAGTTCAAGTTTTGCTGGAATATTTTTTGGGTGTCCTGTTGCATTTGCAAAGCCTCTGAGGGACCAAAACAGTGGAAACCCCCCTAAAGTGACCCCATTTTGGAAATGAAGCATTTAGACCCCGCAGGTTTTTTGCTGAACTTAGTGGAATTAGGCCGTTAAAACTAATATCAACATTTTTTTTACACTAAAATGTTGAATTTTTTAATTTCCACATGGCATAAAGGAGAAAAAGCACCAAAACATTTGTAAATCAACTTATCCCGAGTACGGCAATATCCCACATGTGGTCATAAACTGCTATTTGGACACACTGCAGGGCTCAGAATGGCAGGAGCGCTATTTGGCATGCAGATTTTTGGGCGCCATGTCGCATTTGCAAAACCCTGAGGTACCAGAGTACAGTGGAGGCCCCCAAGAAGTGACCCCATTTTCGAAACTACACCCCTCAAGGCATTTATAATTTGCCTGGACAAATGACAGGGCTCAGAAGTGAAGACCACCATACACATTTGAGGCCTATTTTGGTGATTTTCACATCATTGGCCCACAATTGCAGGGCTCCGAAGTCAAATAGTAAAACAAACCCCCGAGTAGTGACCCCTATCTTGAAAATTACTAAAATAGGGCATATTAATGGGTGTGGTGAGCATTTTGACCCGACGTGTTTTTTTCATTATAAATTAATACATAACGGATGGTGCAAAGTAAAAATTTTAATTTTCCGCTGATATGCCATTTTAGTGCACAATATGTTGTGCCCAGTTTGTGCCACTGAAGACAAATACCTTATGAAGCTGGTTCTCCCAAGTATGGCGATGCCATATATGTGGACGTAAACTGCGGTTTGGGCACACTGTACGGTTCAGAATAGGAGGGAGCACTATTTGGCTTCTGGAGCGCAGATTTTGCTTGGTAGTTTTTCTGTTTGGGTTATTGCTGGTATTTTAGTTTATAATGTGGGGGCATATATGAACTGTGCGGAGTACATCAGGGTATATGTAAGCTGGGCGGAGTACATCAGGCTATATGTAAGATGGGCAAAGTACATCAAGGTATATGTAAGCTGTGCGGAGTACATCAGGGCATAATAGGAGGGTATAATAATGCGGTAAATAAAAAATAATTTATAGATATGTGGCCAGTGTCGCACTGATAAATGGTGCCCAATCTTATCCGCTTTTGGAACATTCTGCACATTTTGCCATATTCTGAAAGACAGAACTTTTTTACTTTTTCTCCACCGAAGCTGTGTGTGGGCTTATTTGTTGTGGGACAATCTGTAGTTTTCATTGGTACCATTTTGATGGACATGCGATTTTTTTTTTATCACATTTTCTTTCATTTTTTGGCATGCAAGGTGACCAAAAACAAGCAATTCTGACAAAGTATTTTATTCTTTTTTTTTTTACAGTGTTCACCGTGGGCTATAAATAAAATTTTACTTTATTCTGCGGGTCAATATGATTACTGCGATGCCATATGTATATATGTTTTTTATGGTTTACATCGTCTGCACAATAAAATCACTTTTTTTTTTAAATGTAGTTTTTGTGTCACCATATTGTGAGATCCATGACTTTTTTTTTATTTTACATCAAAAAAGCTGTGTAAGGGCTTGTTTTTTGCGGGACGGGTTGCAGTTTTTATTGGTACTGTTTTGTGAGAGGCGGTGACCAAAAAAATAACAATTCTGGCATTGTTTTTTTTTTTTTTAAATTGCGGTGTTCACTGTGCGGGAAAAAATAACATTATAGTTTTACAGTTTGGGTCGTTTCGGATGCGATACCAAATATGTGTACTTTTTTTTAACGTTTTCATTTTTTCCCTATAATAAAAGACTTATTATAGGAAAAAAGGCTGTGTTTGGTTTTTTTTTTTTTACTTGAAACTTTTATTTTTACACTTTTATTCAACATTTTTAATAAAGTTTTTTTTGTTCCACTAGGGGGCTTGAAGGCCTACACTTCTGATCTTTACTCTAATACATTGCACTACAGCTGTCAGGTATTCACTGACAGCAAGCCTATTATGCCCTGCCTCCAGGCGGGGCCTAATTGGCTTCCATACGTGGCAGACCAGGAGGCAATTGCTAAGCCTCCGGGCGCCATAGCAACAAATGGCAACGCTGCGCATCGCAGTGATGCCGATCGGCTAAAAACCACTAGGATGCCACGATCACTTTTGATCACGGCATCTAAGAAGTTAATGGCAGGGATCAGAGCTAGCTCCATTCCCTGTCATTACAGCACGGTGTCATCTGTAACATACAGCTGACACCGGCGGCTGATGTCGCAGGCTCAGCTTCTGAGCGGGACCTAAGAGGCTTCCGTACTTGGCAGACAGGAGGCCATTGTTAGGCCTTCGGTCTGCCGGAGCAGTCATCGGAACCTCGCGATTACATTGCTGGGTTGCGATCTGCTGGCAAAATCCCATAGATGCAACGCTCGCTTTTGAGCGCTGCATTTTGGGGGTTAATTGGCCGGATTGGAGACTACATGCCATGCAGCAGGGTGTCAGCTGCAATATACAGCCAATACCCGCTGGCGATGGTGCGCGCTCAGCTTCTGAGCCCGCACCATCATAATCGCGTACTATTGCGTTGCTTTGCCTTAAGACCTTGGCGACCGCAACGTAATAGTACGTGACATGTCGCCAAGGGGTTAAAAAAAGGGTTTGACTTTTTTTTCCCACAGAAAGAGTTCTATGTCTGTCCCTGGGCTGTATCTGGTATTGCAGCTTATCCCCTTTCAAGTAAGAGGGGATGAACTGCAAATACCAGGAACCCATGGTAGTCTTCCCAGTACACAACTCTGCACTGGAAATTCGAGATTAACATTTTCTTGGGGGGGGGGAGTGCATTTTAAATGTACCTTTTTCTTGGTCATGCAAGTTACATGACTGAGAAATCAATGGTTGACTCCCACAGGAGGTCGGCTCCAGCGGCAAATCAGAAGACTGCTAGGGCCGTCACTCAGAGCAGGGGTGTTGGGCTTGCAGCGTGCTGTGCAGGAGCACTTGCACATCAAGTCCCACCTTGGTGGCACTTGCAATTGGCACATTGGGAAGATCAAACACCATTTTTTAGGTCATGCAATTTGCATGACCAAGCAAATAATTTAAGTCTAAAATGCCTACCCTCTCCCCTATGTTCCTCGGTCAGCAGTTTAGAGACTTAAAAACTGCTGACAGGTTCCCTTTAAAGCGTACCTACACTTTGAGATTAATTTTCAGAATAAGCTGTCATATGTGTGTACATGAGGAATAACACTATTGGTAGCCATCTTTATCTTGACTTTTAACGCATTAAATACATAGTGGCAGGATCCTTTATCTTAACTTTTTCAATGAATTTTCAATGGCTTTTGTAGCGTGATATCATGCTGCAACAAGTTATCAGAGTCAAGATAAAGATGGCTACATCCGATGAATACCTATAAAGTTACAGACCGAACCGTAACGTTTCAATTTAACGTCCACATATATCAAAAGAATATATAGAATGAATACCTATAAATGTACATGTGGACAAATCACGCATCCACAAAGGAAAAAGTTGAACCAAGTACAAATATGTACATTGTAATAATCACATCGCTTTATTGAAATACATAAAAACATATTGGCCATCAAGACCTAAAATGAGACACACAGTTAAAATACAAAGAAGTGGGGAACACCCGATTATGACACAATAGAATATACTCAGAAAAACCTATATATAAAAGGTAGTTCAGAAAGGCATACTATTAATGGGAAAATCCAGAAACCACTGCTGTGATATAAGTTGCCATGCCAATGCAATGACACAATCAATGGATGAACAGCAAGTATACAAGGAAGGGAACATACAGGACACACTGGTATGTGTGTGAACAGTATAGCAAGGGAGTAACCGAGGTTCAAACCCGGTCCCAAAGAGTGTACCAACCAGTATAAGTCATAATAATCCTTAGGGTGAACACCACACCATGAGCCCCGACGCGCGTTTCGCGGTAGCTTTATCAAGGGGTACTGACAGGAGAGGAGATAGACGCTCAGTTTATACAAAGAGTGGGAGGAGTTAGTTGAGACAGAGCCAATAGTTGAAGACTGCTGCAAATGAATGCTAATAAAATGCAGGTGATGTCATGAGTGTACATATCATTATAGACGCACAATGTGTAATTACCTTAAATGTACTGAAAAGACGTCAGACACCGCCGATGCCCGCCCAATGTGTGCTCGCGGAGCGTGAATGCGCATGCGCACACACGACGATGGGACTGCGCCATGAGATGGCAGTGTGGACGCCGGAGTATGACGTGTCACACTCCGGTGGCCATCTTTAACACTGGAAACAGTCAGGGCAAGATGTATACCATATGAATATTATCGATATCAGGGAAAATGTAAAAGAAACACCATAAGAGCGCAGTGTAGATGCCGGAGTATGACACTCCGTTGGCCATCTTTAACGCTGGAAACAGGCCGGGAAAGATGTATACCGGGACCACATAGTGAGTATAGATTCAAGGTGCAACGTATATAGACAGCAATGGCCCGTTAGGAACACACAATGTACAGACACAATTCTCTACCAAATGTATCAAAGGAGAAAAATAATCTATACATAAGACCATAAGTTAATAACGATCATAGTAGGACCATTACATAACACAAATACATGTACAAGACATAAAATTAATAAACACAATAATACAATAAGAGAGGTGCACATATGGTACACTGATTATTAATATAATATAAAAAGTATAAATATATGTACATAACTCTAAATTATATATGTACACCATACATACATGGAGCCAATGCGCCAAATGTTTATATGCACAAAGAATATATATGAGCCCAAGAAAATATATATATATTAAATACAGAGTAAACAATGCAAAATATATTTTTATATTATTTTTGTTTTTACATTTTTTCATTATTTTATATATAAATGAAATAAATAAATAAACACCAAAAAATGAAATGTGATAAAGGTGAGTGACCACACGTGCAAGGTGAAAAGTGATAAAATCATAGTTTTATTAAAAAACCAGTACAAAAATAAAGTGAACACACGTGAATGATGACACCTGAAACAAATTCAATTGATTATTAATCACAACATATGAAGTTAAATAAAGAATATATAGAAATATATAAATAGTGTTATGACAATCAAATAAAAATTATATGTCAAAATAAAATTATCGATACAATATAAAGTGTAAACAATAATAGTGCATATAAATATCTTTAGATATAAAGTGAGAAGGTGTGATGTGTATATATACACTAAAATATATATACAAAAATATATATACAAAAATATATGTATTATACAGTGAATTATAATAAATAGGTATATCAAAAAAGTGCTGACAAGGATGATTTAAAATTTAAGATGTATATTAAAAAGTAATAATTCATATATATGTATATATATTTATGAAAACAAATAAATGAAAAAAATATATAGAGACCAAAGTGAATAAATAATAGTTGGGCCAAAATGTAATAGCTGTGCCATAACACAAGCGCCTGAAAAGAATCTATATTGAGTACCCCCTGAGAGAGCTACAAAAGATATGGCACACCACTGCATGAGATAATTGGCAACTTTGAACACAAATTAGAACATATATGTGTAATACAAAGTCCTGATATCCCAATGGGTGGACGCCAAATGCAACAGAAGATCCTATGGAAATACAAAAAACAATATCAAAAACAAACTCAGATTATCACTATCCCAACAATATACACAGAGCCAACATCAAACTGATCCTATCACAACTCAAAATGCAATATATATACACCAATGGAATAAAAACAAATGATGCCATGGGACCATAGGGACAATTTAAAGAAAGGAGGCAAAGGACATTTCGCCATATTCTGAAAGACAGAACTTTTTTACTTTTTCTCCACCGAAGCTGTGTGTGGGCTTATTTGTTGTGGGACAATCTGTAGTTTTCATTGGTACCATTTTGATGGACATGCGATTTTTTTTTTTATCACATTTTCTTCCATTTTTTGCCATGCAAGGTGACCAAAAACAAGCAATTCTGACAAAGTATTTTATTCTTTTTTTTTTCAGTGTTCACCGTGGGCTATAAATAAAATTTTACTTTATTCTGCGGGTCAATATGATTACGGCGATGCCATATGTATATATGTTTTTTATGTTTTACATCGTCTGCACAATAAAATCACTTTTTTTTTTAAATGTAGTTTTTGTGTCACCATATTGTGAGATCCATGACTTTTTTTTTATTTTACATCAAAAAAGCTGTGTAAGGGCTTGTTTTTTGCGGGACGGGTTGCAGTTTTTATTGGTACTGTTTTGTGAGAGGCGGTGACCAAAAAAATAACAATTCTGGCATTGTTTTTTTTTTTTTAAATTGCGGTGTTCACTGTGCGGGAAAAAATAACATTATAGTTTTACAGTTTGGGTTGTTTCGGATGTGATACCAAATATGTGTACTTTTTTTTAACGTTTTCATTTTTTCCCTATAATAAAAGACTTATTATAGGAAAAAAGGCTGTTTGTTTTTTTTTTTTTTTTTACTTGAAACTTTTATTTTTACACTTTTATTCAACATTTTTAATAAAGTTTTTTTTGTTCCACTAGGGGACTTGAAGGCCTACACTTCTGATCTTTACTCTAATACATTGCACTACAGCTGTCAGGTATTCACTGACAGCAAGCCTATTATGCCCTGCCTCCAGGCGGGGCCTAATTGGCTTCCATACGTGGCAGACCAGGAGGCAATTGTTAAGCCTCCGGGCGCCATAGCAACAAATGGCAACGCTGCGCATCGCAGTGATGCCGATCGGCTAAAAACCACTAGGATGCCGCGATCACTTTTGATCGCGGCATCTAAGAAGTTAATGGCAGGGATCAGAGCTAGCTCCATTCCCTGTCATTACAGCACGGTGTCATCTGTAACATACAGCTGACACCGGCGGCTGATGTCGCAGGCTCAGCTTCTGAGCGGGACCTAAGAGGCTTCCGTACTTGGCAGACAGGAGGCCATTGTTAGGCCTCCGGTCTGCCGAAGCAGTCATCGGAACCTCGCGATTACATTGCTGGGTTGCGATCTGCTGGCAAAATCCCATAGATGCAGCGCTCGCTTTTGAGCGCTGCATTTTGGGGGTTAATTGGCCGGATTGGAGACTACATGCCATGCAGCAGGGTGTCAGCTGCAATATACAGCCAATACCCGCTGGCGATGGTGCGCGCTCAGCTTCTGAGCCCGCACCATCATAATCGCGTACTATTGCGTTGCTTTGCCTTAAGACCTTGGCGACCGCAACGTAATAGTACATGACATGTCGCCAAGGGGTTAAAAAAAGGGTTTGACTTTTTTTTTCCACAGAAAGAGTTCTATGTCTGTCCCTGGGCTGTATCTGGTATTGCAGCTTATCCCCTTTCAAGTAAGAGGGGATGAACTGCAAATACCAGGAACCCATGGTAGTCTTCCCAGTACACAACTCTGCACTGGAAATTCGAGATTAACATTTTCTTGGTATTGTTTTCATTCACGACTTCGGTTTTCAGACTCAAAGGGAAACTGTGAGCAGTTTTGAGGCCTCAAAACTGCTGGCAGGGTGATATATGGGGGGGGGGGAGTGCATTTTAAATGTACCTTTTTCTTGGTCATGCAAGTTACATGACTGAGAAATCAATGGTTGACTCCCACAGGAGGTCGGCTCCAGCGGCAAATCAGAAGACTGCTAGGGCCGTCACTCAGAGCAGGGGTGTTGGGCTTGCAGCGTGCTGTGCAGGAGCACTTGCACATCAAGTCCCACCTTGGTGGCACTTGCAATTGGCACATTGGGAAGATCAAACACCATTTTTTAGGTCATGCAATTTGCATGACCAAGCAAATAATTTAAGTCTAAAATGCCTACCCTCTCCCCTATGTTCCTCGGTCAGCAGTTTAGAGACTTAAAAACGGCTGACAGGTTCCCTTTAAAGCGTACCTACACTTTGAGATTAATTTTCAGAATAAGCTGTCATATGTGTGTACATGAGGAATAACACTATTGGTAGCCATCTTTATCTTGACTTTTAACGCATTAAATACATAGTGGCAGGATCCTTTATCTTAACTTTTTCAATGAATTTTAAATGGCTTTTGTTGCGTGATATCATGCTGCAACAAGTTATCAGAGTCAAGATAAAGATGGCTACATCCGTATATGCCATTGTATAGCAGTTTTCCCTTTGCAGGCTTTATCTCTAATTTTCAGTTTTCCCTGAGCTAGTGGGTACCACCTAACTGTTATCATGTCTTCTATACACAGAACTCTGTCTATCATATATGTAGAAGAAACAGCTCTGTATTTTCAGACGTTTCTGGTCACTGCGTGTGAACATACCCTTATAATGTTCAGAGTCTCAGATTTTTGCCATAGAATACCGAGTTTGCCTGAGGCAAACTATAAAAGGATGCCCCCCCCAAACCTATCCGAGTTTTTTTCATTACTAGCTTTACACAACAAACACGCAATATATTTAAAAAAAATACCAGCCAGATACAATAAAGCAGCAGCAGCCTTACATTACCAGGATGGCAAGAGCCACGGTTTTTGGCCCTTCATAGCCGGATAGTACCAGCCTGCGGCCACCCCGGTAGACTTCACTTCAGTTGGTCGTGTACTGGATCGTACCCGGCTCTTCCCAGTACTCCTGGTAACCGTGGGTACTGGGGTAATAATAGGGGGTTAGTGCTAGCCTTTTTACTGGCTTAGGCCTCGTTTACACGAGTGTGATATACGTGCGTGCAACGCGCGTGCTTTTCACGAGTGTCATACGCACCTATATTAGTCTATGGGGGCATGCAGACAGTCCGTGAGTTTTGCTCAGCGTGAGTCCGCTGAAAAAAACTCACGACATGCCCTATCTTTGTGCGCTGTTCGCGCATCACGCACCCATTGAAGTCAATGGGTGCGTGAAAACCACGGATGCCGCACGGAAGCACTTCCGTGCGAACTGCATGATTCGCGCAACAGCTGTCAAACTCTGAATGTAAACAGAAAAGCACCACGTGCTTTTGTGTTTCCAAACATCCAAACGGAGTGTCATAATGATGGCGGCTGCGAGAAAATCTCGCAGCCGCGCATCATACGCTGATGACACACGGAGCTGTTAAGTGCCTTTTGCGCACGCAAAACGCCGCATTTTTTGCGTGCGCAAAACGCACAAGCTCGTGCAAATCAGGCCTGACACTAAGCCCCTTCTTTGTAATGGGCGCTCTCAATCAGACAGATGCCATTACTAAGGCGGTAATGAAGTATTTAAAAACAGAGACATAAAAAATTTATTTTATTGAAATAACAACTTCCACACAATCCACTTTAACCCCTTAAGGACGCAGCCTTGTTTTGGCCTTAAGGCTCAGCCCATTTTTTAAATCTGACATATTTCACTTTGTGGTAATAACTTCGGAATGCTTAAACTTATCCAAGCGATTCTGAGAATGTTTTCTTGTAAGACATTGGGCTTTATGTTAGTGGTAAAATTTGTTCGATATATTCAGTGTTTATTTGTGAAAAACTGCAAAATTTAGAGAAAAATGTGAAAAAATAGCATTTTTCTACATTTAAATGCATCTGCTTGTAAAACAGACGGTTATACCACCCAAAATAGTTACTAGTTCACATTTCCCATATGTCTACTTTAGATTGGCATCATTTTTTGAACATTCCTGTATTTTTTTTGGATGTTACAAGGCTTAGAACATAAACAGCAATTTCTCATATTTTAAAGAAAATTTCAAAAGCCTTATTTTAAGGTACCTGTTCAGTTCTGTAGTGGCTTTGAGGGGCCTATGTATTAGACACCCCCATGAAACACCCCATTTTAAAAACTAGACCCCTCAAAGTATTCAAAGCAGCATTTAGATTTTTTAACCCTTTAGGCAATTCACAGGAATTAAAGCAAAGTGGAGGTCAAATTTGCAAATTAAATTTTTCTTGCTGAATTTTAATTTTATTCCATTTTTTTTTCTCTAACACAGAAGGTTTTACCAGAGAAACACTACTAAATATGTATTGTCCAGATTCTGCAGTTTTTAGAAATGTCCCACATGTGGCTCTAGTGTGCTCATGGACTAAAACACAAGCCCCAGAAGCAAAGAAGCACCTTGTGCATCTAGTGCATTTTGGGGCCTCTTTTATATTAGTATATATTTTAAGGAGCATGCCAGGTTTGAAGAGGTGATGAGGTGCCAAAACAGTAGAAATACCCAAAAAGTGACCCCATTTTGGAAACTACACCCCTCAAGGAATTCATGTATGGTTGTTACCATTTTGATCACACAGTTTTTTCAAAGCACGTATTTGAATTGGGCTGTGAAATTTAAATAATGAATTTTTTTCCAATAAGATGTAATTTTTGATCAAAATGTCTTATTTTCACAAGAAATAAAATACCCAGATGTTTATAGTTTTTTTTATGTCTTATGACGTTTGCACAATAAAATACATTTTGTAAAAAATAATTAGCTTTTTGTGTTACCTTATTCTAAGAGCCAGAACTTTTTTATTTTTCCATCAAGAAAGCCGTGCGAGGACTTGTTTTTTGCGTAACGAACTGTAGTTTCGATCAGGACCATTTAAAGGTACATGCGACTTTTTGATCTCTTTTTATTCCATTTTTTGGGAGGTGAAGTGACAAAAAAATTGTGATTCTGTTGTGGTTTATTGTTATTTTCTTTTATGGCGTTCACCGCGTGGGATAAATAAAGAAATTATTTTGTAGTTCCGGCCGTTACGGACGCCGCGATACCAATTATGTAAAGTTTCATTGTTTATCTATTTTTATTAATAATAAAGAACTGATAAGGGAAAAAGGGTTATTTTTACTTTTAAAACTTTTATTTTCTTATTTTTACACAACTTTTTTTACTTTTTTTTTACTTTTTTACTTTGTCCCACTAGGGAACTTGAGGGCAGGATGCTCTGATCGCTATTCTAATACACTGCACAACATGCGTAGTGCAGTGTATAAGAGCTGTCAGCTACTCACTGACAGCAAGCATAGTGGGTCCTGACTTTGTCAGGACCCAATAGGCTTCCGTCGATGGCATAGCCGGACGCCATTGTTAGGTGTCCGGTTGCCATAGTCACCATCGCCGGCCGCTATCGTGTAGCAGGCCAGCGATGGTAGCTTAACTCCTAAAAAGCCGCGATCACTATTGAACGCGGCTTTTAAGGGGTTAATCAGCGGGGACACAGAGATCGGTCCCCGCTATAGGAGCTGCGGCAACTGCTGTATGAGACAGCAGCTGTCACAGCTCCTGGATGTGTCGGGAAGACGGCCAAAATGGCCGTTACTCCCATGACATACTATTAGATCATGGAGCGCGAACGATACAGCTACCATCACCTAATAGTACGTCCAGGAGCGGGAAGGGGTAAACCATTTTATTAAAAAAAAAAAAGAAAAAAATCTTAAATCAGTGAAGTAATCCAATGAATCTACGACGTAGTCCAAATGGTCCCGCGGAACCTGCAAAGCTGCAACCTTCAAAAATTAGCAGTATGAAAAATAAAAATAAAGATGGCTGCCCCCACAGAAGTACAAACATATGAATAAATAGTTACTTTAGGGAACATATTAAAATAATTAGAAAAAATAGGCCCATAAAGTAAAACATATAAAATAAAATGAAAAAATTACAACACCTTTCCTTTAGGCCCCATACACACGACAGTAAAAACGCCCGTAATTACGGGCCATAATTACGGGCCGTAATTACGGGCCCATAGACTTCTATAGGCCACGGGTACCTTCCCGTTTGCTTACGAGAAGGTGCCCGGACCGTTGAAAAATATAGATCATGTCCTATTTCAGGCCGTAATTACGCCACAGGCAGGCCCATAAAAGTCTATGGGGCTCCCGTAATTACGGGTGGCTACGTGTACACACCTGTAATTACGGGAGCGTTGCTAGGCGACGTCAGGGGATAGTCACTGTCCCGGGTGCTGAAAGAGTTAAAAGATCAATTCAGGATAGAGAGAAGGGGCTGCACTGATTGGCATTAACTCTTTCAGCAGCCTGGACAGTGACTACCACTGGACATTGAGTAAAAACCCACAACAAAAAAAATGGCATGCTTACCCAGAAATTCCTGCTTCTTCCTCCAGTCCGGCCTCCTGGGATATCGTTTCATCCCATGTGATCGCTGCAGCCAATTACAGGCTGCAGAGGTCACATGGACTGCTGCGTCATCCAGGGAGGTCGGACTGGATGTCAAAAGAGGGACGCGTCACCAAGACAACGGCCGGGGTACGTATGAACTTCTGTTTCTTTCTATCGCTGTGTTCCGCTGCGGAAACTCTGCCTGAAAGGGCTGCCCCTTCTCCCTATCCAACACTGATAGAGAGAAGAGGCTGCCGATCAGAGCTGGATCGAGAGAAGAGGCTGCCAATCAGCGCTGGATAGAGAGAAGGGGCTGTCCCTTCTCTCTATCCAGCACTGATTGCCAGCCTCTTCTCTCTATCAGTGCTGGATTAGTGCAGTGCAATATAGCAAAGAAAACGGGTCCGTAAATACTGGTGGAATACGGGTGATAAAGGACCCGTATTTACACCAGTATTTACAGGAGGGAAAAAATACGGCCGTGTGCATGGGGCCTTAGAGAGAACCTTTCACCTGCCCATACATGTGCAGCATGTAATGGGCAGGTCTGCACAAACTCTGGGGCACTTTACATTTTTTTCCTATCCTCCTTCGTTATTTAAATATCGGTGCCGATATTTAAATAACCCCCTGAACTGTCAATGGGGAGGTAATTGGCAAGGGGGAATGTTACTATGGCTGTGACACTGTCCAATCAGGTATGGACAGTGTCACAGCAAGAGCTGGAGAGAGGAGAGTGTGTGCGCGCAGCTCCGCCACCACTACAGAACAGAAGAGGAGAAGGAGAGTGTGAATTCTTCTTCTTCTGTTCCATGGCATCGGTGCTGTGCGCGCACGCACGCTCTCACTCTTTAGCTCTCGGCAGACAAGGACAACAAGACTGATCTCTCGCGAGAGATCACACAGTCTTGTACTTGCCTGCTTAGAGCTAAACAGTGAGAGCGTGCGGGCGCACACGCTCTCCTCTCTCCAGCTCTTGCTGCTGACACTGTCCATATTCGGGTAGTTGGCGCCACCTGAGGTTGTTGGCTCACCTCGCCTCATGGCAGGTGTGGCACTGGATACGTTATGCAGATACACACACTCCCATTTATTAAGGCTTATTTGGTGCAGTTCATGTGTGGCAGTTGTCCAAAAATCATTTCACTAATGGTTTAATTTCTAGCAGTTTGTAATCTTTTGCTATTGCTTTAATGTAAATTTGCTCTATATGCACTAATTCCTGGTGGGCTTGTGCCTAGTACCTAGCAAAAATGGTCCAAAGAAGAACAACCAGTGAATCGGAATCAGGGTCTTGGGCGCCCAAAGCTCATTAATGTGCGTGGGTAGCAAAGGCTTTACCATAGCACAAATTACTGAAAAAGTTCATGCTGGCTATGATGGATAGGTGTCAGAACACACTGTGGATCGCAGCTTTCTTTGTTTTGGGGCTGCGTAGCCTCAGAGCAGTCAACGTGCCCATGCTGAATACTGTCTACCACCGACAGTGCCTACAAAATGGGCAGGTGAGCTTTAGAATTGGACTATGGAGCAATGAAAGACGCAGCCTGGT
This sequence comes from Rhinoderma darwinii, assembly GCF_050947455.1. Taxonomy (NCBI): domain Eukaryota; kingdom Metazoa; phylum Chordata; class Amphibia; order Anura; family Rhinodermatidae; genus Rhinoderma; species Rhinoderma darwinii. The sequence goes on from NC_134687.1 coordinate 466,424,652, forward strand.
CTAAAGTTTCAGACATCATGTTACATCATGTGGACGAGAAAGTGTGTCGCTTACCTGAGGAAGAAATGGCACCAGGATGCACTATGAAAAGAAGGCAAGCCTGTGGAGGCAGTAGCATGCTCTGAGCAATATTCTGCTTGGAAACCTTGGGTCTTGGCTTTTATGTGGATGTTACTGTGACACATACCAACTACAAGTGACTTAACTACCGTCGTAGCAGGAAAATGCTCCCTGCCACACTGCAAAAATGACTCATGAATAGTTTGAGGAATATGGCAAAAAGTTCAAGGCGTTGACTTGGCCACCAAATTCCACACATCTCAATCTGATTAGGCATCTGTGGGATGCGTTAACAAATAAGTCTGGTCCACGAGGACCCCACCTCCCAAATTACAGGACTTAAAGGATCTGTTGCTAATGTCTTGGTGCCAAATACCACAAGACACCTTCAGAGGTCTTGTAAAGTCCATGCCTCGACGGGTCCGAGCTGTTTTAGTGACACGAGGGGGATATGCACAATATTAGGCAGGTTATTATAATGTTATGGCTGAACGGTGTATATCTTACATAGTTTAATGAATAATAGTGTGCATCCCAAATCTGCAAATCTTCCATGGTCTTCATTAATAGGTTTTAACTACAAATTGGATTCAATTAATCTTTTTCACATTGGTCCGGAGGCGGCGACATGTGACCGAATGTGATGGTCGGAAGCTCCTCCCCTCCGCTGTGGCTTCCTCCATCTCGCGCTACACAGCACAAGGCACCCTGATCCTGGCCTCCCCTGCCTGAAGAAACCGGGCTAGATAAGCGTTGCAGTGTTGAGCAGTGAGATTACTTCAGCTTCCTGCAGTCAGCTCTGGTCCCCTGGCCCTCCCACCTGTTGAATTTTGCAGCCTGTATGCCAGTCTTGGCTAAATATTGTATGCCAGCATTTTACCTCTGCCTCTCCCGTCTCTCCTGCATCTGTTATCTGCAACCTTCAAAGGCCTGCATGGCTGTATTCCCATATGCTTGCACAAGTCCAGCATTTCAAGGATTTCAAGACCAGGAGGGGGTGAGATCGTTGTGTGAATAATTGTGCCTATTTGTGCACTAATATTGTCTATTAGGAGCTGACATATGCCGTAGCTGTTTTAGGAGCTGTTGTCTGAGTGCTTAATGCTATTTGCATTTTCTGAATTAATATCACAAATAATAGTCTCTGTATGAGGAAGCGGCTTGGAAATCATTGAGCCAAGTTAGTGAAAATTGTCTGTACCGCTGATTATCTCTCTTCAAAGGAGACTATTTTTTTGTATTTGTCAGTACTTAGTATTTATTGGAGAGTGGTCTGTTCTATCTGTGGCTCTGATTAGATTATATATTTTGTACTGACATTCCTCGTAAGAAACAGCATAAGGATAACGCTCCCTCGAGCAAAATATATAGTGGGGGTTCTGGAGGTAAAGCTGTATCTTCTAGAATGGACAAGATCCTATTCTCCCCCTCCCAACTCACTTCGAGAGGGAAACATGGCAACCTGGAAGAGCATTATATTCTAACACGAGAGGAGTCAAGGAGTGCGCATGGAGAGGGCAAAAGTTATGGCCCATTGTCTGAGACTCCAACTTTGAAGGCAATACTGCAGACTCTTAAAAATTTAGAGGGGTCTATGTCGGGGTTAACTGTCTAAATAGGGGGAGTACAGGCGGATACGAGTCTTATTGAACATGATCTGTCTAAGATAATAGAGAGGATGGAGTAAGTGGAAGAAAGAATCTCTTCTCTTGAGCATACGGTAATCACTTTAAATTCCAAGGTTGTCGTTTTGAAGAGAGATGTTAAATAATCTGCTAATAAATTGGTGGACTTGGACGATAGATCCAGGAGAGCGAACATTCGCTGTATGGGATTACCTGAGGGGATAGAAGGAGAAAAGTGTTGTGGATATATACACAAAATGGCCGCTGGAGAAGTTCGGAGAGGCAGCGTTGTCTAAAATCTTTTCTGTGGAAAGGGCTCATAGACTCAAGTTTAAACCCAGACCTGTAGGCCAAGACCTATTCTGGTCAAGCTGTTATGTGCAGGAGATTGGGACATAATCCTAAGGAATGCACGCTCAAGGGAGAACGCGGTGGTAAATAGAGCCCAGAAAATGTTTTTTCCAGATGGCCACTTCAAAAAATAGGCTTAAGTTCGTCTGAGAAAAGCAGTGCTGCAATATTCCTTGCTATTCCAGACAAAGCTATGGGTGTATTTCCTCTCCTGAGGAGGCAATCACCTGGACCTCTAAGGGACTTCCATAACTACTGAGAGGAGCTGTTTGTTACATGGATGGACCTTAAGTGTCTGTTCTAAGGAATTGCGATTGGTGGAGAATGTAATAACTAAGATGTGGGATGGTTTGTCTAGGTGATATAATGGTGGATAAAAATGTGTTTTTTTTAATACATGATAGGAATGCAGGATGGTGCATTTGCACACCATATATTATGCAGGCTGTGTAGAGACATAAAATGTGGTATTTTGATGTGGAGTTGTGGGTTAGACGGGGGAGGAGCAATGCTAGGTGTAGGAGGTGCTGGAGCTGGTGAACAAGGGAGGGAAGGAGGGTATGTGTTTGTTTTTTTTCTCCTTTATTTTCTATGTAAGTTTTTATCCAGGAAAGTATGAGAATCATATCATGGAATGTCAGGGGGTTGGGCAATAAACTTAAGAGGTTGGCAGTCTTTAACTTGATTCAAAATTACCTACCCGCAGTAATCTGTCTGCAGGAGACCCATCTTCTTCCTGCAACGTCCGGTGGACTATCTAGGGGGTGGGTTTCTTATATGTACCACTCCGTCTTTTCATCCTTTTCTAGTGGAGTGAGTATTTTGGCCCATAAGAGTATTGTGGTCCAAATCTATGAGGTCCTACTGGACAATGCAGGAAGATTTGTTTTATTATATGGGAACTTTGATGGTGTGGACATGGTTTTGGGCTCGGTGTATGTCCCTCTGCCTCTTGCTTATTTGGTCTTGGATAAGATTGCCCTTTTCTTGTTAATAAAACTGGAGTTCCTTTTCTCTTAATTGGGGACTTTAATAAGGTTCCAGATGAGGTAAAAGATCGGCCTAGGAGATCCCATTTGAAACCTGTGAGTGCTAGTCATTCTTTTGGGCTTTATTTGGAGAAGATGAGATGGTTCGATACATGGAGGATTTTTCACCCAGACACATCCCAGTTTTCTTGCTATTCTAAGACCTCAGAATTCCTTTCAAGAATTGATTTAGCATTGGACAATAAACAAATGATGGGCTTAGTCAAGAGAGTAGAATATGAAGCAAGAGGCCTGTCGGATCATTCACCATTACTTGTTGAAATTGGGACCAAACGGCGAGGTTGTTCTGTGAGACCATATATCTCTCCCTCTCTAATTCTGGGAATGGAATGAGATGAGGAAGCTTTGGTTCAGTTTGTGGAGTTTTTCCAAACTAATAAGGGGTCCACATCTAGAGGAGTAATTTGGGATACTTTCAAAGCTTAGGTGAGAGGATTCTATAAAAAGAGAAATATAGGAGCAATGTACGCTTTGTCCACCAGATGACGCGGCAGTGGTATGGCAGGCTTCTCGAAAACGGTACGACGAGTTTCTATGGCAGGAATCTTTGGAGAAAAATGTGATTATCTCAGGTGAATATTATTTGGGAGAGGATAGAGTGAAAGAACTTTTTGTCATCCTGTGTGAAAAATCATAGGGGGCAGTCGGAAATAGTTGTGGTTAGAGGAAGGTCGGAGAAAATTATTACAGATGCTGTACGAATTGCAGAGGAATGTGCCTCATTTTATAAAGAAGTACTGTATATGCAGCTGAGGATAATTGTACGCCAGATCTGGTGAAATCCTACTTGGATAAGATCGTGTTTCCTAGACTTTCAGAGGAGCAGAGGGAAACTCTGGAGGTACCTCTGTCAAGGGACGAATTTGAGGTGGCTATTAAACAAGCACCACAGGATAGGTCCTCTGGTTTGGACGGGATTCCATATGAATTTTTTTTTAGGTATCATGAGAAGAGTTCTTGGAAACTACGTTCAGGGCAGGGGCACTCCCAGAATCCATGAATGATGCTCTAATTTGTCTTATCTTTAAGAAAGATAAGCATCCGCTCCTTGTATAGTCATACTGTCCGATCTCTCTCTTAAATTTTGATATTAAGTTGGTAGCTAAGGTTCTGGAGATCCGGTTGGCCTCTGTTATTGAGGATTCCTTCCAGACCAGACAGGATTCATTCCGGGTGAAGCCATCAATTACAATGTTCGTAAAGTTTTAAATAATTTATAGTATGGAGATAATTATGCGGTGGAAGGGGAACTTCTCTCAACCGATGCAGTTAAAGAGGCTCTGTCACCAGATTTTGCAACCCCTATCTCCTATTGCAGCAGATCGGCGCTGCAATGTAGATAAGAGTAACGTTTTTTTTTTTTTTTAAAAACGAGCATTTTTGGCCAAGTTATGACCATTTTTATATTTATGTAAATGAGGCTTTCTAAAGTACAACTGGGCGTGTTTAAAGTTAAAGTACAACTGGGCGTGTATTGTGTATGTACATCTGGGCGTTTTTACTTCTTTTACTAGCTGGGCGTTGTGAATAGAAGTATCATCCACTTCTCTTCACAACGCCCAGCTTCTGGCAGTGCAGACACACAGCGTGTTCTCGAGAGATCACGCTGTGACGTCACTCACTTCCTGCCCCAGGTCCTGCATCGTGTCGGACGAGCGAGGACACATCGGCACCAGAGGCTACAGTTGATTCTGCAGCAGCATCAGCGTTTGCAGATAAGTAGCTACATCGACTTACCTGCAAACGCCGATGCTGCTGCAGAATCAACTGTAGCCTCTGGTGCCGATGTGTCCTCGCTCGTCCGACACGATGCAGGACCTGGGGCAGGAAGTGAGTGATGACACAGCGTGATCTCTCGAGAACACGCTGTGTGTCTGCACTGCCAGAAGCTGGGCGTTGTGAAGAGAAGTGGATGATACTTCTATTCACAACGCCCAGCTAGTAAAAGAAGTAAAAACGCCCAGATGTACATACACAATACACGCCCAGTTGTACTTTAACTTTAAACACGCCCAGTTGTACTTTAGAAAGCCTCATTTACATAAATATAAAAATGGTCATAACTTGGCCAAAAATGCTCGTTTAAAAAAAAAAAAAAACGTTACTCTTATCTACATTGCAGCGCCGATCTGCTGCAATAGGAGATAGGGGTTGCAAAATCTGGTGACAGAGCCTCTTTAAGGGTGTTTCATTCATCAACAGGGAGTTCATGTGGGCAATTCTTCTAAGGTTTGGAGAAAATTTTGTTTCCTGGATTAAGCTCATGTTAGGACTCCCTGGGCTAAGGTGGGTGTGAGTAAGATAAATTCACTATTCTTTGTATTACTTAGAGGTAGCCGACAGTGTTGCCCTTTATCCCCTTTTTTGTTTGCAATTGTTATTGAATGTCTTGCATTGAAGATAAGGGCAGACCCAGGTATTAGGGGGTTTCTGTTCGGGGGGTGAGGAGGAAAAAATTTCCTTGTACTCGGACGACATGCTCATATATCTTACGCATTCGTCGGTTTGGAGCAAGTCATTCGCATGTATCAGGAGTTTGGGGCTCCGTCAAGTATCCAGATCAATTGGTCCAAATCAATGTTCCTCCCCTTTTCGAGTATAGATTCAGCCAATCAGGTTCAAGGAGATCTCCAAATTGTGGATCAGATTCGTTATTTGGGTATTGTCATTTCCCAAAAAATTTAGGATTATACATCTTTAAATATTCCCCCCCTAGTCGGTACTCTAAGAAGTAAGGTAAAGGCTTGGAATCGTCTCCCTTTATCCAGGGCCTCGGGGATTGCCCTGATCAAAATGGTTATATTACCTATTGTGTTGCATATATTTGGCAATTCCCCAAATTGGATTCCGGTGAAGATTTTTGACATGCTGGAATCAATTGTTAATCATCTAATATTGCGGGGTAAGAAAACTCGTATTAAATATAGTAAATTATGTCGCCCAGTGATGGAGGGAGGATTTTAGGTTGTATTTCTTATCTTCGCAGATCTAACAGCTCATTGATTGAGAATATTCAGCAGCAAATAGACTGATCTTGACTTCTGGGGGCTCTGTACGGAGGGAGAATATATTTCATGTTTTGGAGGCAGGATGCCTTAGTAAGATGTCTTCTAGGTATAAAGTCTTTTGCATCCTTCATAAGGTGTTGAGTGCAGTGAAACATAAATTGTGAGTTAGGTACGTTTCTTTTACCCGTATATGGGGCAATGAATTACTCAACCAATTTATAAAAGTAGAGGATAGTAGATTTTGGGTGAAGTGGGGTATTACGCAATTATCACATTTATTTATCAACGGGGTAATTAAAACCTTGGACACATTACAGAGGGAGTGTAATGGCAGGAAGGAGGTGAAGGGAAAGTGAGCCCTAATCTACCCACCGCCCTGTCCCTGCCTACTTGCAACGACCCGCCCTAGGCGACGGGGTACAACTGAGCGGCGGTCCCTACGTTGTCTAAGTGCACGGGAGAACAAACAGGGAACACGCAAGGGAAGGGGCAGTAGCCACGGAACGCCGCGAGGAAACTGAGCGGTGAATGAGTAGTCAGGACCAGGATGAAGTGGAGTATACCAAAGTGAGCACGGAGAAGGAAGCAAGCCAGGGGCAAAGCAAAGCAGGTTAAGCGGAACTGCAGCAAGGCAGAAGCACGGCAGAAGCAGGCTGGAGCAAGCAGCAGTGAGGCCAGGAATCCAGAAGAATTACAAGCACTGAGGAAGAGAACACGGCAGGTAATAAAGGACAGGGGGCGGAGCTAACTCCGACTGACCAGGCCGCGATAGGCTCTCCCACTCATGAGCCTGCCACCCTGGTTGGTGGGAGATGGTGTCAGTCGAACAGGTCTGGCCTCAGGTGTGGATTGATTAATCCCAGGAGTATACCTAGACGTAGTACCTGGCAGATCCCTAACAGTACTCCCCCTTTTATGAGGGGCCACCGGACCCTTACTAAGAGGGAAGAGAAGGAGGAACCTCCTGATCAATACCCCAGCGTGAACATCACGGGCAGGTACCCAAGTCCTCTCCTCCGGCCCGTATCCTCTCCAATGGACCAGGTACTGGAGGGAGCCCTGGACCATCCTACTGTCCATAATCTTGGCCACCTCGAATTCCACCCCCTCAGGGGTGAGAACGGGAACAGGAGGTTTCCTCGAGGGGGACCAGGACGGGGAGCAGCGTTTAAGGAGGGAGGCATGGAAGACGTCATGTATGCGAAAGGATGGGGGCAGCTCCAGACGGAAGGATACAGGGTTGAGGACTTCAATGATCTTATAAGGTCCAATAAATCGGGGAGCAAACTTCCTGGACGGGACCTTAAGGCGCAAGTTCCTGGACGACAACCAGACCAAATCCCCGACGACAAACAGGGGGTTAGCAGAACGTCTACTATCCGCCTGAGTCTTTTGTGCGCTCTGGGACGCCTCTAGGTTCTTCTGAACCTGGGCCCAGACCGTGAACAGTTCCCGATGAACATCCTCTACCTCAGGATTATTGGAACAACCAGGGGAAACGGAGGAGAACCTTGGGTTAAACCCGAAATTACAGAAAAACGGGGAGACCCCTGACGAGTTACTGACCCGGTTATTCAGGGAAAATTCAGCAAGGGGAAGGAATGAGACCCAATCGAATTGACAGTCAGAGATGAAACACCTTAAATATTGTTCCAGGGATTGGTTAGTCCTTTCCGTTTGGCCATTAGTTTCGGGATGGAAGGCGGAGGAGAAGGACAGATCAATCTCCAACTATTTACAAAAAGCTCTCCAAAATAAGGAAACAAATTGTACCCCTCTGTCAGAAACGATATTGACTGGGGCCCCATGGAGACGCAGGATGTGTTTCACAAACAAAGAAGCTAACGTCTTGGCGTTAGGTAGCTTCTTAAGGGGCACAAAGTGGCACATCTTGCTGAAGCGGTCTACTACCACCCACACCACCGACTTGCCCTGAGATGGAGGCAAATCGGTGATAAAATCCATGGAGATATGGGTCCAAGTTCTCTGGGGAATGGGCAAGGAACGTAGTAGGCCCGCAGGTCGGGACCTAGGGGTTTTGGACCTAGCGCAAACCTCACAAGCGGCGACGTAAGCCCTAATGTCTTTAGGCAACCCAGGCCACCAATAGTTTCTGGTAATGAGGTGTTTGGTGCCCAAGATGCCAGGATGACCAGATAGAGCGGAGTCATGGTTTTCCCTGAGTACCCTTAGCCGGTATTGCAGGGGAACAAACAGTTTGTCCCCAGGGACGTTCCCGGGAGCTGCACCCTGATCAGCCGCGATATCAGAAGCTAAATCAGAATCCGTGGCAGAAACGATAATACCAGGGGGTAAAATACAAGCAGGATCCTTCTCGGAAGGAGGATTGGCCATGAAACTACGTGACAGAGCATCAGCCTTAATATTCTTGGACCCAGCCCTATAGGTAACCAAGAAATTAAATCTGGTAAAGAATAGTGCCCACCGAGCTTGTCTAGGATTAAGCCTCCGGGCCGATTCTAGGAAAAACAGATTCTTGTGATCCGTAAGGACCGTTACCTGGTGTCTGGCCCCCTCCAGGAAGTGCCGCCACTCTTCAAAAGCCCATTTAATGGCTATAAGTTCGCGGTTGCAAATATCATAGTTACTCTCCGTGGGCGAAAACTTCCTAGAGAAGTAAGCACAGGGGCGGAGATGGGTGAGGGAGCTGGTACCCTGGGACAAGACGGCCCCCACTCCCACCTCGGATGCGTCAACCTCCACAATAAATGGCTCCTCTTGGTTGGGCTGAATCAGAACGGGGGCCGAGATAAAGCACTTCTTGAGGGTCTCAAAGGCCTGGACGGCCTCAAGGGGCCAATGGAGGACATCAGCACCCTTGCGAGTAAGGTCCGTAAAAGGCTTAGCGACGACCGAGAAGTTGGCAATAAATCTCCTGTAATAGTTGGCGAACCCTAAAAAACACTGTAACGCCTTAAGGGAGGCAGGTTGGACCCATTCCGCCACAGCCTGAACCTTGGCAGGGTCCATGCGGAATTCATGAGGAGTGAGGATTTGCCCTAAAAATGGTATCTCCTGTACCCCAAAGACACATTTTTCAGTCTTAGCAAACAGATTATTCTCCCGAAGGACCTGGAGCACCTTCCTGACATGCTCCACGTGGGAGGACCAGTCCTTGGAAAACACCAGTATGTCATCAAGGTACACAACAAGAAAATTACCCAGGTAATCTCTCAGGATTTCATTAATAAAATTCTGGAAGACAGCAGGGGCATTACACAACCCAAAGGGCATGACCAGGTATTCGAAATGACCCTCGGGTGTGTTGAACGCAGTTTTCCACTCATCCCCCTGTTTGATGCGGATAAGGTTATATGCCCCCCGTAGATCGAACTTAGAAAACCATTGGGCTCCCTGAACCTGATTAAAAAGATCCGGAATCAAAGGAAGTGGGTACTGGTTCCTTACGGTGACCTTATTCAGGTTACGATAATCAATGCACGGCCTAAGACCACCATCCTTCTTCCCAACGAAGAAGAAGCCAGCACCTACAGGAGAAGTCGAGGGGCGAATGAAACCCTTGGCCAGGCATTCTTGGATATACACCCTCATAGCTTCACGTTCAGGACATGAAAGATTAAATATCCTACCCTTAGGAAGCTTGGCACCAGGCACCAAATCGATGGCGCAATCGTAATCTCTATGGGGGGCAACACCTCGGAGGCCTCCTTAGAAAACACATCGGCGAAGTCCTGAACAAACTCAGGAAGCGTGTTTACCTCCTCCCGGGGAGAAATAGAGTTAACAGAAAGACATGACATAAGACATTCACTACCCCATTTGGTGAGATTCCCAGTATTCCAATCAAACGTGGGATTATGCAACTGCAACCAGGGAAGACCTAATACCAGATCAGACGATAATCCCTGCATCACCAGTACAGAGCACTGCTCCAAATGCATGGAGCCAACCAGGAGTTCAAAAACAGGAGTATGCTGAGTAAAATAACCATTAGCAAGGGGAGTTGAGTCGATACCTACTACAGGGATAGGATAAGGTAAATCAATAAAAGGCATCTTTAGAGACATAGCAAATTCCACAGACATGATATTAGCAGATGAGCCAGAATCCACGAAAGCGCTGCCCGTGGCAGACCGGCCAGCAAACGAGACCTGAAAGGGAAGCAAAATTTTATTGCGTTTCACATTAACGGGAAATACCTGTGCGCCCAAGTGACCTCCCCGATGATCACTTAGGCGCGGAAGTTTTCCGGCTTCTTATTCTTGCGCCTGGGACAGGTGTTCAGTAGATGCTTGTCGTCCCCACAGTAGAAGCAGAGACCATTCATTCTGCGAAACTCCCTACGTTGTCGAGGGGACATGGAGGCCCCGAGTTGCATAGGTACCTCCGAGTCCTCCGTGGAGGGGCGAGGAGACGGGACCTCGGGGGGAATCGCAGAAAAGTCAGAGGGGAGCACATTGAAGCGTTCAAGCTGACGTTCCCTGAGACGTCGGTCAAGTCGTACTGCTAGGGCCATAACCTGGTCAAGGGAGTCAGAAGAGGGGTAGCTAACCAGCAGATCCTTCAGGGCGTCAGATAATCCTAACCTAAACTGGCACCTTAGGGCCGGATCGTTCCACCGAGAAGCTACGCACCACTTTCTAAAATCAGAACAGTATTCCTCAACCGGTCTCCTACCCTTACGTAAGGTCACCAGCTGACTCTCGGCTAAAGCAGTCCTGTCAGTCTCGTCGTAAATGAGTCCGAGGGCAGAGAAAAAACCGATCAACAGAGGAAAGTTCAGGGGCGTCAGGAGCCAAGGAGAAGGCCCACTCTTGGGGCCCTTCCTGGAGTCGGGATATGATGATACCCACCCGCTGGTTCTCGGAACCTGAGGAGTGGGGTTTTAGGCGGAAATACAGTCTGCAACTCTCCCGGAAGGAGAGAAACGTCTTACGGTCCCCTGAGAACCGGTCAGGTAACTTGAGGTCGGGTTCTAGAGGTGAGGTGAGGGGTACTACTAAGGCAGCGTCACCCTGGTTGACCCTCTGGGCCAGGGCCTGGACCTGTAGGGAGAGGCCCTGCATTTGCTGGGTCAGGGTCTCAAGGGGGTCCATAATAGCGTCAGCGTAGGAGAAATGGTAGACTAGGTAGGGGCTTGTAATTATGTAATGGCACGAAGGAGGTGAAGGGAAAGTGAGCCCTAATCTACCCACCGCCCTGTCCCTGCCTACTTGCAACGACCCGCCCTAGGCGACGGGGTACAACTGGGCGGCGGTCCCTACGCTGTCTAAGTGCACGGGAGAACAAACGGGGAACACGCAAGGGAAGGGGCAGTAGCCACGGAACGCCGCGAGGAAACGGAGCGGTGAATGAGTAGTCAGGACCAGGATGAAGTGGAGTATACCAAAGTGAGCACGGAGAAGGAAGCAAGCCAGGGGCAAAGCAAAGCAGGTTAAGCGGAACTGCAGCAAGGCAGAAGCACGGCAGAAGCAGGCTGGAGCAAGCAGCAGTGAGGCCAGGAATCCAGAAGAATTACAAGCACTGAGGAAGAGAACACGGCAGGTAATAAAGGACAGGGGGCGGAGCTAACTCCGAATGACCTGGCCGCTATAGGCTCTCCCACTCCTGAGCCTGCCACCCTGGTTGGTGGGAGATGGTGTCAGTCGAACAGGTCTGGCCTCAGGTGTGGATTGATTAATCCCAGGAGTATACCTAGACGTAGTACCTGGCAGATCCCTAACAGGGAGTTCAATATTTTATCCGGATCCTGTATTTGTACTATTTTCAAATAGATCACGCGTGTGAAGCTACACGTGATAAAGAATGTTTCAAGATTGGATCAGAGGAATTATTTATAAAATTGTATAATAAGGGAAAAAGGGTCACTTCTTTGGTGTATCATGAGCTAAGTAGGTTTATGAATAGAGATAGCCCAGTAAGGGTAAATTTAAATGGAAAATGGGGGAAAGATTACATAGTCACATGGAGGGAACTGTTTTAAGGTGTTAATAGTGTGCCACTAAATTATTCACATAGATTCTCCCAGTATATGTTGGTACAATGCTTGTAATTCACTCCTAAACGTTTGTATAGCATGGGTTGTAGAGAGAATGATACCTGCCCTAGGTGTCATATGAATCAGGCTGATCTTATTCATTTGATGTGGCGATGCCTAAAAATGCATCGATACTGGTCGTCTGTGATTGAAACTATTGAATATATCTTAAGTATGGCTTTGGAAAACTCCGAAGGTTTCATGTCTTTGGAAGACCCCTCATAAGTACCGAGGCTGAAGCAGAGGGGTGACTGTGAGCACAACTTTTTTTTTTTTGTGTATGACTGAATTATGTTAAGGAGCAAATCTGCAAAATGTTAATGAAGAAGGGGATACTCAAATTAAAAAAATAATAATAAAAAAAATAAAGAATAAAATATATATATATATATATATATATATATATATATATATATATATATATATATATAAATCTATTTCAAATTGTCTTGTATGCTTACCCTCCTGCCAACCTTCTAGAGTCCAGGCACATTCCAAAACGTTGGGTTGAAATAGGTTAAAAAACCTGACAACGTAGTCATCCTCTGATTTAGGCCTGATTTGCATGAGCGTGTGCGTTTTGCGCACGCAAAAAACGCGGCGTTTTGAGTGCGCAAAAGGCACTTAAAAGCTGCGTGTGTCATCAGTGTATGATGCGCGGCTGCGAGATTTTCTCGCAGCCGCCATCATTATGACACTCCGTTTGGATGTTTGTAAACAGAAAAGCATGTGGGGCTTATCTGTTTACATTCAGAGTTTGAAAGCTGTTGCGCGAACAACGCAGTTCGCACAGAAGTGCTTCCGTGCGGCATGCGTGGTTTTCACGCACCCATTGACTTCAATGGGTGCGTGATGCGCGAAGAGCGCACAAATATAGGACATGTCGTGTGTTTTTTTCAGCGGACTCACGCTGAGCAAAATTCACGGGCTGTCTGCACGGCCCCATAGACTAATATAGGTGCGTACGACACGCGTGAAAAGCACGCGCGTCGCACGCACGTATATCACGCTCGTGTAAACGAGGCCTTAAGCTGCACTGTTTGCCTGAGACTCAGAGACAGATTTACCTAATTGTCCTATGATAGTCCTCTAATTATCGGAAGGACCTTATAGCCTTGTTTTACTTGTACTTATATATACTAATGTACAATTGTTAACCATTTCTTCCCAGTGCTTCTGCTGTAGACTTGGTAGAAAACCGTATCTTGAATATGAAGATGTATATACACTAAATGGCCACTTGATTAGACATCCATGTAGTAGCGCGTTGAATCTCCTTTGGCCTTCAAATCTTTCTGTAGGAATATTGGCCTATGCGGACAGGATAGTTTCTCGCAGTTGTCATTTAAGTGTCCTTCTGCCATAGAGTAAACAGCTTCTATGAAGGGATGAACTTAGTCAGCCACATTGCTTAGGTAAGCCTTAGGGGGGATTCACACGAGCGTGTATTCGGTCTGTGCGGGCCGCGTGGTTTTCACGCGCCACGCACAGACCAATACAAGTCTCTGGGTCAGTACAGACAGTCCGTGCTTTTTGCGCAGCGTTTGTCAGCTGCGCAAAAAGCGCGACAGGTTCAATATCTCCGTGTATTTCGCGCATCACGCACCCAGTGAAAACCACGCAGGTCGCACGGAAGCACTTCCGTGCGAACCGACTGAAACAGCGCACCAGCTGTCAAAAGGATGAATGTAACCAGAAAAGCACCACGTGCTTTTCTGTTTCCAAACATCCAGATGGAGTGTCTTTGAGATGAGCGAACCCGGACAATCGAACCGAACTTCACCGGGTTCGGCCGAACTCGTTTTGGCCGAACCCGGCAAAAAAATTTCCGGTACGCGACGTCCGGAGATAGTCACTGTCCAGGGTTCTGAAAGAGTTAAACTGTTTCAGCACCATGGACAGTGACTACCGATCCCAAGTTCTGACTTACCGATAACTCCCGGCTTCTTCCTCCAGTCTGACCTCCCGGGATGACAATTCAGTCCAAGTGACAGCTCCAGCCAATCACAGGCCAAGCACAGGCTGCAGCGGTCACATGGACTGCCGCGTCATCCAGGGAGGTGGGGCCCGATGTCAAGAGAGGCGCGTCACCAAGGACGCGTCACCAAGGCAACGGCCGGGAAGTTCTCGGTAAGTACGAACTTTCTTTTTTTTTAACAGGTTGCTGTATATTGTGTTCGGTATTCACTGTCGAGGGTGCTGAAAGAGTTACTGCCGATCAGTTAGCTCTTTCAGCACCTTGGACAGTGACGGGCATCGACTAGCCTCATCTCTATGATGGCGGCTGCGCGAAAATCACGCAGCCGCGCATCATACACGGATGACACACGCAGCTGTCAAATGGTTTTTGCGAGCGCAAAACGCTGCGTTGTTTGCGCGCGCAAAAACGCAACGTCCGTCTGTATCTGCCCTTAGGGTATGCTCACACGGCCTATTTTTGGCCATTTTTTGGGCCGTAAACGGCCGAAAAACGGCCGAAAAATCGGAAGCAGAACGCCTCCAAACATCTGCCCATTGATTTCAATGGGAAAATCGCGTTCTGTTCCGGCGGAGCGTTTTTCGCGGTGTTTTTTTACGCGTAATAAAACGGCCGTGAAAAAGAAGTGCAGGACACTTCTTGGGACGTTTTTGGAGCAGTTTTCCATAGACTCTATTTAAAAAAGCTCCAAAAACGACCGTGAAAAACGCAGCGAAAATCGTGAGTGGCACAAAAAACTGATCGGCAGTAACTCTTTCAGCACCCTGGACAGTGAATTACGATCACAATATAGAGCAAACTGTAAAAAAAAAAAGAAAAAGACGTTCGTACTTACCGAGAACTTCCTGCTTCTTCCTCCAGTCCAGCCTCCCGACTGTTGCCTTGGTGACGCGTCCCTCTCGACATCCGGCCCGACATCCCTGGATGACGTTTCAGCCAATGTGACCGCTGCAGCCAATCACAGGCCAATCACATGCTGCAGCGGTCACATGGACTGTCGCGTCATCGAGGGTTGTCGGGCTGGATGTCAAGAGAGGGACGCGTCACCGTTGCCTTGGTGACGCGTCCCTCTTTCGGCATCCAGCCCGACCTCCCTGGATGACGCGGCAGTCCATGTGACCGCTGCAGCCTGTGATCGGCCTGTGATTGGCTGCAGCGGTCACTTGGACTGAATCGTCATCCCGGGAGGTCGGACTGGTGGAAGAAGCACGGAGTTATCGGTAAGTAGGAACTTCTATTTTTTTTTACACGTTGATGTATCTTGTGATCGGAAGTCACTGTCCAGGGTGCTGAAACAGTTACTGCCGATCGCTTAACTCTTTCAGCACCCTGGACAGTGACTATCTCCTGATGTCGCGTACCGGAAAATCAGTGACTCATAAGCTGGGTTCGGTCAAAACGTGTTCGGCCGAACCCGGTGAAGTTCGGATTCGCTGCGAACCAAACTTTTCACGATGTTCTGACCGAAACCAGGTTCGGTTGTCCCGGTTCGCTCATCTCTACTAGAGAGTGTAAATAATGTTATTGGAAGCATAAACAAATTGAAATTAAGCAATATATTCATTACAGATTTATATAGTGTTGATTTAGGACTGCATGTTTCTATTCCAACGTTTTCTTGTAAACAATGCTTTTTGTCTTTTGATCTGGTGCCAAGATGTAGAGATTCTTTCCAGTGCCGACTCTGGAGCAAGCAACATATAGTTGCCCATGGGAAAAACAGGGACTTTGAAGGTGTATTCCTGCCACTTTCAGGGATTGACCTTGAGCCTCGTTAATTGTCATTGTGTAGGATAGGCGTACTGGGAACTGTTGCCGCTTGAACTCGAAAGGAACATCATTTGGAGCGAGGGGAAAGCGAGGAATAAAGACAGCTTCCCCCTTGGCACATCCTGTTAGTATGGTGGCCTCAAAGACGTGATCCATTTTAAACCAATGAAAAATCGGGCTTCAAACAAACAAACTTTCTAAAATATATATGACTACAGCTGACAGTTATGTTCCCTTCATCTTTATTGTGGTCACAGAGTGTGATGGACAAGTGATTTATTGATGATGTAGCAGACGCGGCCAGTCCTTATTCGGGTATGTTCACACGCAAACGCAAAATACGACTGGAATTACAGAGCTGTTTTCAGGCGAAAACAGCTCCTGAATTTCAGAGGTTTTTGCAAATACTCGCGTTTTTTGCGGCGTCTTTTACGGACGTAATTGGAACTGTTCTTCATTGGAGTCAAAGAAAAACTGCTGCAATAACGTCCCAAGAAGTGTCCTGCACTTCTTTGATGCAGGCGTATTTTTACGCGCCGTCTTTTGACAGCGACGCATAAAATTACACCTCGTCTGAACCGAACATCGTAAAACCCATTGCAAGCAATGAGCAGATGTTTGCAGACGTATTGGAGCCGTCTTTTCAGGCATAATTCAAGGCGTAAAATACCCTTACAGTCATTTTAGTTAAACATTTTTAGCTTCCCAAGAGGTAGTATCTACAAGGTGAGCGATATCAAATGCAGTATTTCTACCGTGTCACTGGCCTCTAAGCACATCCGTTGGATGTCAGGCTTTAATGCAAGGGCACATACCCAGTATACCTTGGTTATTTCAAGGGAAGACAGGCCGGATTCACACGAGCGTGTGCGTTTTGCGCGCGCAAAAGCTCCATAAAAGCTTCGTGTGTCATCACCATATGATGCGTGGCTGCGTGATTTTCGCACAGCCGCCATCATTATGGCACTCTGTTTTTATGCTTGTAAACAGAAAAGCACGTGGTGCTTTTCTGTTTTCATTCATAGTTTTTACTGCTGTTGCGCGAATCACGCGCGTCACACGGAAGTGCTTCCGTGTGCTGCGCTTGATTTTTACGCACCCATTGACTTCAATGGGTGCGTGATGCGCAAAAAACGCACAAATATAGGACATGTCGTGAGTTTTACGCAGCGGACACGCTGCGTGAAAATCACGGACTGTCTGAACGGCCCCATTGACTAACATAGCTCAGTGCGACGCGCGTGAAAATGACGCACGTTGCATCGACGTATTATATGTTTGTCTGAATAAGGCCTCAGGCCCTGTTTAGACAGAGTTTTTTGGCGCTGATTTTGACACGAAAACCGCGTCGGAATCCGCGACAAAAAGTGGCCGAAATCACCCACCATTGATTTCAGTGGTAGGTAGAGGGTTTTTTTTTCCTCGGGAAGCTTTTAAAGTGTCCTTTCTTGCCGCGGTTTCTGACTCTGACCTCACATTGAATTTAATGGGAGGCAGAAAAAACATGCGGCGCTCGTTTACAAGCGTTTTTTTGTTGCGTTTTCTGCCTGCGGTCCTTGCATTAGCTTCATGGCCGCGGGCGAAAAACGTGGCAAAAAAAAATCGCAGGCAGGTCAAAAAACTCAGTGGGAACAGGGCCTTAGGGAGAACACTTGGTAAGGGTGAAATCCTTTCATGGGCCAGGACAGGTATCAAAATACTTGTCAGTGTGATACTGTTTAAAGTTTATAACAGCTTTGAAACTGCATGTTAATATGTGTAGATGATTATGAAGCACTAAGATTTTTAATGTCTATTTTTCCAGATTTTACTTGTTTTATATGTTTATACCTGGAGTCACATTAGTGAAGGTTTAGCAGCTGGAACCCCACAAACATAGAGAATTAATGGATCCCAGAACCGATTTTCTCTGAGATTATTTAAAGCTCAACTGTTCCTTCATGGAAACCTGCACTGGGGCTAATTCTTTCTTGATATTGATGGAGAGTCCAGTTTATGGTGGTCATGGTAGCAGGACACCAGAATATGTGTGTCTGATGGTGGTCATGGTGGCAGGACACCAGGATACGTGTGTCTGATGGTGGTAATGGAAGCAGGACACCAGAACACGTGTGTCTGGTGGTGGTCATGGTAGCAGGACACCAGAATAAATCTGTCTGATGGTGATTATGGTAGCAGGACACCAGGATACGTGTGTCTGATGGTGGTAATGGAAGCAGGACACCAGAATACGTGTGTCTGGTGGTGGTCATGGTAGCAGGACACCAGAATAAATCTGTCTGATGGTGATTATGGTAGCAGGACACCAGGATACGTGTGTCTGATGGTGGTAATGGAAGCAGGACACCAGAATACGTGTGTCTGGTGGTGGTCATGGTAGCAGGACACCAAAATATGTGTAAGGGTATGTTCACACGTGCACGCCTGTTACGGCTGAAATTACAGAGCTGTTTTCAGGCAAGAAACAGCTCTTGAATTTCCGACGTAATGGCATGTGCAGGCGTTTTTCGCAGCGTCCATTATGGACGTAATTGGAGCTGTTTTTCTATGGAGTCAATGGAAAACGGCTCCAATTACGTCCCAAGAAGTGACATGCACTTCTTTGACGCGGGCGTCTTTTTTACGCGCCGTCTTATGACAGCGGCGCATAAAAAAAATGACCGTCTGCACAGAACATCGTAAAACCAATTCAAATGAATGGGCAGATGTTTGCCGATGCTTTCAAGCAGTATTTTCGGCCGTAATTCGAGCAAAAAACGCCTGAATTACATCCGTAAATAGTGCGTGTGAACATACCCTAAGGCCTCATTTACACGAGCGTAATATACGCGCGTGCGACGCGCGTGCTTTTCACGCGTTTCGTACGCACCTATATTACTCTATGGGGCAGTGCAGACAATGCATGAATTTTGCGCAGCGCGAGTGCGTTGCGTAAAACTCACGACATGTTCTATAATCGTGCGTTTTTCGCTCATCACGCACCCATTGAAGTCAATGGGTGCGTGAAAACCACGAAGGTCGCACGGAAGCACTTCAGTGCGAACTGCGTGATTCGCGCAAGAGCTGTCAAACTGAATGTAAACAGAAAAGCACCACGTGCTTTTCTGTTTACAAACATCCGAACGGAGTGTCTTAGAGATGAGCAAACCGAACTTCACCGGGTTCGGCCGAACTCGTTTTGACCGAACCCGGCAGGAGACAGTCACTGTCCAGGGTGCTGAAAGAGTTAAACTGGTTCAGCACCCTGGACAGTGACTTCCGATCCCAATATACGTGAACGTGTAAAAAAAAAAAGTTCTGACTTACCGATAACTCCCGGCTTCTTCCTCCAGTCTGACCTCCCGGGATGACAATTCAGTCCAAGTGACAGCTGCAGCCAATCACAAGCCAAGCACAGGCTGCAGCGGTCACATGGACTGCCGTGTCATCCAGGGAGGTGGGGCCAGATCTCAAGAGAGGCGCGTCACCAAGGCAACGGCCGGGAAGTTCTCGGTAAGTACGAACCTCTTTTTTTTTTTAAACAGGTTACTCGATATGGTGATCGGAATTCACTGTCGAGGGTGCTGAAAGAGTTACTGCCGATCAGTTAACTCTTTCAGCACCCTGGACAGTGACTGACTTCGACTAGCCTCATCTCTATGATGGCGGCTGCGTGAAAATCACGCAGCCGCGCATCATACACTGATGACACACGGAGCTGTCAAGTGCCTTTTGCGCACGCAAAACGTTGCGTTTTTTTTGCGTGCGCAAAACACACGCTCGTGTAAATGAGGCCTAATTATGAGTATTTACTAGAATAGGTACAACTTGTTTAGTGCAATAGCACCCAATACGAGTCCTCGCATTAGGACAATCAAAGATGGTTACCAAGAGTTAATGTTTGTTGAAGTCTTTTTAGGAAATGATAGCCTTCTACTTTATTACTTTTATCTTTTTAAGGTGACTATACATTATCCTATAAAGTGAAGATAAGTTTTTTTTTATAGCAATAACATATAATGTGCGGTTATTTCATCTCAACCTTACTTTAATACAAACAATACACTTCTAATAATGTGCTCACTAAAATGCAGTTTATATTTAAAGACCCTGTCCACAGTGCAGAGCACTTTTATCATCATAATGCATGATAACTGATTTGTTGGAAACAGAATATAACATTTCCTTTGGTACTAAATCAATCTGGATTTTTTTTACACAGGTCATGAAAGTCCCACTGGTAGCAGGTCCTTAATTTCTGAGTTTATCCGCCCACTTCAAATAACAGGGGACAAGCCAGAGCAGCTGTCTGTTAAACCCACTTTTCTCTCAAGACCCCGATCTGGCAGCTCAAGGCACAGGTTTGAATCTGACGTAAGTTCGCTCCATTGGTCAAAGATATTAATTAGCAGTTTTTTATTTTATCATCTATTTAATGGACGTTACAATAATATGTATGTGTTTGTATGTGCTATTTTTCAGATGGATAATGAACAGAATAGGAATACCTCAAAGCAAAGATACTCTGGGAAAGTCCACCTTTGTATTGCACGCTATAGGTAATGACCTATTCCTTTGTTCCAGCCTGGAACTATATACCCAACTAATATTTTAGGTGTATTTATACAGTTTTATGCGGTTTTTGCCGCTCGGCAAAACCGTACCATGTGAATACACCCTTTATATATTATTTTTTTCACAACGTCATCTCAAAAAATGACCAGCCCAAATTTATATTTCTATTATCAATATGAACCCGGCTACAACACAATTTAAAATACATTTAAAGAGAATCTCTGCGCACATCTTTGTAAAAATAAATGCCAGGTATACAGCACCTCTGTAATTTTATTGGTTGGGAAGATATGTGTCTTTATCTCTCCCAATGCTTCTGCAAAATTCCATTCAGAAATCTTCGGGAGGGGGGGGCAAGTCTTCAGCACTCCGGTGTGATGATGGACAGGTGCTAATACAGGTGTAATACAGCTTAGTGCTGCTGTGTGTTGTATGAACTCCCGAAAACCAATGTGTTTAATGTCTAACATGTCAGCCTTTAGGCTGGATTCACACATAGCGCATTGCTGTGTTTTTGTGCTTTTTTCGTGGCATTTTTAATGGAATTTTTAAATGCGTTTTTTAGTGCAGCCAGATGTTACATTAAAGTCTAACATGCACTACACACAACTGCGTTTTGGTTTGTGCCATTTTTGAGGCAATCTTGTGGTTGGTGGCATTTTTTTCAAGACTCAGAATTCTGTGGGTATGGGTTTTTGGTTTTTTTCAGGCGTATTTTTCATAGGCTTCTCTATAGGACTTCGAAAACGGCAGAAAAAAAAACATGTACAAGAGGACATCAAATGAAAAACGTCAACAAAGGCAGCACTAAAAATGTCTCAAAAAAACGCATGTTACATTTTAATAACGCTAGCGTTTTTAGAAGCGTTTCTAATTTGGTTTAAAATGTCAGAAAATTTTTGTCTGTTATGGAGGTAGAGGGGAAGGCCACACGGAACGGCCCTGACACGGTCGCAACGTGGCCAACAACCGCGCCGGCACCGTGTTCGGTGCGGCTGTCAAATAGCCTGTTAGTGGCCGCATGTTAATGCGGGTAAACCGACTATTTATCTGCAAAATCATGCAGCCACATGAATTAATACACCCTTTATGGCCGCATGATTTTGCAAGTTACAACAAGTTACCTCCTTCATTCTCTATGGCAGCGCCGGAAATAGCCAAACACTGCACTCGGCTATCTCCGGCGCTCCCACAGAGAATGAAGAGTGGCAGTGTGCATGAGCATGTAACCTGAATACCCTTTTAGGCTGGGTTCACACGACCTATTTTCAGGCGTAAACGAGGCGTATTATGCCTCGATTTACGCCTGAAAATAGGGCTACAATACGTCGGCAAACATCTGCCCATTCATTTGAATGGGTTTGCAGACGTACTGTGCAGACGACCTGTAATTTACGCGTCGTCGTTTGACAGCTGTCAAACGACGACGCATAAATTGACTGCCTCAGCAAAGAAGTGCAGGACACTTCTTTGCCACGTAATTTGAGCCGTTCTTCATTGAACTCAATGAAGCACAGCTCAAGATATACGAGCGTCACAGACGCCTCGTATATTACGAGGAGGAGCATTTACGGCTGAAACGAGGCAGCTGTTTTTTCTGAAAACAGTCTGTAATTTCAGCCGTAAATGCCTGCTATCGTGTGAACATACCCTCACAAGGTATTTGACAGCCGCGCCTACATAGTTGCAGCGCGGTTGTTGGCCGCGTTGCGAACGTGTCAGGGCCGCTCCGTGTGGCCTTACCCTTAGGGCTGATTCAGACGTGTGTGGCGTTTTTGCGCACGCAAAACACGCAGCGTTTTGCCTGCGCAAAAGCCACTTGCCTGCTCCGTGAGGCAGCATCATATGATGCGCGGCTGCGTGCTTTTCGCGCAGCCGCCATCATTATGACACGCCATTTGGATGTTTGTAAACAGAAAAACACGTGGTGCTTTTCTGTTTACATTCATCCTTTTGACAGCTGGTGCGCGAAACAGGCAGTTCGCACGGAAGTGCTTCCATGTGACCTGCGTGGTTTTCACAAACCCATTGATTTCAATGGGTGCGTGATGCGCAAAATACGCGGAGATATTGACCATGTCGCGCTTTTTGCGCAGCGGACAAACGCTGCGCAAAAAGCACGGACTGTCTGTACTGCCCCGGCACGCACGGACGCAATACACGTTCGTGTGAATCCACCCTTAGTGCTATGCTTTCCTGCTGAGCCCCTGACCACCAATAATTTACCTGTGTGCTTTGTTTCTGGTTTTGTCTGCAAAGCATGTAAACTGAGACAAGTCCTTAACAATTTCAGGATGAAGCACATTTTATCCCTCAGGACTCGCCCCATTTTTCAAATCTAACGTGTAATTTTATGTAGTAATAACTCTGGAATTGTTTTCTTATCCAAGTGATTCTGAGATTGTTTTGTTTTTTTTGTAACACATTGTTCTTTATGTTAGTGGTAAATTTTGGTCGATATGTTTACTCTTTATTTATAACAAAAATCAAAAATGTAAAGAAAATTTTGAAAAATGGTACCACGCAAATTAGTAAATAAATAAGGTTTACTATATGTCTTCTTTCTATAGGCATCATTTTTTTCAAATATTCAACAAAATTTGCAAAACATATTGTTTTAGGCACCACTTCAGTTTTGGACAGTGATGTCAGGGATTCCCTCTAGGAGCAGAATCCCCAGGCCAGAGCATCGGCAATGCTCTGGCCAGAGATTCCACACCAGGAGGAGCCACTGACGTCACTGTCCATATATGGACAATGATGTCAGGGTCTTCTCCTGGAGCTGAATCCACGGAGTGGCCGATGCTCTGGCTGGGGATACCGCCCCTAGAGGGAGTCCCAATGGCTACAGGGGGAGAGGTAGCGCTATCTACATGGGGGTAACACTATCTACAGGGGACACTGTGTGGGGCACTACCTACTTGATCACTGTGGCACAATCTACGTGGGCACTGGCACTTTTTTTGTGTGTACTGGCACTAGGGGCAGCTAAGGGGACATTATACTGTATGGGGGCAGCTAAGGCATCATTATACAGTATGGAGCAGCTAAAGGGGCAATATACTGTATGGGGGCAGCTATGGGGCAATATGCTGTATGGGGAATCTATAGGGGCATTATACTGTATAAAGCAGCTGTGGGGGCATTATACTGTATGGGGGGATCTATAGGCCATTATACTGTATGGGGCAGCTGTGGGGGCATTATACTTTAGGGGGCAGATATGAGGCATTATACTGTATAATAGCAGCTATGGGGGCATTATACCGTATGGGACAGCTATGTGGGCATTATACTGTATGGGGGCATCTGTGTGGTCATTATACTGTATGGGGCATCTTTAGGGGCATTATACTGTATGGGGGCATCTATAGGGGCATTATACTGTATGGGGGCAGCTATGGGGCATTATGCTGCATGGGGTCATCTGTGTGGGCATTATATTGTATGGGAGCATCTGTATGGGCATTATACTGCATGGGGGCATCTATATGGCTATTATACTGTATGGGGGCATCTGTGATGGTTTTCTGCTGTGTCGGTACATCTATGAGGGCATTATACTGTATGGTGGTATCTATGGGGGCATTATACTGTATGGTGGCAGCTAGAGGGCATTATACTGTGTGGGGGCAGCTATTTGGCATTATACTGTGTCGGAGGTACTACGCGTGCATGATACTGTGTGGGCTGAACCGGGTGTGTATGGGTGGGGATTGGGCGGGATTAAAGGCGTGGTTTAAAAGGAAAAAAATTGCCGTATCGGTTGTCCCTCTTTGCAATACTTGAATGTTGGGAGGTATGCCCTGAGGTACCAGTACAGTGGAAACCTCCAAAAAGTGACCCCATTTAGGTACTTACAATCCTTAAGGAATTAATCTGGGGTGTAGTGAGCATTTTGACCCCACAGGTGTTTCAGCAAACTTGTTAGGATTGGACTGCAAAAATGGAAAATAATTTTTTTTTGACAATAATATGTAGTTTTAGCTCAAAATTTTCAATTTCACAAGAACTATAGGAGAAAAAGCACCCCAAACGTTTGTAGAGCATTTTCTTCTGAGTACAGCAATTACCCATACGTAGTCACAAACTGCTGTTTGGGCACAAGGCCGGCCTCAGAAAGGAGCGAGCGCCATTTGCAGTGAAGATTTTGCTGAATGTCGCATTTGCAGAGTCCCTGAAATACCAGTACAGTAGAAATTCCCCAGATGTGATCCCATTTTGGAGACTATACCCCTCAAAGAATTAAATTAGGGGTGTAATGAGCATTTTGACCCCTCAGGTGTTTCATAGATTTTATTAGAATTAGGCCGTGAAAATGCAAAACTAAACTTTTCTTCCAATAATATGTAGGTTTAGCTCAAAATGTTTAATTCCCACAAGGAATTCAGGAGAGAAGACACCCCAAAATGTATTACACAATTTCTCCTGAGTAAGGAAATACCCCATATGTGGATGTAAACTGCTGTTTGGACACACGGCAAGGCTCTAAGGCCTTATTCACACGAACGTGTTTAACGCACGGACCTATGTTAGACAATGGGGCCGTTCAGACATTCCGTGATTTTCACGCAGCATGTGTCCGCAGCGTAAAACTCACGACATGTCCTATACTTGCCCGTTTTTCGCGCATCACGCACCCATTGAAGTCAATGGGGGCATTAAAATCACGCGCAGCACACGGAATTACTTCCGTGTGTCGCGCGCGATTTGCGTAACAGTAGATAAAGAAATGAAGGAGAAAAAAAGCACTTCCTTCATTTCTTTTTCTAAACATCAAAACCGCGTGTCATAAGGATGGCATATGCATTAAAATCATGCAGCCACGCACCATTCACTAATGACACATGGAACTGCAATGCGCACAAAACGCTGAGTTTTTTGCGCGCGCAACATGCACACGTTCGAGTGAATAAGGCCTAAATAGAAAGAGCACAATTTTGTTTTTGCAGTGAAGATTTTACAAAATTGGTTTGCATTTGCATTGCCGATAAATTGTTAAGTGGGTCCTCCGGAGTACAGTAATGCCCCATATGTGGTCATGAACTGCTGTTTAGAAGGACCGCCATTTGGAGAGCAGATTTAGCTTGGTAGTGGTTTTGTTTACGGTTTTCCTAGTGTTTCAATTTATAATGTGGGAGCATATGTAAGCTTAGTGGAGTATATCAGCGTATAACAATGGGGTATATAAATAATCAAATTAATTATCCATGAATAGTGCCGTGCGCTTTGAACCAATCCTTTTATGCACACGCCAGTTTTTTGGGGGCAGGAGTCGCACTTATAAAGGGTCCGTGGTATTGTACAAAATATCCACACTCCAGTATTGCCTAATCTGTGACTTCACTAGCCCCATATGTAGCACAAGAAGCCAAAATGTCATAGTTTCCACTTCATTTACAGGGTCTAGCAAATGATGACGTGGGGTTTTAAGAACTGCTGCACATATAAATTAGTCTGGGCCGTCGTTTTGCATCATTGTGTTCCGAGAGTCATAACTTTTTATTTTTCCGTTGACGAGCTGTGTGAGTGCTTGATTTTCATGGGACAAGCTGTATTTTTATTAGCATCATTTTGGGGTACATGTAATTTTTTGATCAGTTTTTATTCAAGTTTTTGGGAGATGAGAAGACCAAAAACCAGAAATTCCCTCACTGTTTTTTATATATTTTTACGGTGTTCACCGTGCAGTATAAACAAGATGTTTACTTTATTCTGCGGTTCGATACGATTATGGCAATACCAAATTTATATTGTTTTTAAATGTTTTACTATTTTTACACAATAAAAACACTTTTTTCTAAATAAAATAATGTTTTATTGTCACCATAACTTTATTCTTTTTTATCGACAGAGCAGAGTAAGGGCTTGATTTTTGCATGACAAACTGTAGTTTTTATTGGTACCATTTTGGGGTACTTGCAACCAGGAGGCCATTGACAGGCTTCCTATTTGCTATAGCAACTATCGGCACCCCGTGATTGCTCGTGGGGGGGGGCGATGGGGTACAGAGGGATCCCCCTCCCTCTGTGTCAATCACTTAAATGCCGCTCTCGCTATTGACAGCGGCATTTAAGGGGTTAAACGGTGTAGATCGGAGATAACTGTTGGATGTCGGCTGTATATTATAGCCGGCTCCTGTGCCTGCTTCATCCTCAGGACATAACTGTACACCCATCTGTAGTAAGGCACAGCTAAAAGGACGTACAGTAACGCCCATATGCGGGAAGGGGTTAGGGTGTGTTCACACAGCCTATTTTCGGCCGTTTTTTGGGCCGTAAACGCCTGAAAAATCAGAAGCAGAACGCCTCCAAACATTTGCCCATTCATTTCAATGGGAAAAACGGCGTTCTGTTCCGACGGGCCATTTTTTTACGCGGCCGCGAAAAAGAAGTGCATGTCACTTCTTGGGACATTTTTGGAGCTGTTTTTCATAGACTTTTGAAAACGGCTCCTAAAACGGCCGTAAAAACGCAGCGGAAAACGAAGTTAAAATCGCGAGTGGCTTAAAAAACGTCTGAAAATTAGAAGCTGTTTTCCCTTGAAAACAGCTCCGTATTTTCAGACGTTTTTGAGTTTGTGTGTGAACATAACCCTAATCTAGGCAAAGATAACCTCTTCTTTTATGTTAGCCCTCTGAGCAGCAAGGCTTTACAATTGACATAGTATGGTGCTCAGAGGTTAACATATCATTGAAAACGTAGAAAGCACATTATAAAAGAGCACATACCCAAAAATAATGAAAACAGGTTTGTTTTTTTATACATAAAAGGGTTAAAAACATCTAAAACAGGATACAAAAAACAGGTCCTTGCAAAATATTACAGAACCCACTGCAGGAATTACCAATAATAAGGTGTGGACAACACACACGGGTCAAATATGTATATACGTTGCATGAGCAGCTATAATAGTAATAGATAAACACATCTCAAAGTCCAGTAATGTAAATACAATATTGTAAATGACAGAATTATAGAACTAGGTTTATATCTTTTTTAAAATACATCTGCACTAGGAGGCAGCTAGACACGTGGGGCAGATACCAGTCTGCAGCTCCTTTGGGCCATGTATACGGTTTCCTCATTCATAGCAAATATTTATTTGTATTATTTTGCATTCACTCTCAGTTCACTTTTTTTCTGGGTGCATGTATGGCACCCTTGATGTCACATTGTTTTGGCAAAGGTTTATCCTAGGCGATCATACAATCTTTTGCACTTCTTTGTGTTTCAAATGATACAAACCTAGTTCTATAATTCTGTCATTTACAATATTGTATTTATATTACTGGACCTTGAGATGTGTTTATCTATTACTATTATAGCTGCTTATGCAAC
Source organism: Rhinoderma darwinii (assembly GCF_050947455.1). Taxonomy (NCBI): domain Eukaryota; kingdom Metazoa; phylum Chordata; class Amphibia; order Anura; family Rhinodermatidae; genus Rhinoderma; species Rhinoderma darwinii. The sequence continues at coordinate 466,452,406 of NC_134687.1, forward strand.
ATATATACATAGTTAACCCGTGTGTATTGGCCAAACTTTATTATGGATCATTCCTACAGTGGGTCCTGTAATATATTGCATAGACCTGGTTTTTGTGTCTTGTTTTAGATGCTTTTAACCCTTTTGTATCAAATTAAATGTGGATTTTCACAATTTTTGGGGTATGCCTTCCCAATGATACTTGTATTTTTGCACATCTTGTAGGAGCCCTAGTCAAGTTTCGTAGATTCATTGTTTTTCATTCACTAAAGTCTCACAATCCAGAGGGTTAACTTAGAAGAAGCTGTTGTCTATGTGCTTAGCTAAAAGACATTGTGTGACCACGCTCACTGTCCCAGGCGGCTTATCAGTCTGTGGCTGGCTCCCTCAGGCAACCAAAGCAGTTCTACACTACAGATTCAGTACAGTGGGCTGCGAGTGGTTGGTTTTTAGTATGAAAACAGTAAAGCAAGTGTATAAAAAAAATATTATTTTTGCACAAGTAGGCCAACCAGCTGAACTTATATAAAGGTAGTCAGTCTGCAAATACTATATACTGCAGTAAATGCACAAATCAATTAAAACACACATGACAGTAATAGACAGACATTACAATTGAAATATGGCAATTACCCTGCTATAATGGGTATACAATGCATTCGGAAAGTCTTCAGGCCCTTTCTATTTTTTTTTACATTTTGTTATGATGAGGCCTTGTGCTAAAATAAAATAAAAAGTCAAGTTTTTCCCCACCATTCTGCACTGACATAAGTATTCAGACCCTTTACTCAGCACTTTGTTGGCGATAACAGCCTCCAGTCTCCTTGGGTATGATGCCACAAGGTTTGCACACCTGAATTTGGGGATTTTCTGCCATTCTTCTCTGCAGATCCTCTCAAGCTCTGTCAGGTTAGATGGGCACCGTCGGTAGACAGCCATTTTCACGTCTCTCCAGAGATGATTGATTGGGTTCAAGTCAGGGCTCTGGCTGGGCCACTCAATGACATTCACAGATTTGTCTCTAAGCCACTCGTGTGTTGTTTTGACTGTGTGCTTAGGGTCAATGTCTTGTTGGAAGGTGAACCTTTGGCCCAGTCTGAGGTCCAGAGCACTCTGAATCAGGTTTTCATTAAGAATATCTCTATACTTTACTCCATTTATCATTCCCTCAACCCTGACCAGTCTCCCTGTCCCAGCCACTGAAAAACACCCCCACAGCATGATGCCACCACCATGCTTGACTGTACAGATGGTATTGGGCAGGTGATGAGCAGTGCCTGGTTTCCTCCTGAATTGAGGTCAAAAGGTTAAATCTTGGTTTCATCCGACTACAGAATTTTGTTTCTCACAGTCTGAGAGTCCTTTACGTGCTTTTTTGCCAACTCCAAGCAGGTTTTCATGTGTCTTTTACTGAAGAGAGGCTTCTTTCTGGCCACTCTGCCATAAAGCCCAGATTGGTGGAGTGCTGCAGTGACCATCTGAAAGTTTCTCCCATCTGCACACAGGATCTTTGGAGCTTAGCCAGAGTGACCATTGGGTTCTTGGTCACCTTTCTTACCAAGGCCCTTCTCCTTCAATTACTTAGTTTGCTGGGGTGGCCAGCTCTAGAAGGAGTCCTGGTTGTTCCAAACTTCTTCCATTTAAGAATTATAGGGGCCGCTGTGTTCTTTGGAGCTTTCATTGCAAAATATTTTTTTTAGTACCCTTCTCCAAATCTGTGCCTCCACACAACCATCTCTCTGAGCTCTATAGGCAGTTCTTTCCTCCTCATGGTGTAAGGATGGGGGTAAGGAAACAGACAAGTGAGCCCTAATCTACCCGCCACTCAGTCCCTGCCTACTTGCAACGACCCGCCCTAGGCGACGGGGTACAACTGGGCGACGGTCCCTACACTCAATAAGTGCACGACAGACAAACAGACAAGGGTACACAGAAGCAAGGGAAAAGGGGCAGTTGCCCACGGCAACACCGTGAGCAACAAGAGTGGTGAACGAGCCGAGTCAATCCAGGAGTGTACGAGGTACCAAACGCAGAGCAGGAGAGTAGTGAACAAGCCGAGTCAAACCAGGAGTGTACGAGGTACCAAACGCAGAGCAGGAGAGTAGTCCGTAAGCCAGGGTCAATATGAAGCAGAGTCAAATAGTTCAGAAGCTGCAGCAGGGCCAGGAAACCAAACGAGAAGAATCACAAGCAAGGAGGAACAGGAAAGGCAGGTATAAATAGACAGGGGGCGGGAGCTAGCTCCGTCTGGCCAGGCTGTGATAGGCTCTCCCACTCCTAAGCCTGCCATCCTGAGTGGTGGAAGATGGAGTCAGTCTCACAGACATAGAAGCAGGTGCAGACTGATTACCTATGGGCGTGGATACAGAAGCAGTGCCTGGCAGATCCTTAACACATGGCTTGGTTATTGCTCTGATATACATTGTCAGCTGTGAGACCTAATATCAGCGTTTCCCAAACTTTTCAGGCTCGAGGCACCCCTGGGAAAAAAAAAGAATTTATTTGGCCACATTTTTTTTTAACTGTTGAAGCTAATGCAAAAACCGCAAGCAAAAAAAGCACTCCAAATGAGCACCGCAGGTTTTTTCTGCCTCCTATTAATTTTAATGGTAGGTCAGAGGCAGAAACTACTCAAAGACCATCAGGCACCACTCACGGTAAAATGACCATCAGCCCCCCACTCACAGTAAAATAACCATCAGCCCCCTCCAGTAAATTGACCATCAGCCACCTCCAGTAAATTGACCATCAGCCCCCTCCAGTAAATTGACCATCAGCCCCCTCCAATAAATTGACCATCAGCCCCCTCCAGTAAAGAGACCATAAGCCCCCTCCAGTAAAGTGTCCATCAGCCTGATCCCCCCGTAAAGTGTCCATCAACCCCCCAGTAAAGTCACCATCAGCCCCCTCCAGTAAAGTCACCAGCCCCCTCCAGTAAAGTCACCATCAGCCCCCCACTTACAATAACATGACCATCAGCCTCCTACTCACAGTAAAATGACCATCAGCCCCCCTGTAAAGAGACCATAAGCCCCCCCCCCAGTAAATTGACCATCAGCCCCCCTCCCCCCAGTAAAATGACCATCAGCCCGCCACTCACAGTAAAATGACCATCAGCCCCTCTAGTAGAGTGACCATCACAGACGGAAAAGTGTGCTTACTCCTGGGGAAGGAATAAATAAAGAGGTATAAGAGGGGAGAACTACAACTCCAAGCATGTCCAGGCTGTTATTATGGGGTATCAGAGGACATTACAGGGAGGAGGTATAAGAGGAGAGAACTACAACTCCCAGAATTTCCAGGCTGTTATTATGGGATATCAGAGAACATTACAGGGAGGACGTATAAGAGGAGAGAACTACAACTCCCAGCATGTCCAGGCTGTTATTAAGGGATATCAGAGGACATTACACGGAGGAGGTATAAGAGGAGAGAACTACAACTCCCAGCATGTTGAGACTGTTATGTGATCTCAGAGGACATTACAGGGAAGAAGTATAAGAGGGGAGTACTACAACTCCCAGCATTCCCCTGGCTCCAGTCCTCACACAATTGCTAACAAACTATAGAAAAAATACTTACCCTGCCCAGCGTTAATGGCTCCTCTCATTCTGCCAGGCTCTTCTAGTGGGAAGTGGTGGGCAGTACCTGTAGCAGACATGCGTGCATCACGTCTGCTACAAGCATGGTTGGAGTAAGCGTCGGGGACGGAGCTTGCAGCAAAAAAAATATGTTATTTTTTTTGCATTGTATGAGTGGAGTGTCGCGGCACCCCTAGACGGTTCCCGTTGGGCACCTCTGCCTTATATAGACAGGGGTGTGTCTTTCCAAATCTTGTCCAATCAAATTAATTTACCACAGGTGGACTCCAATCAAGGTGTAAAAACATCTCAAAAATGATCTAGAGAAATGGGAGGCTCCCAGAACCATTTGATAGTTCCCAGTTAATCACCGACGGGCTAGTTCCCGTTAGACATCCCAAATGTGAAACTTGTTAGTAGAGGAAGGATTAGTATCTAAAACTTAGCTTTTAATATAACCCATATAAAATGGAATATCAATATAGTATTGTTTATACTGTTGTATTATTGGACATACGCATCAATATCTATTCACAGTGATGAATACAGGGTTATAGTTCCTTGAATGTACAGCAGGGTAGGCTTGGATCATATGAACTTGCACAATGGAATTCTGTCTGTTCCTTAAACCTCACTGTCAACCCTCGCTGTTGACAACACACCAGGCACTCGTTCTGAAAAGAATGACCCTGTTGTCTCTGGAACCTATACCTAATATTGTGATCATTTCCCTAACTTCAGCTCCAGCTCCTACGCGTTTCCCCAATTACATACTGGTTCGTCAGGGGGGTATTGAGCATAGCAGTGTAGCAGATCATATGGCCGTGGCAGCGAGTGCTTCTGAACACACTCCTTTTATATGTCCGGTAACTCCGCCCCTTCCGAGGGTCCGGTCGTCAGACATCCAATCAGTCGCGAGCACTGATACGTCGTCAGTCTCACATTGACATCGCCTCCTCACTCCCTCCCCAGTGGGCCGGATTATCGGTGTCTATACAGGGATTTCTTCAGCTATATCCCCATTAGCTAAATGCTTCCTTATTTCATAGTGTGCGTACACATTAATCATTGTGCTCATTAGGGCATATTCGAAGAGCTCCATTCTTCTAGCCATATATTGCTGTAATGTCCTATATTGCCAATATAGGACACTAGATCCATTATTAAAACATGGTTTTCAAATTATTATTATTTTTGCATATTCATAGTAAATATAGGGATGGTAAGATACATATTCCACTATGGGAGTATGATTGCACCATCAAAAAGACATGTATATCTCCATCCTCACACATATCCCTCTCTAGAGCCATCGTGAATCATTACAATAATGGTTGTATTCATGGGCATGGTTTGCGTATCAGAGGAAGCAGTCATAGTTCAAATTTTCATTCAAGCCTTCTGGGGCCACTGATCTCATTCTATGAATCCATCGACTTTCAACCTGTAACAGGTCCCTGTACCAGTTACCCCCTCTTAGAATAGGCTCAATACGTTGGATTCTCTGGAATTTAATAGCCCCAGGGTTACCTCCATGTACTGCCCATATGTGCCTAGCAATTGGGGTATCTTTTTTTATTAAGAATATCATTGTAATGATCCCTTATCCGTCTTCTGAACTCACGTTTCGTTTTACCAATGTAGTCCATTGGGCATGTACATTTCGCCATGTAAATTACTCCTTTAGATAGACAATTGATAAATTCTCTATGTGAGTATTCCCTACCAGTTGTTGTACTTATGACGGTTTTCTATACTACTATTGATTCACATGCCAGACATTTGCCACACTTGAAGGTCCATAGAGGTCTTCTATTAAGCCAGCAGACTTTTTGGGGTGCTCTATCACTCCTTGCAGAATGCTCTCTTTTTTTTTTTAAATCAAATTGTATGATTGTCTTCAATTTTAAAACTTGTTCTCTCAAATCATTCAGCTTATTCAATTGCCCTGCAAAATCTGCAAAAATTAGTTTTAAACCAGGGGATCAAAATGGAACCCTGGAGAAAATCGGAACAGGATCCCGAAATGTAGGAACAAGTATCTTTTTATATACATATATATATATATATAACACCAATGTTATTATATAATTGCAAACAACAAAGGACAAATTAGAATACATAAGTGTGCATATACAGGGGAATAAAGCACAATTATTGATGCCTATTATTATTGATAATGCTCCACAAATTCCATTAAGATAAAGGAAAAAGTTCCAGATGACAAGTTAAAATGTCAAATTGCCCTTCAGATTTTTGGATTTTAGAGGTTATAGAGAGAGAACTTATAGTGAAAATAATAAAGTAATATTCGCCTCTTATCACACAAGATTTTGACATTTGTGACATGACACATTTAATTGTTTGAGTCATGAAGAAAGTCATTTTTGGAAATAATTTCTTGAGAATCCTGTCAAGCATGGAGTCTATTCACCTGCATTGCACTGAGCACAATCTAACATAATGAATTCTGTCAGTTTAAAGAAATATGGAACAATATGACCTCCACATGTTTCGATGTCGCATTACATGAACTTTTTTACTTTTTTTACTGTAAGGGTATGTTCACACGCAGTAGCAAAATACGTCTGAAATTACGGAGCAGTTTTCGCCTGAAAACAGTTCCTGATTTTCAGATGATTTTGTAACTACTCGAGTTTTTCGCTGCGTATTTTACGGACGTTATTGGAGCTGTTTTTCTATAGAGTCAATGAAAAACGGCTGATCGGCTCAAGAAGTGACATGCACTTCTTTTTACGAGACTTTTTTTACGCAGCTGTTTTTAAGGGGCCGAGGCGTTCGTCACATTGGCCTCTTCAGTGTTTACCAGGCACAACGCCGTACACATCGGTAACAGCTGTGCCTGGGATTGCAGCTCAATCCAGTTCACTTGAATGCAAGCTTAGGCACAGTCACTTCGTATGTGTACCGAGTTGTGCTTTTTAATTGGGAAAAGTCCATGGCTGCAAACGCTGTGGTGCCATCTATCACGGACCCTCACTAATCTGATATTGATGGCCTATCCTAAGGATGGGCCATCAATATAAAATGCATAGATCACCCCTTTAATGTAATGTGGGTAAAATTTGAATCAGAGAGGGAATATATAATATAACATGACAGAGGGCAGGGCCAGGCAGGCTTCAGTTTAGGTGTTAACAGACACTGTTAAGCAAAACTTCCCCCACCTCCCTTTAACTTGCCCTACCTGTCCTCCATCAGTCCTGTCGCAGTCCTCCGCCCGTCCTATGAGACTGCCTCCCGTCCTGTAACTGTCCACCGCCCGTCCTGTGTGATTGTACTCCGCCCGTCTGTGACTGTCATGCATCATTCCCTTTAGCTCCGCCCTCCATCCTCTTCTGGCCCGAGCGCTGCTAGCTCCTTCCTCTACGAACGTCCTGACGCTCAAGAGGACGTTGTGTGTCGTCCTGGTCCCTGCTCAGAATCTGAGCATCCCTGTCCTCTTTCCGACATAGTGTTCACCTTGCATCCAAATCCCCCCGGATGTCGGGTGTTAGTGATTCTACCAAGCATGAGGGGGCCCATGCCGCCAGGCCCGTCACATGATGTAATGTGCCTGGCCGGGGTGACACGGGCCCCGTAGTTATGTCACTGTAATCACATATAGTCTTCGCCTATTCATTCTCAACGTGGCTTTACCATATTTGCTTGTATATTACGCCTTTGTATCTATTTGACTTTTTTTTGTCTCAGTTACAATCCCTATGATGGACCAAATGAAAACCCAGAGGCAGAACTTCCGCTGGTGGCAGGAAAATACCTCTATGTTTATGGAGATATGGATGAGGATGGGTTCTATGAAGGTATTTTACACTTCACACAAAGTAAATGACAACTGCGTAGCTGCATGCTTCATTTTCCTTTTCCTTATGAACTGTATTTACTAAACCAGTATTATATTGATTTACTTTTATTATATTAGGTTTGCATTTATTTATAAAAATTTTTATTAATAGACTTTAGTACTCCTAAATAGTCAGATATCAACATTCGCATAATAAGTATGTAAATCGATTAAGAGTCTGCTCGTATTTTTTTTCCCCTTGTTATAAACAAGGCTGTTTAGTCATGATTTGATTTAGTATATACAAATATACTAAATTGTATTTTTAAAGTCTACAGAATACACAGATGTTTTTTCTTAAATATATATACACCGCGTTCCAAATTATTATGCAAATGTTATTTTTCGCTGATTTTCCTAAATAGTCGATGCAAATGACAGTCAGTATAATCTTCAAGCCATCAACCGTTGAAATATAATGCAAATTTTATCAAACAAATCTCCTAATGATAACAGGTTTTTTTTTAGAAGTAAAAAACTCAAAATGCACTGTTTCAAATTATTATGCACAACAGAGATCAAAACATTTTAAAGGTTGTAATGAGAACTAAAATTTTAATTTGTTGAATTTGGAGCATCAGGAGGTCATATTTACAGAAATCAAAAACTCTTTCAATCAAAAAAACAACTTAACAGGCCAAGTTACATGTTAACATAGGACCGCTTCTTTGAGATCACCTTCACAATTCTTGCATCCATTGAATTTGTGAGTATTTGGACAGTTTCTGCTTGAATATCTTTGCAGGATGTCAGAATAGCCTCCCGGAGCTTCTGTTTTGATGTGAACTGCCTCCCACCCTCATAGATATTTTGCTTGAGGATGCTACAAAGGTTCTCAATAGGGTTGAGGTCAGGGGAACATGGGGGCCACACCATGAGTTTCTCTCCTTTTATGCCCATAGCAGCCAATGACACAGAGGTATTCTTTGCAGCATGAGATGGTGCATTGTCATGCATGAAGATAATTTTGCTACGGAAGGCACAGTTCTTCTTTTTGTACCACAGAAGAAAGTGGTCAGTCATAAACTCTATGTACTTTGCAGAGGTCATTTTCACACCGTCAGGGACCCTAAAGGGGCCTACCAGCTCACTCCCCATGATTCCAGCCCAAAACATGACTCTGCCACCTCCTTGCTGACGTCGCAGCCTTGTTGGGACATGGTGGCCATTCACCAACCATCCACTACTCCATCCATTTGGACCATCCAGGGTTGCACGGCACTCATCAGTAAAGAACACAGTTTGAAAATTAGTCTTTATGTATTTCTGAGCCCACTGCAACCGTTTCTGCTTGTGAGCATTGTTTAGGGGTGGCCGAATAATAACTTTATGCACACTTGCAAACCTCTGGAGGATCCTACACCTTGAGGTTCGCGGGACTCCAGAGGCACCAGCGGCTTCAAATACCTGTTTGCTGCTTTGCAATGGCATTTTAGCAGCTGCTCTCCTTAATCCTATTAATTTGTCTGGCAGAAACCTTCCTCATTATTCCTTTATCTGAACGAACCCGTCTGTGCTCTGAATCAGCCACAAATCTTTTCACAGTACGATGATGACGCCTAAGTTTTCTTGAAATATCCAATGTTTTCATACCTTATCCAAGGTATTGCACTATTTCACGCTTTTCGGCAGCAGAGAGATCCTTTTTCTTTCCCATATTGCTTGAAACCTGTGGCCTGCTTAATAATGTGGAACATCCTTCTTAAGTCGTTTTCCTTTGATTGGGCACACCTGGCAAACTAATTATCACAGGTGTCTGAGATTGATTACAATGATCCAAAGAGCCCTAAGAAACAATACCATGCATGAGTTTAATTGAAAAACTAATAATTAAATGTTTATGACCCTTAAATCCAATGTGCATAATAATTTGGAACACGGTGTATAATACAGTAGAAATACATACATATCCCTAGGCAGGGCAACCAAAATGAAAAAAATCCATTGTTTACATTTGTGGCTTGATTGTAAAACAATAGAAACAAGGTTTATGTTACAAAGTAAATGTTTTCTTATTTACAATGCTTAAATAATAGTGGCCACACAATACTGCCATCAGTGCAGATCAGGTGAGGACTTTGCGGCTGTGCACCTGCACAGTTTTGGGAGCTGCACAGTTCCCTCTATTTTGGGACATTGTAATTAAGCAATCTGCCCAACTGCTGGAACTGGGAGTGGAGCTGAATGTTTTTTTGCTCCACTCTTAGGTTACTCTTGGGTGTCCCATCCATGGGAGCCTATAGCAAATGGGGGCCCTGAGTAATTGCCCAAGAAATCCTTTTGTAAAGTAGATGCATAGAAAGAAACTTAAAATGCGGGCTCACTAAGAAAATGTTTAGTAACTTTTAATGAACACAAGCTCTAAGTTACTAAATGCAATTACATCTGCTCTGCTCAATAATATGTGTACACATTTCAGCAGAATTTTAAAGTGTAACTAAACTATTAAAAATCTTTTGACATGTCAAAGTGACATATCAAAAATTTCAATCGGCGGGGGTCCGAGCACTGAAACCCCCACCGAAGTTTACATCGGTAGGAGTCTGAACACTGAGACCACCACCGATCGCTAAAAAGAAGCGGCATAAGCACTCAGGTGAGCGCTGTGTCACTTCATTTCTTTCCACAGAAAGCCCAGTGAGCGGTGTACGAGCTCAATAGAAAGTCTATGAGTCTGTACATTGCTTGCTTGTCTCTCAGAGGAAAGCTGAGCGTAGCCGATCAGAAACTAAGCTGCACAGCGCTCACCTGAGCACTTCTGCCGCTTTGTTTTAGTCATCAGTGGAGGTCTCAGTGCTCAGACTTGCACCGATCAAAGCTTCTGACGTGTCTCTATGACAAGTCAAAAGTTTTTTTTAACGTTTATTTACCCTTTAAGAAGGATGTATAATACATTTATTTATAACTGTATTTGTAACACAGGAGAATTACTGGATGGCCAGAGGGGACTTGTACCTTCAAATTTTGTAGATTTTGTTAAAAATGAAGAATTTCATGTGTCCAGCACCTTGTCCAGTGAACAGGAAGAAAATTTCCTCAATCACTCCGCTCCTCTTCTTCAAGGAGAGCACAAGCTGGAGATCACCCCACTACTCCACATAGAGTCCAGTGTGCTAAACAATGGAACAGGGACCATGGATGTGAACATTGATGAGATTGGAGAAGACATTGTGCCTTATCCTCGGAAAATAACCCTTATCAAACAACTCGCCAAAAGTGTTATTGTGGGCTGGGAGCCTCCACTAGTGCCACTGGGCTGGGGTACAATTCACAGCTATAATGTGTTGGTAGGAAAAGAAGTCCGTGCAACCTTGAGCTTTGGAAGCAGAACCAAATGTCTACTTGAAAAACTGGATCTTGCCACAGTTACATACCGCATATCAATCCAGACGGTCACAGATCGGGGCAACTCTGATGACCTGCAGTGTACTTTATTGGTTGGGAAGGATGTTATTGTAGCTCCTTCTCATCTCAAAGTGGACAATATCACCCCAATGTCTGCCAGAATTACATGGCTCCCAAGCAATAGCAATTATAGCCACGTCATATTCTTGAATGATGAGGAATTTGACATTGTTAAGGCTGCCAGTTACAAGTATCACTTTATCAACTTAAAACCCAATACAACGTACAAAGTCAAACTTCTTGCAAAGCCCCACCAAATGCCATGGCAGCTTCCTTTGGAACAGAGGGAAAGAAAGGAAGCATATGCAGAGTTTTCTACTCAACCATCAGGTCAGTTATGTTATATTTATGAAACATGCTGTGTTTTGGTTAGGCACAGTTGTTGCTGAGTTGAGTAATTCATTTGTCATGGTAATATCGTGAAACCTACTAAGTTATCTTAACTTAGTGAGTTATCACAGTATGCAAAAGAAACAGGTATTTCACATTGTTCCAACTCCACATACTCAAAGTGGATCTGTCACCTATAAAACAATGTCCTAATTAAGGGTAGCATGTTACAGATGCAGGTCCGCTGTAGTGTGAGATCATACTTCTATTTAAATATTTGAAGCTAAATGTGTAATACTATAAAAGTTTTGATACAGACCCTGCTTATGAGTTCAGCATATACATGGGGACACATTGGTGTATAAGCCTGAGGAAGGGGTAAGTCCAACTTCGAAACGCGTAGCTATTCTTTTAATACTACACCAAATAAAATTTTTATGTTTTTTATAAAAACTCTACAGCCCTTGTGGTTTATGTGCAGCACCGACAAAAATCCCCATTCTTCTTTTCCCTGTTAACACTTACCGTGCTTAAACCTACTACCAACTCACACTTACAAATACCCGAAGTCAAACGGTGTTGTCCTGTGAAGCCTTTCTTCTTTTCTTTTCTTCTCGATAATGGCTATACAGTGGCATATGTTGGCGCCTTATGATGGATTTATACGCCGGAGAATACTCCTGATGTGTACCTTCAACGTATTGCTCTTAAATGATGTGAGCAGACCCTAAAATAGTTTTTCTTAAATATTTTTTTTTCAATCAAAAGAAGTTAAAAGGATACTAACTTTAAAAAACTATGCTAATCTAATAGTATATCTGATATATATCAATTTTGTGATTTATTTATTTACTGTTAAAATGTAGTCATTTTAGCCATGCAAATTCTGTGTGAAGTTACTGCTGCTAGGTGTCTCCCTTTCTGTAATCTTCCATCCCCTGTTGATAATTAAAATCTGTCTCTAGTCACAGAGCAGAGGAGACGGACTGCAGAAAAAGGGGCTTTGTCTCTGCCTCCAGTGTCTTCACAGCCTGCCCATAAAAGTCTATGGAAAAAGGAGGGGAGAGCAGGAGGTGGGAGCAGAAGCAGGGAGAGAAAGCGATGCAGGCTGTGACCCATAGAAGTCTATGGAGAGGGGGGAGCAGGAGGAGGGAGTAGAAACAGAGAGAGAGGAAACACAGGCTGCTGGTAACAGTTATATGTCACCCCAGTGCTGGATTCTCAGCTACTCTGCTCCTTACTGCTGTATGAGGTCTTCCATGCTGCTTCTGCTCTAAGGTTGTGCTACATAGAGATAGTAGACCAGAATGTTCCCTTCTCTGTGTGTGCTGTGTATAGCATGATAGCAGGTAGGTTCCACCCACTAGCTCAGATTAAACTGAGAAGGGAAAAACTTCTTAAACAAAATGCAGATTTAAACTCATATAATGGTCAGAAATAGTGTTATTTCTCATGTACACATATGACATCTTATTTTGATAGTCACCTGAAAAGTTAGGTGCACTTTTAAGAGAGTGTAACTTAAAATACAAGTTAGTATACAGGATATTTTATACTGGTTAAGAATTTCTGAAAACTTGCTTAACCATTTGACATGACATGTTTTACAATATTTATGTCTCAGGGGTGACCAGTTAACTGCCTTGACGTGCTTAGGACCATCTCTGGTAATCACCTTTAGATAATACTGTATGGGTGTTCAAGCTTAGTGATATTACAGACAGCTCTTCATTCTGACTAACACTATTTACTGTTAAAATGTACAACACTACTTCCACACAGAGCCTATATAATGGTGCCATTTTGCAGATGTTACCCTCTGTTTTAGTCATGATATTGTGCAGGCCAAATATTAGTGCCAGCCCAGCAGTCTCACATAATGACCTATTAACCCCTTTACGACATGTGCCGTATATATACGGCCCAGTCGGGAATTGGTTCCCGCAAACCGTAGTACAGTTAGATCGCAGCGATGATGCGGGCTCAGAACCTGAGAGCGCGCCATCACTACCGGGTGTCCGCTGTATATTACGGCCAGAACAGGAGCTAGCTCCTTAGATGCAGCGGTCAATAGCGGCCACGGCATCTAAGTAGTTTTTAGCTGATTGGCACCCCACGCCCCAATCGCAAGGGTGGTGATGGTTGGTATGGCAACCAGAGGCCTAAAAATGTCCTCCTGGTCTGCCTAAAAATGTCCTCCTGGTCTGCCAAGTCTGGAAGCCTGTTAGGGCCCGCCTCCGGCAGGTCCTAATTGGCTTGCTGACAATGTCACATTGACAGCTCTAAAACATTGCACTATGTAAATAGTGTAATGTATTACTATAGTGATCAGAGTTGCTGGCCTTCAAGTCCCCTTGTCGAAACAAAAAAAAAAAAGTTTATAAAAATGTTGTATAAAAAGAAAAAAATAAAGTTTTCATGTTAAAAAATGCAAAATTGCCTTTTTTTCCCCATAATAAGTATATTATTATTGGAGAAAAATAAAAAACAACTATGCATAATTGGTATCGCCGCTTTCGTAACGACCCAAACTACAAAAGTGCAATTCCTCAGTTTCATTTTCTCCACCCAGGTAATTCAGATGGATCCAGGGAAGGTGACAGTGGTACAGCAATGGCCGACACAATCTAGTTGAAGGAAGTTCAAAGATTTTTGCATTTTGCTAACTTCTATACGAAGTGTTTTCCTAATTTCTCTGCTATTGTTCAGTCACTGATTGATTTGACTGGCTTCAAAGTCCACCCGGATCTTTCACTACTATTGTTTGGGTTGATGCCTCTGAACTACTTTAGCTGTTAAAGCCATCCAGAGAGTGGGACCAAAACGCCTTACTCATCCCACTGCCTTCTTCTCAAAGAAACTTCTTCCAGCCGAGAGAAATTGAGGCCGCTGATCAGGAATTATTTGTTATTAAACTGACATTGGAAGAATGGCACTATTTGTTGGAAGGAGTGGCTTACCTATCTACACAGACCACAATAATTTAAAATGCCTCAGAACTTCTTAGTAGCTAATGTCACGAAGCGGGTAGTGGACCCACTATGCCGTACCGCCGTAGTGGGGAGGCAGCTGGCCAAACAACAGGAAACCCCAGTAATACAATGTCCCGCACAAGGGTACCTAGATAGTCCAGACAGTGGCCGCAGCTCTGGCACTGATGGAGATCGGTGCAGCAGATAACGCCAAATGTGGCGGATGACACAGGTGCCGCAGGTTGCGCCAGACGTGGCGGATTCCTCCGGATGTGGCAGATGACACAGGACGTGGCAGATTCCTCTGGACATGGCAAATGACACAGGATGTGGCGGATTCCTCCGGAAGTGGCAGATGACACAGGACGTGGTACGACTCAATACTAAAGGCAAAGCATGGGAAACAGGAACAGGTAACAAGGCACGGGTAACAACTGGAACGGGAAACACTAATGGAGCATTTGCAAGACAGACTGGGAAAACTAACAACGCTCAGGCAAGGATCAGAAGGCCTGGGGCCTTCTTATAAACCAGGAAATCGTGGCAGTTGATGATGATGCGATTTCCTTTGTGGCTGGGCACGAGCGTGTGCGCGCATCCAACGGGACGCAGCAGACCGGAGCGGAAGTGAGCGCTGGCGTCTCCTAGGAAGGAGATGGGGGCCAGCACTCACGGATCCATAGCTGCGGGCGTCGGGAGGTGAGTAAACCAGACGGCCCACGGCCGTGGACGCTACAGCTAAAACCTTGCCTCTTCTTTTCCAGATTCTTATTTTATATTAAATACCATCCAGGATCAAAGAATTGTAAGGCTGATTCTTATCCCGTTTGCACTCCACTGACCCAGTCTCTCTTCATGTTGATGCCCCAATCATGAAAGAGAAGAATTTACTTGCTACCTTTGCTGATCCAATAATCCTTCTTAAAGGTGCCTCCTCACAGTATGCCACTGAGATAAGCAATTAAGATCTATATCAATCCAAGAATGGTCTTCTTTTCATCCAAAACCAAATCTTTGTTCCTTCAAATCTTATATGAACTGCAATCACTCAGATGCATAACTCTCCTCTTGCTGGCCATGGATAATCAAGAAGACCACCGAACTAGTCCACATAAACTTTTGATGGCCTCATTTAGTCTCTGACTGTAGATCATTCATTAGGTCCTTTTCTTTCTGTGCCCAGAACAAGTCTTCCCATACCAGACCAGTTGGGCATCTCCAAACTCTACTAGTCCCTTCAAAACCCTAGAGCTCAATCACTATGGATTTTATCATTGATCTGCCAGTTGTTCAAGAATACTTGCTGATTTTTGTGGTTGTCAACTGGTTAACTAAGATGGCTCATTTCATTCCTTTAAAGAGTCTCCCATCAGCTGAGAACTTCATCAAAGAAGATCTAAAATTACATGGAGTTACTGACAAGACCATCTCAAATTTCATAGTCCAGTACATGGGCTGATTCTGTAAAGTTTTCAGCCAAGCTCTGAGAATAAATCTTTCCTTGTCCACCGCATTTCCTTTACAAATCAACGGAGAGATGAAAAAGAAAAACAAAACAACTCTGGAACAATATATCCGCTGCTGTACTTCCTCTTCTCCTGATAAGTGAATGTCAGTATTGCCCTTAGCAGAATTTTCTTATAATAATTTTTTTCACTTATCCATCAAGTTGACATTTTTTCATCATTGATCTACAGCAATTCCTCCAACAGGCCCAGGAACATCACAAGTTCCATGCAGATCAAAAGAGGCATAATTCTTTGGTTCTGTGGTTATCCGCCCTCATTTTCTAGCCATCCATTTTTTCATGTTTCACTATTAAAACCATTTATTCTAAGTCCTGATTCTTTTGGGGATTCTACCACTCCCAGACCTGTTGTCCTTGATAACTTGCAGGAATATGAGGTGGAGGAAATTCTAGACTGCAAAAGGTATCCTTGCAGCTTGCAACAACTGGACTGGGAGGGTTTTAGGCATGAGGAAAATTTGTGGAAGCCTTCACGCTCAAAAATGAAACTGAGAATTTCATGCTTCTCATCATGGTTCCTGTGGTCTACGGGTCCGATGGCTCCCTTTGAGGAGCAGGCAATGTCAGCCACAGGCCAACACAAGCATTCTCTCTACTCAATGGGTGGTGTTTTGATGGATCGTCATGACTCTCCTCTGCTTGTGCTGTGTGGCTCCAGTCACAGGATTAGGAACAGTCACGGCACAGGGCGTCACTTCCCCTGGACCTAAAAGAGGAGCTGCTCCAGAGCTTAGTTATCAGCCCTTGTGATGAGTTTTCATTGTTGATTTTGGCCCCATTGACTGGGATACTATTCAGTTGTTCACTACACTTCAGGATTCACATAAGGAGATTGACCCGGCTTCCATCTTCACTTTGCTTGATCTGATGTTGCCCGCCTGGTACCAACCCAGATCTATTTGACCATGAAATGGTTTATGCCTGGCCCTCTATTGAGGACTATCCTGTGAAAAATTACCAGGAATCTTACCGTCAAAGTTCATACCCTTGCAGCGGTTAAGGGTAAAGAATGGCAAATTCCTTGGACTCCGCACCCCAATTTAGCCTGCATCAACTTAATACTGGTCCTGGTCATTCATTGTTCCTGCTGGCTGCTACTCTGCCTCACCATTGCTGAGACATCCCGCTACCATGGGCTACTCTACTTCACCATCACTAAGAGTTTCCGCTACACTGTGCTTCTCTGCTTCACTCCATTTGAGACATTATCCAAGTTCCGACTAAGCTGGGGACTGATATCCAGGTATGCTCTTGGGCCTATAGTATGAAATGGAGCATTACATGGTATTAGACTGTGTGAGCTGCTAATGACTGTACTGGTTTACTGGAACATATACCCCGTTGAGCCATAATATTAAATCCACCTGCCTAATATTATGTAGGTCCCAATTGTGCCACCAAAATAGCTCTGAACCATTGAGGCATAGACCTCTGAAGATTTCCTGTAGTATCTGGCACCACCAGGTTAGCAGCAGATCCTTTAAGTCCTGCAAGTTGCGAGATGGGTCCTCCATGGATTGGACTTGTTTTTCCAGCACATCCCACAGATTTGTGATCATATTAAGATCTGAGAAATTTAGAGGCCAAGTCAACACCTTGAACACTTTGTCACGTTCCTAAAACCATTCCTTAACAAGTTTTGCAGTGTGGCAGGGCACATCATCCTGCAGAAAGAGGCCACTGCTATTATGGAGTATCGTTGTCATGACGGGGTGTACTTGGTCTGTAACAATGTTCAGGTAGGTGGTACATGTGAAAGTAACATCCACACAAAGGCCAGAAGCCAAGGTTTCCCAGCAGAACATTGCCCAGGGCATCACACCACTCTGGTCCAGTCATCTAGCCATTACAATTTGGCTCATGTCAAAGTCACTCAGATCCTTATGCTTGATTTCCTGCTTCCAACACATCAACCTCAAAAACGGACTGTTTACTTGCTGTGATATCCCACCCCTTGACAAGTGCCGTTGTAATAAGATAATCAGTGTTATTCGTATCACCTGTCTGTAATTTTAATGTTAGGGCTGAATGGTGTACTTTCCTTTGTTTTCAGATTGTATATTGCCCATTAAGCTACCTGTAGGAGTTCCATGTACTGTAGCTAAGTGGCTATTATGAACGAAGCTGCATACAGATATTTGACTTTTTAGAAGCTTAGATTTATGTATTGGATGTGATTTTTCTATTCTTGCCAGCAAATCTCAGTCTGGTGAATGCTGATTGTTAATCTCGGTTAATTTCTAGACTAGACCTTTTCTGCATACTGAATTGAATAGCAAGACTTTGTTAGTGACACTTCCAAGTAAAGTGTGGTTAATTGGCACATTTTCTAGTCACTGTAATTGATTCTTTTAACCTTTTTTTGTGTGTGTGTGCGTGTTAAATCATTTTCTTGGAATATCTCAGCTCTGCTTGGTTAATTGAGGAATTATCACAACCAGAAATAATTACAGAATCTATTTTCCAGCCAAATACGGTATCAAGTGCAAGATCATGCACTGCAGAGCTGTTCAGTTTAGAAAACACCATAAGCTCTTCATGAAAAGTTTTAAACTACACTTCGTAAGAAATGTGGGTAATTATAGTAACCACTTTTATTTACATAGATCACAATTAATAACAGTTTATTAGCAAATTGCCCCTAATGCTTTTTAAGCCTGAACCAGGTTTGTTTTCGTTCACTTAGTAGACTTCTTGACCTTATCCGTTGTGCAATGTCTGAATAAAAGTACCTGAGCTGTAATGCATTTTATCTATTATACCATGGCAACATCTCCCTAATATGTAACCAATGGCAGTTAATTAAAGGCAATGTGCTCTTTTACAATACATTTTTAGTGCTCCAATGCATCTAAAAAAAAAAACAGGAAATACTTTTGGCAACAGTCTTAACTAGGTAAAATAATTAAACCTGTTTAGCCTTGAAAAAAGACGACTAAGGGTGGACATGATTAACTTCTATAAATATATTAATGGCACATACAAAAAATATGGTGAGATCCTGTTCCATGTAAAACACACTCAAAAAACAAGGGGGCACTCCCTCCGTCTGGAGAAAAAAAGGTTCAACCTGCAGAGGCGACAAGCCTTCTTTACTGTGAGAACGGTGAATTTATGGAATAGCCTACCGCAGGAGCTGGTCACAACAGGGACAGTAGATGGCTTTAAAAAAGGCTTAGATCATTTCCTAGAACAAAAAAATGTAAATTCTTATCTGTAGAAATTTTTACCTTCCCTTTTCCCATCCCTTGATGGACATGTGTCTTTTTTCAGCCATACTAACTATGTAACTATACTACCGTTTTGTGTATACAGTGTTATCCAAACCTATGTGTCCCCATGGAAACGGACTACAAACCAACCTTTTATGTAGTACTGCCTAATTTAGAGCCAGTAGAAGAGGGGCATATGAAAAGGGGTAACACTTGACTGCAGGGTCAAACAACACAGGGTTTGTTTTTTGGTTGTAAAAGTGCACATATCCTTTCAAAAGTATATTTTCTGAGCTTTAATGACATCAATATCATGGCAGTACATTTTGCTGTACGCAACCCCTCTAGTATGAAGTAATATTTAGTGTCTATGAGTATGTTTGAAAAGCCATGCCAATGCCATTGGACAAAACATACTATTAAAATAAACAAGTGGTAGAAATATAAAGTAAAAAGTGGAGTTTCCCATTGTAAATATTTATTAGCGAGTTCTTGAGACTCCCAGGTGAATATGCTTTGCAAGTCCAGTGCTTGCTATGCAGTGTGATAATGAGTTGATACTGTAGATGGTATCTGATAGATGGGCAACCAGCAGGAGATTTCTCAATGCAAGTATGCCAGTTTTCTTGTTTAATTGTATTGGGGGGGAAAAGCTGACATTCAGAACGACGCAAACCTGTTCCTCGACTCTTTTAAATAGTCAGGCTTCATGCATGTAAGCGTATTATGGCTCTGTACAATCTTTTCGTAAAAAAGTCTAAATACAGCGCCCATCGACTTCTATAGGCCCCTACAGTATCTCCATATGCTTGTTTCTTCAGTAAGCACATTGAAAATCAGTTCAAGTAATTTGAATGGAACTTGCAGAAATCCATGTGCTTGCTGCAGAAACAACCACATTTAGATGAATGGAAGTGATAGTCAGTCGCAAAAATAATTTCTGTTGTGTGGGAAGCAGTGAACGTAGTAGTTGCAGTGAACAATGGCAGGTTAGATCTTATTTTTAGTTGCGAGCACTATATTATGGACATTTTCAGACTAATATATCTTTAAAGGAATTTAGTAAATAATGTATAATTAGTGTTACAATATCATTATCTCTATGATACGAAAAAAATAATCACGCCTTGCTTTTGATCACAGGTCCTCCTATTGCCCCTGAAGATGTTTCTGTGCATCCTGGACCTACACCCATTACATTGCTGGTTACATGGAGACCACCAGTATTGTCTCCAACAGGAACCTCCAATGGAGCAAATGTGACTGGCTTTGCTGTGTATTCTAAAGGACAAAAGGTAAATACTGGCTCAGGTGAAGTTTTGTTACAGTGATTCACAAAGGTTTTTACATTTATTCATGCTACTATATCATACTGAATCAAATTTGGTGTAATTTGAACTGAAAGCTTAAAGGCTATTAAAATCTTTGACATGGGAAACATATTATTATATTAGTTGTTATTTTGAGTTTTAGTCTGCAATTCCCATTCCTTCGTTCATTTTCAGACCCCCCTTACATTCAGTTTGCAGCCTGCCCCTAGTTTCAAACTGTTCTTATGTGGATGTGTCCCTCCCAGTAGTACATGCTGGATGTCTGTAGTGAGTGCTCTCCTCTCTCTCTAAACTTATTCACAGCCTCGGTGCTTTACCTCCCTCAGGCTACCACAGATATGGGACAAGCTCTTGGTCCACATTGAATTTGAACGCCCCGCATTCCCTCGGTCACTAAAGTTCAGCATGATAGCTGTTGAATGGACAATCATTAATTCAATTGCTTCCTGTCACGCCCTTCCTCCAGTCCCTATAGTGCTTATTTATAATACATACGTCACTCCCTTCATTTTCGTCCCCTCCACACATTTAAAGTACTTAATGTAGACCTGGCTGCCCACCCTACAACGTATTTTTTTGTAGTTTCCACTGGCTCCTGCTGCTCTCCTGGTTCCATCCCCACTTATCTTAGGGTTTCTCTTTAAATCCATAAATCAAACTCCCCCCCCCCCCTCAATGGCTCCCTAGGAGGCCGCCTAATCCACCAACCCGTCTACTCGCCCCTGAACTGCCTTGTGTGCCTTCCTCACTATCTACACTTTGATACAGTTAATCCAGTATGATCTGCCCTCATTGAAGACTTGGATGCTTTCCTCCTTTTCCAAACCATGTCTACAATCTCCTCCCCTACCTGCTGGTATCTTTAACATTGATAGGAGGGCCAACACAGCTAGGAGCAGTGTGCAGTTTTACCTATGTCAGAAGCAGCGGGACAGCCAGCTATGTGACGGAGCTGCACAGAGTCTACAACAACAAAATGGTTAATGTAGACTATTTAGGAAGTTGCTTAATTTTGCATTTAGGAAGCAAATGGACAACTAAAAAAAAAATCTATGCAAAGGTGTCCATAGCCGTTAATTATTGTATAATGAAAAGTTTACAATATAGTTTGCGTTTTCAAGATCTTCTTGTTGTCAGTAAATTAAAATGTTATTGTTTCCATTCAGAAGCTGAAAACTGAATAGACCAAATTCTTCTCTCCAGTCAGAGGTGCATACAATTGTATCCAGTCAAGACAATCCTCTGTGAGTTAAACAGACAGGACTCCAGACTGATACATTTTACCTTCACTGTTACACTGTAGCAAACAATAAGGACAGTAGAGAGATTTGTGCTGCTGACAGAGGATTTTCTAGACTACAATTGTATCCACCTCTCGCTGCGAGTAGAACTAGGTCTGTACAGCTTATATCCTCTGGATGACTGCAAACATATTGCAAAGATTGTCAAACTAGTAAGGCATTACACAATTAGTACATAACATAAAACTAGAAAAAAATATTCAACCCCTACCCGCACGAGTAAGTAACTGTACGTCGTTGCGGGAGGTTACTTCCCGCACGAGGACGTACAGTTACTGAATCTTTCCCGGTGTACACAGCTGGTGGCTGTGTGTGCCGGGAACCGGGATAGAAGCTGTCCCTGACAGCTAACACTCCCGAGTCACTGGCAGCGGACCCCGATTAGTGGTCCGATGCCGGCGATCGATGGGGTCGGTGGATTTGTACAGATCTACCGATCACATTGTTATAACTGTAAAAAGTTTTTAAAACCGTTCCCGGGACTCGTAGTTAAGTCCGGAAACGGTTACAAAGGTCCTCCTACCTTCCCCCATGTCCCATGTGTCCGCAAATGGACTGCTGCTATTGGTCCATTGCCGGCGAGAGCTGTGATTGGTGGGTCTGTTCAGACCCACCAATCACAGTGCACTTTTAGCCGAGGAGGGGTAAAAAATGCCCCCCCCCCCCGACAGCTTACACATGTCAGTCACCGGCAATGGACACGTAAAAGCGGTCCAATACCGGCGATCAATGTGATATGTGGATCTGTACAGATCCACCCATCCTCCATAAAAGTTAGGAAAAGTTTTGAAAAGTTTTCAAAACTGTTCCTGTACTCCCACCACCCCTCCCTCATGTCCCTCCCCCTCCCCCATGTCCCATGTGACCGGCAATGGACTGCTGCTATTGGTCCATTGCTGGCGAGAGCTCTGATTGGCGGGTCTGTTCAGACCCACCAATCACAGTGCGTTTTCTTGCAGGGCGGGTGAAAAATACAGGATACAGGCTCTGATTTCTTAGTTGGTGTTTAGTAGTTGGAGAGATCAGAGCCTGTATCGTGTTAGTCAGCGTCAGTTAGTCAGCGTCAATCCATTACTGTCAGTCGCGTCACTTGTCAGTAAATGTCAGTTAGTCAGCGTCAGTTAGTCAGCGCTCAATACATTACTGTCAGTCGCGTCACTTGTCAGTAAGTGTCAGTTAGTCAGCGTCAATCCATTGTCAGTGTCAATACCTAGCGTCCGAGTCAGTCAGCCTCAGTGTCTGTTAGTAAGTTTTACTAAGTGCTATAAAACAAAAAAAAACAAAAACAAAAATCTTTGTTAGACTTTGTTACAGTTCTCTGAGCTACGTGTGTGTGTATATATATATACATATATATATATATATATATATATATATATACGCACACACACACACACACACACACACACACACCCTAAATGGCAGCGAGACTTTACACCACTGAAGAGGCGTATGCCATGATCGCGTCCAATACAGACTCAGCGAGTGGTGAGGAACCACAGTTGTTTCTCTCATCCTTCTCCTCCAGTGCCAGTGAGGAACCTCCTCGTAGTCGCAGGAGGGTTAGTGCCCAGGTTCTCCCTGACCCTGAAACTGCCGATCTGCCTGACCTTGGTACAGTCAGCAGTGATTGGTCAACCCCAACCAATTACACCCCCCAAATCCCAGAATTTACTGCTGCGGCAGGCATTCACGTACAGACGGAAGGGCTGCCTATTATTGGATTTCTCAAATTATTCTTGACAGACAATTTGAGCCAGCTCATGGTTGATCAAACTAACATTTATGCCGAGCAGTTTATTTCGGAGCACCCCAACGCCTTTTATGCTCAGGCCAATCAGTGGCAACCGACTAATTGTGAAGAAATGCACAAGTATTGGGGGTTAGTCCTCAACATGGGTCTCACTAAAAAGCCCGAAGTGAGATCCTACTGGTCCACGGACATTCTCTATCATTGTCCGCTGTACTGCAATACTATGACCAGATCCCGCTTTGAGGCCCTCCATAAATTTCTTCACTTTAGTGACAATTCCCAATGCCCCCCTGCGGATGACCTAAACTTCGATAGACTTTTTAAAATTAGGCCCCTCATTAACATTTTATCCCCAAAAATTTTATCAGTCTACACCCCTCAAAAAGAAATTTATATAGATGAATTCCTGGTGCACTTCAAGGGCAGGCTGAAGTTTCGCCAATATTTACCAAATAAGTGCGCCAGGTACGGGATAAAAATGTACAAGCTGTGTGAATCGGACACCGGATACACACACGCTTTCCAGATTTATGAGGGGAAGGACAGGACAATACAGCCCCCAAATTGTCCCCCCGTCCTGTCCACAACAGAGAAGATAGTGTGGGACCTCCTGCACCCACTGCTTGATCAGGGGTACAACTTGTACTTGGACAACTGGTACACAAGTGTACCCCTGTTCAAATGTGTAAAAGACAAAAAAACAGTGGCATGTGGGATGGTGCGAAAAAATCAGAGGCACCTTCCCAAGACCCTCATCAGCCAATCCCTGCAAATTGGCGAAAGCAGGGCATTGCTGCAGGATGGGATCCTGTGTCTCAAATTTAGAGACAAAAAAGAGATCTGTATGCTGACATCTATACATGACGCCAGCTGCACCCCTGTCCCCACACGTGGATTCACATCATCCATGATGAAGCCAGTGTCCATTCAGGCATACAATAAATTCATGGGGGGGGGGGGGGGGTTGACCTGAATGATCAGGTATTGAAGCCATATCACGCCATGAAAAAGAGTAAAATCTGGTACAAGTAATTGGCAGTGTACCTTGTCCAGCTGGCACTATATAACTCCTTTTTCATTTTTAGGAAAGATGGCAATCCGGGTACATACTTGGAGTACCAAGAGAAAATTATAACATTTATTTTATTTGGAGACGAGGTGGGGGAAACGTCTGCTGCTCCAAGTAATGTTTGCCAAATTGTTCCTGGGCTGCACTTTGCTAGTGAAGTGCCTGCTACAGCAAAAAAAGGCAGGGCACAGAAAAGGTGCCGTGTCTGCACAAAAAGGGGTATCCGTAAGGATACCACATATCAGTGCGACACTTGCCCATCTAAACCCGGACTGTGCATGAAGGAGTGCTTCCGCATCTACCACACCTCCCTGGATTAAAAATGTTATACTTTTAAAACCCCCACCCCTCCCTTTATCATTCTGGTCTTTTACCCATTTTTAAAATTGGACACTAAAAAAAACAAAAAAAAAACCTCAATATACCCCTAGATGAATACCTAATACTCTAACAAATGTGTATGAACTGTACAATTTTTTCAGGCCTATGCTTGTGGCTAAAAATCATCCAAGTAAAAATAAGGCCTCAAAACCCTTGTGGTGTTTCTTCACTTCCAGGCACTGCCAAGTGTCCAGACAACATATTTAGACCACTTTGGGGATATTTCTAAAATCAGAAGAAAAATCCCAATAAACATTGAGGTGTCTTCCTGCACTTACATGCTGTGTCTGAAAAATCTGTCCTATAAATGACGCATTTGTGAAAAATTTAACATTTTGTTTTTAATGGCAGATTTCTACTAAATTCAGCCCCAAAAAATATGGGGTCATAAAAGTGATGACACACAGAGATAAATTCTTTGACGGGGGCAGTTTCCAAAATGGGGTCACTTCTTTGGTGTTTCCACTGTACTGGTACCTCAGGAGCTCTGAAAATGCGACATGGCACCCGAAAACCTTCCCAGCAAAAGCTGTGCTTCAAATGGTTCTCCTTCCCTTCTGAGCCCTGCCGTGGGTCTAAACAG
Source organism: Rhinoderma darwinii (assembly GCF_050947455.1). Taxonomy (NCBI): domain Eukaryota; kingdom Metazoa; phylum Chordata; class Amphibia; order Anura; family Rhinodermatidae; genus Rhinoderma; species Rhinoderma darwinii. Next base: position 466,477,696 of record NC_134687.1, read on the forward strand.
CAGTTTATTACCACATATGGGGTGTTGCCGTAATCAGAAAAAATTGCTTTACAAATGTTGGGGTGTTTTTTCGCCTTTATTCCTTGTAAAAATGAAAAAATTCTATGCTTTTTACGAAAAAAAGTAGATTTTCATCTTCACAGACTAATTACACTAAATTCTGCAAAAAACTGTTGTGACAAAATGCTAGCTATACCCCTAGAAAAATTCCTTGAGGGGTGTAGTTTCCAGAATGGGGTCACTTTTGGGGGGTTTCCACTGTTATGGTCCCTCCAGGGCATTGCAAACATGACATGGCACCAAAAACGATTCCAGCAAAATCTGCGCTCCAAAATCCAAAAGGCTTCTGAGCCCCGCTGTGAGTCCAAACAGAAGTTTATTACCACATATGGGGTATTGCCGTAATCGGGAGAATTTGCTTTATAAATGTTGGGGTGTTTTTTCTTCTTTATTCCTTGTAAAAATGAAAAAATTCTATTTTTTTTCAGAAAAAAGTAGCTTTTCATCTTCACAGACTATTTCCACTAAATTCTGCAAAAAAAACTGTGGGGACAAAATGCTAGCTATACCCCTTGAGGGGTGTAGTTTCCAAAATAGGGTCACTTTTGGGGGGTTTCCATTGTTTTGGCACCACAAGACCTCTTCAAACCTGACATGGTGCCTAAAATATATTCTAAAAAAAAGGAGGCCCTGAAATCCAGTAGGTGCTCCTTTGCTTCTGAGGCTGGTGCTTCAGTCCATTAGCGCTTTAGGGCCACATGTGGGGTATTTCTAAAATCTGCAGAATCTGGGCAATAAATATTGAGTTGCATTTCTTGGGTAAAACCTTCTGTGTTACATTAAAAAATGTATTTGTAATGACTGGGTAGGGAGACAGACAGGTGAGCACTAATCTACCCGCCACTCAGTCCCTGCCTACTTGCAACGACCCGTCCTAGGCGACGGGGTACAACTGGGCGACGGTCCCTACGCTCAGTAAGTGCAAGACAGACAAACAGACAAGGGTGCACAGAAGCTAGGGAAACGGGGCAGCTGCCCACGGAGACACCGTGAGCAACAAGAGTAGTGAACGAGCCGAGTCAAACCTGGAGTGAACGAGGTACAAAAACGCTAAGCAGGAGAGTGGTCAGAAAGCCAAGGTCTATAACAAGCAGAGGATGAGTAGTACAAGCAGTAGCAGCAAGGCCAGGAAACAAGCAGAGCAGAATCACAAGCAAAGGAGGTACAGGAAAGGCAGGTATAAATAGACAGTGGGCGGGAGCTAGCTCCGTCTGGCCAGGCTGTGATTGGCTCTCCCACTCCTAAGCCTATCATCCTGAGTGGTGGAAGATGGAGTGAGACTCACAGACATAGGAGCAGGTGCAGACTGATTGGCCATGGGCGTCGACACAGAAGCTGTGTCTGGCAAATCCTTTACAGTACCCCCGCTTTTATAAGGGGCCACCGGACCCTTTCTAGGTGGACCTGGTTTATTGGGGAAACGAAGGTGGAACCTCCTGAGCAATACCCCAGCGTGAACATCCCGGGCGGGTACCTAAGTCCTCTCCTCAGGCCCGTATCCTCTCCAATGGACTAGGTACTGGAGGGAGCCTTGGACAATCCTGCTGTCTACAATATTGGCCACCTCGAATTCTACCCCCTCAGGGGTGAGAACAGGGACCGGAGGTTTCCTCGAGGGAGCCAAGGACGGTGAGCAGCGTTTAAGGAGGGAGGTATGAAAGACGTTGTGCACTCGAAAAGACGGGGGCAACTCCAGTCGGAAGGCGATAGGATTAAGGACTTCAATTACCTTGTACGGCCCTATAAACCGGGGAGCAAACTTCTTGGACTGGACTTTAAGGCGCACATTTTTAGAAGATAGCCACACCAGATCCCCGACCACAAACAAGGGGTTAGCAGAACGTCTTCTATCTGCCTGAGTATTTTGTATGCTCTGGGACGCCTCTAGGTTCTTCTAAACCTGGGCCCAGACTGTGCACAGTTCCTGATGAACGACATCTACTTCGGGATTTATGGAACTACCAGGTGAAACGGAGGAGAACCGTGGATTAAACCCAAAATTACAGAAAAAGGGGGAGACCCCTGACGAGTTACTGACCCGGTTATTAAGGGAAAATTCGGCGAGGGGAATGAATGAGACCCAATCATGTTGACAGTTAGAGATAAAACACCTTAAATATTGTTCTAGAGACTGATTAGTCCTCTCCGTTTGGCCATTAGTTTCAGGATGGAAAGCCGAGGAGAAGGACAGATCAATCTCCAACTTTTTACAGAAGGCTCTCCAAAACAATGAAACAAATTGTACCCCTCTGTCAGAAACAATATTGACAGGAACCCCATAGAGACGCAGGATGTGTTTGACAAACAAGGTAGCTAACGTCTTAGCATTGGGTAGTTTCTTGAGGGGCACAAAGTGGCACATCTTACTGAAACGGTCTACTACAACCCACACCACCGACTTGCCTTGAGATGGAGGCAAATCGGTGATAAAATCCATGGAGATATGGGTTCAAGGTCTCTGGGGAATGGGCAAAGAACATAGTAGGCCCGCTGGTCGGGATCTGGGAGTCTTGGACCTAGCACAGACCTCACAAGCGGCGACGTAGGCCTTAACGTCTTTAAGCAACCCAGGCCACCAGTAGTTTCTGGCAATGAGGTGCTTGGTACCCAGGATGCCTGGATGGCCAGCTGGTGCCGAGTCATGATTTTCCCTGAGTACCCTTAGCCGGAATTGCAGGGGAACAAGCAGCTTGTTCTCAGGAAGGTTCCCGGGAGCTGAACCTTGATCAGCCGCAATTTCGGAGACTAAATCAGAATCAATAGAGGAAATTATTATACCTGGAGGCAAAATACAAGCAGGATCTTCCTCTGAAGGAGGGCTGGCCATGAAGCTACGCGACAGTGCGTCAGCCTTAATATTTTTAGACCCAGCCCTATAGGTGACCAAAAAGTTGAATCTGGTAAAAAATAACGCCCATTGAGCTTGTCTCGGGTTTAGCCTCCGGGCAGATTCTAAGAAAACCAGATTCTTGTGGTCGGTAAGGACTGTTACCTGGTGCCTAGCCCCCTCCAGGAAGTGGCGCCACTCTTCAAATGCCCATTTAATGGCTAAGAGTTTGCGGTTGCCAATATCATAGTTACTCTCAGTGGGCGAAAACTTCCTGGAGAAGTAGGCACAGGGACGGAGATGGGTGAGGGACCTGGTACCCTGGGACAAAACAGCACCCACTCCCACCTCGGAGGCGTCAACCTCCACGATGAATGGCTCCATTTGGTTGGGCTGAACCAGCACTGGGGCCGAGATAAAGCACTTCTTAAGGACCTCAAAAGCCTGGACAGCCTCAGGAGGCCAGTGGAGGAGATCAGCACCTTTGCGAGTGAGATCCGTAAGAGGCTTAGCGATGATCGAGAAGTTAGCAATAAATCTCCTGTAATAATTAGCGAATCCCAGGAAGCACTGTAACGCCTTCATGGAGGCAGGTTGGACCCATTCCGCCACAGCCTGGACCTTGGCGGGGTCCATGCGGAATTCATGAGGAGTGAGGATTTGACCCAAAAATTGTATCTCTTGCACCCCAAACACACATTTTTCGGTCTTCGCAAACAGTTTGTTTTCCCGAAGGGCCTGGAGCACCTTCCTGACATGCTCAATGTGGGAGGACCAGTCCTTGGAAAACACAAGTATGTCATCAAGGTACACTACAAGAAATACCTCCAGGTAGTCTCTTAAAATCTCATTTATGAAATTCTGGAAGACCGCGGGAGCATTACACAACCCAAAGGGCATGACGAGGTATTCGAAATGACCTTCGGGCGTGTTAAACACAGTCTTTCACTCATCCCCCTCTTTTGATGCGGATAAGGTTATAAGCCCCCCGTAGATCAAACTTAGAGAACCATTGGGCCCCCTGAATCTGATTGAAGAGATCAGGAATCAAAGGAAGGGGGACCACCTAAAAAAACCTCACACCAGAGAGATGGCGTATATTGGGGTCCCTTTTTCTAAGTAGACAACCTAAAAATTAACCATAAAGGGACATAGCCCTAAGAAGGATAGTATACTAAAATAATATACAAAGATGCAAACAAAATACTTTATTGAATATAATCGACAGTAACATATAATGAAAAGAGAATGGGATACGTCATACACAGAAATACAAACAGCAGGGTCAGATGGAATAGACCATGACAGCAGAGTCAATCATCCAAAACTTTGACCAGACCACGCTCCAATAGTGCATATAGTATAATAGTGCACCTATAAATATAGATAGCAAAGTCCACACAAGGTATATTGCTACCAACTGATGATAGCGGTACACAAAAGTAGACAATGGATAATATCCATGCCCACTATAACCTGCAAGATATATCTAATGCATGGAAGAATAAGGTGTCCAGAAAACTCAAATAGTTTCAAGAAGATCGCCAGAATATGAATAAAACACTGACTACGACACAATCAAATCAACAGCTAGCACATACCCTGGGACATGATGCAGAGCGCAGAAGGTCAAAGGAGATGAATGGCTGAATAAACGCCTCGACGCGCGTTTCGCCCTGTGACCGGCTTCGTCAGGAGGCTACATACATTAAAACTCTAGGGGTTTAAATAATAAATGGACAAAGTTAGGCTCACCTGCGGCGAATGAAAATCGGCGCTCGACACGCCCACCGGGCGGCGCACGCATCACGGGACGCGCCGCGCATCATGTGACAGGCGCCACGTGATGAATCATCACCATGGCAACCCTAGACGCTAAGCGGCACTCCCGAATGCCTGCCCCACCACAGGCGCGCGATCGAGCGTCTGTGCAGACACCGCAGCAGAGACAACGCAGAATAGCAAGGACAAGATAACGTAAATAAAAAATTGACAAATAAAGTAATGGGGAATTCCTGCAGCAGAGGGACCGGCTGGCAATAGTTATATATAAGCGAGACAAGTATAATAAATATAAAAAAAGTAAATATACAAATGTCAGTAGTAGATGCATATATTAAAAAATATAGTGTAGAAAATATACAGCAATAATTCATAATTATTAATGATTAATTAACCATTAATAAAAACGTGCAAAAATGAGAAAGAGGACATACACCAAAAACAATGGTGATGAGAGTGATAAAAAGTGAATAGTAATGGAAAAAATAAAAAACGTGCAAAGATGAGAAAGAAGACATACACCAAAAAGATGATAATGAAGATAATAAAGTGCAATAAACAAAGTAAGTATAAAAAAAAAAAATTTAGAATGAAAGTGTGGATATAAATATATGAATATATATTGAAGTGAAAAAAGTTAAATACTGTTATGATATATGAGCCATACAAAATAAGTTAAAATATAAAAATAAATATATATATAAAAATATATTACATGAAGAGTATAAATATATACATATATATATATAAATATATATAAAAACACATCACATGAAGAGCATAGATATATACACACATATATAAAACAAAAGCATCATACAATACATACATAAATTCATATGAAATCATATACAGTCACGCAAATAGAAAACAAAAACTGGATGATACAATATACAATATACAGAGTCAAATACATTTAAAATATGATAATAAACATATAAGACTCCACAGTACAGATAATAGTAATAAATATACAGACAAATATAGAGCCAATTTATATAGAATTCATAATAAAAATTATTCATTAGCTGGTTGTTTAGAAAATGTACAGTAGATGATTTGATTGAAATAAAATTCCCCCAATAAACCCTTTTAGAATGAGATGCATTGTTCATGTAAAGGGTTTGGTTGCCTTTCTACATTTTCTGTATGTATTTAATTATGAGAGCACGACAACATTTTAATTGTTTTGAGCTTAAAAACAAATAAACAGAACATTGACTTTTCAATAGCTTTTTTCATGTATTTTAATGGCTTCAAAATAATACAGTTGCAGTATAGCCCAAAAAAAAAAAAATGGCTGCCATGTAGCTGTCGACTTTAAATGGTTCATGTCACCATCACTGTATCAGAAAAAGCAGCAGGAATATATTGCCTTGTAAGTATAGCTCGATATAGATTTACAGAGGTTCTTGAAAGTCCTCTAGTGGTGAGATAAAGGTATAAGCCCTCCACCCAGTATCTCATACAGTCCTTTTTCAAAGAACAACATCGGTTTCGCCTTCACCATTTGCAATTTGCTGACACAAAAAAACCTCTATATTCCCTGTACTCTTCTCTTTAGGTGGTATGGTCTTCAGTATTCAGCACATCTGTGCACTTTAGTTATTAACTGGAAATATTCGAGTGTATTTATAAGCAGCCATCTAAATGAATGTATGAATAAATGAAGGGTGTGAACCTGCAGTGAGTAGTATGAGAGTGGAAAGGTTTTACTGTTTCATAGCTGTTTATTAGGCTTGCATTCTAATATATATTGACTGTGTGATTTTTTTTAGGGACATTTTCAAAAACCATAAAGTTAGCAGATGGTATAATTGATACCAAGCCTGGACTTATAGAGAAGCATTGTGAGTCTGTAAACTTTGAGGTCTGGAAATGTTTCAGTTTGTATCATAGCGTTCCGAGGTGTATTATACTTAATCCGAATGAACTCCCACGTATGAGCCTTCCTATGCTCTATCGTTACAAATTAAAAAAGTGAAAGCTTTAAATGTATTTTGTGAAGACCTACACCTTAAACCCTCTATTGTTTTGTCTGTAAGCATAGGTGGCAGAGGTGGTGTTTCCTGCAGCTGAGAACATTGTGGTGGACCTCACTAAAATACTAAATTTGGATGCCAATGAAGTTACAGTGAGGACCTTATCAGCACAAGGAGAGTCTGAGGATTCCTGCACTGCTCACATTCCACCTGATTTACTGATGTCTCCAGCACAACAACATCCAAGGACTATGTCCAAATGCAAGCCATTAGCAAGTGCTGGTGTACCAGATACCAAAGATGAACATATATGTCCACACAGAAAAGTGGATGAGGCTTGGGAGCACCCCCATACAGTGTCTCCCATCCATGGGCATACATTGGAACCTCCAACATCAAACTTTCATAGTCCAGGTCATGGTAGAAGATCTCCATCTCCTCAGCGGATACTTCCACAACCTCAAGGTGCACCCATTTCTAACACAATGGCCAAAGCAATGGCGAGAGAAGCAGCACAAAGGGTGGCAGAGAGTACCAGGGTAATGTGTGCATTGGCTTTAGATGTGTTCGTTTTTTGCTTTCATAGACTATGCACAGTTCAGTCAAATTAATATAAACTCTAATAGATGAAAGTTTGTAATTATAAATCACAATTATTAATAGTAGTAATTATTTTTTGGTAATATTTGTGTGTCTGATAATAGAAATAGAGTTCTTTAAGTTTTCCTTACCCTTTTCATACTGGATATACACAGCAATTTTTTATTTTTTTTGCTACATTAAGAATTATTGGGTGGGTTCAGATGTGTTACGGATTTTCCAAGGATTTGTTAAGGATTTGCCATGGATTTTAGCCTTTTGCATTGCAGAAATTTGTGGTGAAAATCTCAGCATACCCCAAAACCTGTGATTTTTTTTAGATAAAACAATCCGTATGTACTGAACTGTAAATTGTTGTGAAAACTCTAAACAAATCTGCCTCATCTGAAATTGTCCAATGTGTAGTCTTTAAATATCCACTTAGGTAATTCCAAGGCCAATTATACACAACACAAATATCTGATAACAAATATTTGCACATGTTGGTATTTGGTTATTCCCTTTCAAATGATCTTTGTGTTTTTTCAGGAGCGGACACAGGAAGCAGAGGGCCCCTGTGCAAGAACAGTACATGGGCCCTCTGGTCTCCAATATCTCATCATAAATCACCCATATGTCTATAACAATCTATTAGTAAGTCTTAGCATACAATTCTTTAGCTCAAGCATTTACATGCAATCTAATCGAGGAAGGCTGTTTTAAGTTGAATTCGGGCCTCCTTACCTTCTGGGCCCCTGTGCAGTTGCACAGGTTGCACCAATGGTATGTTTATCCCGTGTTTGACAGTCTTGACCGAGATTATATTTTTCTTCTTCATTTTCCAACCACAATGCTAGTGATCTTGTCGTCATAATATTAACTGCCTGTTTTTCACGTCTCATGCTCCTAAAAACAACTTTTTTCTGTTGACCAATTGCTGCTGATTACATTAAAAGTGTCCATATCCCTAAAATTATTGTAATCCAACCTTATTCAATGAATGCTTTTACTCAATAGCTACAGGGCTTCACTCATCTTTAAATGTTTCGTGGACAACCCTGATCCATGCAATGGAAAACAATGGATACACTTGTCTGATCTTTTAGTATTCTTTAAAAAGTTTTACTACTATGACTCTGCAAAATTTGTCCAGGATTAGTGAAAATTATATTTTACATTTATATGTGCTCATAGTTTAATTTATTTTTGATCTACTGCAGAATGAGAAGAGGAACCTGTTTAGTGAGAGGAGTAATGCAGTACATGATAACTCAGATGAAGAAGAGGATGGCTATGATTCTCCACACATCAAAAGAAAAGGAGCTTCTGTTGATGAGTTCCTAAAAGGTTCTGAGCTTGGGAAGCAGGTAATTTCTGAAGTTTTAAAAAGACCCCAAAATTCGGAGAAATTGAATGAAGTATCTGGTATCCCAGATGATACTTTGCTGACTGCATTAACTGAAAGCTGGGTCTGAAAGTAATGCAATGTAATATCCCAGAAGAATAGACTTGTATGCCCCTGCTTTCAGTCTAATAGTTGGTTCTTTGTCACCAATCAGGTCAGACTAACCTTTTAGGCATTAGAGCAGTGTCTAAGAGCCCATGATCAGCGGGACCCAAAGCCCTTTCATCTGTTAGAACGCTCACTAACCACTTAAAGCTACTGCAAAAAATAAAAAGGAAATGTTTGAGGGCATAAGTGCTCCTCAAATACATTTTAGTAGCCCAAACAAAATATATCCTGGCTATAGTGGTTAGTAGGGGCAATTCCCAAAACACACAAGTCAGGATTATCATTACATATAGTCCTTCTCAATTAATTAGAATATCATCAAAAAGGTAAATTTATTTCAGTAATTCAATTCATAAAGTGAAACTCCTATATTCTATAGATTCATTACACACAGAGTGATCTATTTCAGCATTTTTTTTCTTTTAATGTTGATGATTATGGTAACAGTTAATGAAAACCCAAAATTTAGTGTCTCAGAAAATTAGAATATTATATAAGCCCAATTTCAAAAATGATCTTTAATACCGAAATGTTGGCCTACTGAAAGTATGTACTGTATAAGCACTCAATACTTGGTCGTGGCTCCTTTTACATGAATTACTGCATCAATGCGGCGTGGCATGGAGGCGATCAGCCTGTGGCACTCCTGAGGTGCTGTGGAAGACCAGGTTGCTTTGATAACAGCCTTCAGCTCGCCTGCATTGTTGGGTCTGGTGCCTCTCATCTTACTCTTGACAATGCCCTATAGATTCTCTATGGGGTTTAGGTCGGGCGAGTTTGCTGGCCAATCAAGCACAGTGATACTGTGGTTATTAAACCAGGTATTGGTACTTTTGGCAGTGTGGGCAGGTGCCAAGTCCTGCTGGAAAATGAAATCAGCATCTCTATAAAGCTTGTCAGCAGAAGAAAGCATGAAGTGCTCTAAAATTTCCTGGTAGATGGCTGTTTTGACTCTGGACTTGATATTACACAGTGGACCAACACTGTTGCTCCGTGGCCCAAAGTCCTTTTTTCAGATGAAAGTAAATTTTGCATTTCATTGGGAAATCAAGATTCCAGAGTCTGGAGGAAGAGTCGAGGGGCACTCAATCCATGTTGCTTGCGGTCCAGTGTGAAGTTTCTACAGTCAGTGATGGTTTGGGGAGCCATGTTATCTGCTGGTGTTGGTCCACTGTGTTATATCAAGTCCAGAGTCAATGCAGCCGTCTAACAGGAAATTTTAGCAGTGTGGTGGGAAGTCCCAAAAATCAGCCCTGCAAACGGCGCTGTTCCCTTTTAAAAGGATGTGAAATTGGTTCCTTGATGCCGCATGGCAAGGAAGTAAACAATATAACTAGAAATATACCAGGCACAATAGAAAGGATTTGGCACTACTCATCAGTCTTTTAAGTATGTAGCAGTCCTATGAAGCAAAGATTGGAGCAGGAGTTTCTTTAACCAAAACACTTGGGTGGTGCTCAGCAAATAAGATTGAACAATCTGTGAACAGTATGTAGTGAGAGATGAAATTACGGCACTCACCCGTTTCGTTTGTATTCTTCCTTTAATGTGGCATCAAGCAAAAACTTAAAAGCGTACAAGGGAGGACATAGCAGATTGCAGGTTACAGCCTGTTTCGCGCTAAGTGTAGCGCTTCTTCTGACCTAGAAAGTTCTTTAACCCCTTTCCGCCGCAGCCCTTTTTCAGATTTTCATTTTCGTTTTTTCCTTCCCACATTCCAGAAGCCATAACCAGTGGCGTAACTACCGCTGTAGCAGCCGTAGCGGCTGCTACGGTGTCCGCGGCATGAGGGGGCCCGTGTCGCCCGCCGGCACGGGCCCCCACCATGGCCGGAGGCTCTGCTTGCTGCCGCTATGGCTACTACAGCGCGACACAACTGAACACTACGGCAGAGCAGTGAGGTATCTCCCCGCTCTGCCATTAAAGGGGTTGTTCCTACAAAAGACATGTATCCCCTATCCACAGGATAGGGGATACATGTGTGATCACTGGCAGCGATAGGGAGAACGGGGGACCGAACGGGGGGAGCTGTAAAAAAGCCACTATCTACAAGGGGGGGTTGTGTGACACCCAGGGGAGGGGGGGGGGGGCGTCAAAAGTTTGCTATGGGGCCCAGTCTTTCCTAGTTACGCCCCTGGCCATAACGTCTTTATTTTTCCGTCGATATAGTACTATGAGGGCTTGATTTTTGCGGGACGAGTTGTAGTTTTTTGTAACACCATTTATTTTGCCATATAATGTACTAGGAAAGGGTAAAAAAATTATTTGTGGGGTACAATATGAAAAAAAACAGCGATTCCTCCATGTTTTTTTGCACGCCGTTTTTACGGAATTCACTGTGCAATTAAAACAACATGTTAACTTTGTTATCTTTATTCTGTGGGTCAATACGATTACGGCGATACCAAATATATATAGTTTTTTCTATATTTTACTACTTTTACATGTAAAACCGAAGTGTAAAAAAGAAAATTTATTTTGTGTCGCCAAATTCTGAGAGCCATAAGTTTTTTATTTTTCCGTTCATTAAGTGGTATGAGGGCTTATTTTTTGCGGGATAAGCTTTAGTTTTTAATAATACCATTTTGGTGTACATGAAACGGTTTGATCACTTTTTATTTCATTTTTCGTGGGAGATTATGTGACCAAAAAATAGACATTCTGGCGTTTACAAATTATTATTTTTCACCGTGCGGGTTAAATAATGTTATATTGTAATAGTTCAGACTTTTACGGACGCGGCGATACCAATTATGTTTATTTATTTATTTTTTTACTATGCTCTAGGGGGAAAATGGGAAAAGAGGTGTTTTTTCAACTTGTAATATTTTTTTTACACTTTATTTAACTCATTTTTTTTATTAGTCCCCCTAGGGGACTTCAACCAGCGATCGTTAGATCGCTTGCACGATATACTGCAATACTAATGTATTGCAGTATATCGTGATTCTGACAGGCACCTATTAAGCCCTGCCGGAGGCAAGGCTTAATAGGTGTACAAAGATGGCGGACCAGAGGGCGCTCATTAAACCCCCAGGCAGCCATAGCAACCGTCGCCCTCCCGTGATTGCGTTGCGGGGGGCGCAATGACCTGTTAGAGGGGGTCGCCCCCCTCTTTCTGATGATTTAAATGCTGCGGTCGGTATTGACCGCAGCATTTAACGAGTTAAACTAGCGGTATCGCGCTCGAGCACGATGCCGCTATTTACTCTGAAGTGTTGGCTGTAACATACAGCCGACACCGGCATCGTATGGAGTGTGCGTGCGCGCGTGTGTGTGTGTGTGTGTGTGTGTGTGTGTGTGTGTGAAGCTCACAATGGTGAAGTCTAAACAAACAAACAAAAAGACTTTATAGAGAGCGCAAACAATAATGGTAATGCTGATAGATTTCTGCTACTGGAAATCTGACACAACATTCTCAGCAATGGACTAGTGATTTGAAGAACTGTGCTTAGAATATTGTGTCAGATTTCCAGTAGCAGAAATCTCTAAGCATTACCAATAGGTCCAAAGAGTGAAAAAGAAAAAAAATGATCACCCCTGATGGAAGGCGCTCCTGCACTTGTAAAAGTAATTCAACTGAAATCCCAGTCGGGACAAGATATCAAATAGGAGTAAACATTTTTAATTTTTAAAAGACATACATGCTGTGTCATAAAATTGGAATAAAACCTAAGCGTTTCGACCCTGAACCAGGGTCTTCCTCAGGCTTGAAAAAAGTGAGAGGAAAAAAGAAATTTACATCCTTAAATGTCCATTTTGACCTGGAAGCACTTCTAGGTCAAAGGGCTTGGTTACAGTTCATGGTGGAAGTGTTTTTTTTTCGTATTACCTTCTTGACATTGATACAAAAGTTAGATATTAGTGAACCAAAAACTACATATGTACATTTTTAAAACAATAGTCATATAATACGAAAATTGTGAAACATTACTTAAAAAACATTGTAGGTCACATAATCCGTGATCAGCAGCGTGAGCGTACTCGTTGTCATGGGGATGCTACTCTGAGAAGCTGAAAGGGCTGGACAGATCAGCAAGAGGAGCCCAATGTTCCTGAAAATTTGGACAGCTACCTCTCTGTTATGAAAAGAATCCACCGGGGGGCGCTATTGGTTTAAAATTTGATGCATATAATAAAAGGAAGAGTATAATATTACTATTTTGCCATTATGTACACAGATTAAAAGATAGTGATGGAGTCACATCTACAGACCATGGGTAGTACTACATTAAACTTTTTCTAAAAGCGCATACACTATTGTTAACAATAATAATAATAATAATAATAATAATAATAAAAACTTAGAGAGATAGAATATCCTCTAAACTCAAAATATATATGCTTATGTATATATATGCACAAACATGGATATACAAAAATTCTCATTTTTTGGACGGGTGTTATATAATTTAGGACCATACTGTTTCGATACACTCATTTAGTCCGTCAGGGGTCAGGGTCTGGAGTTTAAAGATCCAATAGGACTCTCTTTTGTTCAATAGTGCTCCCCGATTATGTATATCCTTCGTTATTGTTTCTATGGGTGTAATTTTTATTTTTTCAATATTGGATTTGTGGTGTAATAATAAATGTCGGGACAAACTATGTTTCATAAAGCCGGTTTTTGTGTTGTGTCTATGACCATTTAGTCTGCAACGCAGTGTCTGTGTTGTGCGTCCAACGTATTGGATACCGCACTCACACTCAATTACATAAAAGACATAGTCTGAACTGCAGTTTAAAAAGGTGTTAATCTTAAATTCCTCTTTAGTTGTAAACTATACAATATTTTTCCTCCCATGGTCAATGCTGTTACAACACAGGCATAATCTTCTCCCGCATCTAAAAACTCCTATGATGTGGGGAAAGAGCTTTATAGCTTTTTGTGGATTTTTTGTATTAGGTCTGCTAGGGGTTATGATATTTTTAATTGTTCTCCCTCGTTTAAAAGTGATGCCTGGCTTTTGGGGGATCAGATTTTTAAGTATCGGATCCTTCAGCAGAATACCCCAATGTTTATTTAAAGTTTTCCTAATAAATTTGTTTCCAGCATTGAAGGTGGTGATGAAATTCCCTTTGAAGGTGTTCATGTCTTTCGCCATTTTGACGGGAGTGCTTCTTGTTCCTAAACATTGTGTTTGTGGTATAGATAATTTTTCTTTATCTGTACTATTTATTAGGGATTTTGGATAACCCTTATCTCTAAATCTCCTATGTAAAATCTTTGATTATACTTTGTAACTGGATGTTGAAGAGCAATTTTTTCTTACCCTTCTATACTGACTGCATGGAATATTAGTAGGCCATTTTTTGTAATGTGCACTTTGAAAATTAAGAAAACTGTTGGTGTAAAGGATCTGCCAGGCACAGCGGGGTTAACTCCCAGAACTAATCAGTCAGCACCTGAGAATACATCCCTGAGACTGACTCCTGCTTCCACCATTCAGGCTGGCAGGCTTAGGAGTGGGAGAGCCTATCGTAACCTGGCCAGACTCAGCTAGCTCCCGCCCTCGGTCTATTTAAGCCTGCACTTCCTGTCCCTCGGTGCTTGTTATTGCTTGTGTTTCCCTCCTTGTGGTTTCCTGGCCCAGCTACAGCTCCTGCTATTTTTGATCCTGCTCCATACAGACCCTGGCTTACCGACTACTCTTCTGCTTTTCGTTTTGTACCTCGCACACTCCTGGCTTGACTCGGCTCGTTCACCACTCTGGTTGCTCACGGTGTTGCCGTGGGCAACGGCCCCTTTTCCTTGCTTGTGTTCCTTGTATGTTTGTCGTGTTTGTCGTGCACTTACTGAGCGCAGGGACCGCCGCCCAGTTGTACCCCGTCGCCTAGGGCGGGTCGTTGCAAGTAGGCAGGGACAGAGTGGCGGGTAGATTAGGGCTCACTTGTCCGTCTCCCTACCCCCTGCCATTACAGTTGGTGTCTTCTTCCTTGAAATTTGTTTTAGCAGTGAAAATATTGGTGTTGTGACTTATTTCGAGGTCTAGAAACCCTGGTTTAGGGTCGAAACGCGTAGTTTTTATTCCAATTTTATGACACAGGATGTATGTCTTTTAAAAATTACACATTTTTACTCCTCTTTGATATCTTGTCCCGACTGGGATTTCAGTTGAATTAAATTTACGAGTGCAGGAGCGCCTTCCATCAGGGGTGATCATTTTTTTCTTTTTCACTATTTGGACCGCATCCACATCGACTAACGCTGATCATTCAGCCGCCTGTGTTCACCCAGAGGGCTAGCAGACTACACACATACGGAGTACTGAGGCTCCATTGGTTTAATAATCGAGTTGTGCCGACCATCTAGCACAACTCTAAAAGGTGAGTGCAAAATCTTATTTTAAGCACATTACTGTTTCAGTATGTACCCTGCAACTACAGCAATACCCCAGAGGAGCACTCTGTGTCTTCTTTTTTCTTTCCATATCAATGCCACATTACCAATAGGGTATGAACTTTCTATAGAGGCCTTTTTATTTGTGAAATCATAGATGACAGACTTCACTAATCTACTCATGTATGTATGACAATGCAGGAGATTATTTTGGCTGAATTTTTATTAGTAATATAAGTTCTCTCCTGTGACTTTTTTGATTACAATATAATTCCAATAATAGATATATATTAGGGAATGTTGTTTATGAAGTTCCCCAATACAAAAGTGACACGTTAATAGAAGTTAAAGCCGCCACAAACACTGGAATGGACATCGCTAATTTTTGCACTTTATGAGTTTTTTAACTTGAGCGAAAAGTCGGATTCCTAATTGATGTTTTCTATAGAATCTTGTTGTGGAATGATTTTGGAGGCCACAAATAGATAGTTAATTGAGATGTGATGAGTAAAACCTCTTCCCCTTTTCATCTGCCAATTACAACATTTATTGAGAATAAGCAACTGGGAAAAGGGATGAAACTTAATTGGTGGCAAATTATCATGGTAATAATTGTGTAATTCAATTAGTAATATGTAAAATTTGTCAGGATTTTAACTAGGGATTAGTCACTGCATCATGATGAAATTCAAGCAGAAAGGATCAGATTGACAATCAGATTTCCAGAAAAATATTACACTCTAAATACTAGGATATCTAAAACCCCTGTGAAGCAGTTTGATATTTTAGGTGCAGACATATGTCACTTGAACTGAATGCAACTAAGTTATCTTGACCTATATTAAAAGGCATAGCAAGCCATGAACACAAGCATTCTATGAAAGTCAAGCATTGTATACAGACTGGTGGAATTAATATTTGGATTTAAAAGGAAATACCTTATTCAGGCTCTATTGGCACAGTATATTAACTGACATTGTTCTTATTTTTACTGGTGATTTAATTGATTATATTGCTGTATTCTTGCTGTAAATTAGCAGTTCATGCACTAACTTTTTATTAAAGGGGTTATCCAAGGACCAAAATTGTTTGGGATTTATATTTTTATGTTAAAAGAAGTCCCTTACTAATGTACTTTCATTTTTAATTCTGTACTGAATCGTGCAGTTCAAACCCAGTGAATTGGTGCTGGAAGTCCTGTAGCTTTTCTAATATTGATGACGCGCCGTGCTGTTCGTGTCGGCGTGTTATTAAGCACATGACTGCAAGGGGCTGGCACATCGCCTATCGCTGGAGTCCCCAAAGCAGAGCATCAGCTGGCACTCTGCCGGGAACATATATGGACAGTGACTTCAGGGATTTCCTATCGCTGAAGTCACTGAACAGAGCATCAGCTAGCGCTCTGGCTGAGGACTCCTGCACTGCTGCCAACATCACTGTCACTGTCCATATATGGACAATGACGTCGGCAGCAGCACTGGAGTCCCCAAGCAGAGCATCAGCTGATGCTCTGCTCGGGGGACTCCAGTACTGCTCCTTTCATCACTGTCCATGTATGGACAGTGACTTCAGGGGTTTCCTATCGCTGAAGTCCCTGAGCAGAGCATCAGCTAGCGCTCTGCCGAGGACTCCAGAACTGCTGCCAACGTCACTGTCCATATAGTGTATAATACATACTTAATATTACCCTTCATCCCAAACTCCTCCACACATGTGCATTTCTTAATGCAAAGTCGTCTGGCTGCCCTACCTCTTGTCTGTAGTAGGGATGGCTGGTTTCTCTTCTAGCTCTATCCCTCACCTCTCTTAAATACATTGCTCGCTTTCTTGAATCAAGCTCTTTTCTCTACAGTGAATCACTGATTGGTGACAGTGGGCAACTCTCATACACAAAAGTCCATTCCTGTGTGACCAGTGCCGTTCCCACACCAATGCATTAAAGGGAATCACTCATTGAACTATGAGTGAACAACAACTTATTTTAAGTCCAAAAATTTAGTCCCCATCCTCAGTGATGTCCTAGACAGCCACCTACTCTGCCGACTCCTTGTCCCAGGCCTGCACAGATTATAGATGGGAATTAATGCATTAGATCAGAGCAAAAAAGTAGCCATCCGTAACCAGCATTACCCAGTGGTACATATGATTTTTAATTTCACAACTGGGCATCCACTATTCACCAGTTTATAAACCTTTTCAACTCTTATAGCCAAATACAAAAGAGTAATGAAACTCATTCCCCGTCAAGTTTTGTTTATGAAATCTGTCATAAAAATTAATTTGGAAAAAATGCAGTGAACTGTGGGATATAGTTATGTTATGACCTATAATATTGATCACAGAAGTTCACCATCACTTTGTTCTAACTTATTTTTCACCAAACAATAACTACATGGACTGTATTTTGGTCTTCATAAAAATGTACCTTCAAATATGAATTAATATCTTATGTCTCTTTCTATTTGGACTGATCAGCCGCACTATTGTCCTGATGATGAAAGCAGTAGGGGCTCTGATTTATCAGACATCTTGGAAGAAGATGAGGAGGAACTTTATTCAGAGATGCAACTAGAGGATGGAGGCAGGAGACGTGTTAGTGTTACTTCCCACAACACACTTAAGGTAAGAGGACTAGCGATCAGCAAGCAGTTTGGGTTGAGTTTCCAAAACCTGCATGGTATTTTCATAGCCTTAATTATGAAGACTGGGGATATGGCTGTGACTTCCTAATTTATTATATCCTTGGATGAATTAAAGGATATGTCTAGTGGAACTTTGCCCACATCACAAGTAAAAACGAGCATCTCGCAAGCACATTGTTTGATGCCAACGCTAGAAAAGCCAGTGTTTCTCGAGTAAGAAGCCAGCAGATATGTGAGCATGACAATAGCTTATCATGTACTGTTTGCTTAGAAACACCTGCCACATAGTCTCCCTTGGTATATAGAGTTAAATGATGGAGCTACTGGTAGTACAGTGCTGCACCTATTTTTAACTTTCTGTTAATATTAAGCGATTCTTTCAAGTATGAACAAATGATAAATAACCATTATAAACGCAGTAATTTTCTTTTTTCAGAGAACATATGCTATAATTATTTCCTGGGCACAGAAATGCATAATAAGCTTTTTTGTGTGTATACATGCACTAAGGCATAAAAAAAGAGCTAGTTTACTGCCTGGAAGAATCTAAACCAGGGGTCTCAAACTCGGCCGGGTAAGTGGGCCACATATAGAAAAAATTAGAAGTTGATGGGCCGCATTTCAACAATCCAGTTTTCCAGTTTAAGTGTCAGTAAATGCAGTGCGGCGGCTAAGTTGGCAGCGTTTGGCAGACACACAAATGTCAAGATTGGGCAGCCCCTTTTAAGATATGTCCACAGTGCCCTCTGACACAGTATTATGCTCCCTAAGTGCCACACACAGTATATTGCCCCCTGTAGTGCCCCTACACAGTATAATGTCTGCTTAGTGGCCCCCACACAGTATAATACCCCCTTCCCCTGGCTGCCATGCACAGCCCCCCTGTAGATAGTGATCTTGTAGCCTAGTACAGAGTTTCCCAACATTTTCGAACTCGAGGCACCACTGGAAAAATCACATTTCCTCAGGGCACCCCTACCAAAAACTGTTTAGAGAAAGACAGAAAACAGCTAAAAACCAGTGCTACACTCTCAGGGTATGTTCACACAGCGTTTTTTGTAAGGCAAAAAAAATCTATCTCAAAATTCCTTCAGGAAGTGACAGCGTTGTTTGACCTTTTTTTTTTTTTTTTGCGTTTTATTTAAAGAGGCTCTGTCACCAGATTATAAGTGCCCTATCTCCTACACAATGTGATCGGCGCTGTAATGTAGATAACAACAGTGTATAAACAATTTTAGATTTATGCTAATCAGTTTCTTAATAGACAACTGGGCGTATTTTTACTTTATACCAACTGGGCGTTGTGAAGAGAAGTGTATGACGCTGACCAATCAGTGAGCAATCAACGTCATACACTTCCCATTGTTACAGTGTGATTGTGCAGTGAAAGAAGCTGGGCTGGAACAATGAGAAGTGTATGACGCTGATTGGTCACTGATTGGTCAGCGTCATACACTCCTCTGTACAACACCCAGTTGGTAAAAAGTAAAAACATGTCCAATTGTCTATTAAGAAACTAATTAGCATAAATCTAAAATTGCTCATAACTTGCTAAAAAATGATCGTTTTTCAAAATAAAAACCACTGTTGTTATCTACATCACAGCACCGATCAGATTATGTAAGAGATAGGGCACTTATAATCTGGTGACAGAGCCTCTTTAAGCTGTTGAAGCGAATGCAAAAGGCGCAGGAATAAAAAAATCACCAAACGAGCACCGCAGGTATTTTCTGCCTCCTATTAATTTCAATTAAAGGTCAGAGGTGGAAACCACTTGAAGACTATCAGCCCCCCACTCACAGTAAAATGACCATCAGCCCCCCCCACTCACAGTAAAATAACCATCAGGACCCACTCACAGTAAAATTACCATCAGGCCCCACTCACAGATTCCCCATGTAGATAGTGCCAGACAGCCCCCTTGTAGGTAATGCCACACAGCCCCCTTGTAGGTAGTGCCACACAGCCCCCTTGTAGGTAGTGCTACACAGGCCCCTTGTAGGTAGTACCACACTGGCCCCTTGTAGGTAGTTTCACACAGCCCCCTTGTAGGTTGTCACACAGCCCCCTTGTAGGTTGTGCCACACAGCCCCCTGGTAGGTAGTGACACACAGCCTCCTGGTAGGTAGTGCCACACAGCCCCCTTGTAGATAGCACCACCCTTCCTGTAGACAGGGGCACTGTAGCTCCCTGAAGGAGCGGAATCCCCCTGTGGCCGGGGATTCCGCTCCTGGAGCGCTCCGCTTGATGTCTCTGTCCATATATGGACAATGACATCAGGGGCAACTCCTGAAGCAGAATCCCCATCCACAGCGTTGCCAACTCTGTGACCGGGGATTCCACTCCAGGAGAAGCCCTTGACATTACAGTCATTACACATACATGGACACAGATGACAGGGGCTTCTCCTGGAGTCGAATCCCCGGTCACAGCGTCGGCAACGCTGTGGACGAGGATTCTGCTTCAGGAGTTGCCCCTAATGTCACTGTCCATATATGGACAGAGACCGCAAGCGGAGCGCTCCAGGAGCGGAATCTCCGGCCACAGGGGGATTCCGCTCCTTCAGGGAGCTACAGTGGCGCTAGTAGATTGCAGAGCAGGGAGATATATAGCTCTGCTATAGTGCGCCGCTGGCCAAGGGGGGGCCCGTTCCGACGGGCTTCACAGACGCCCTCATGCCCGGTGTCGCCACCCAAGCCACTTTCTGTTCTCCCAGAAAGCACCTCCTCATTCCCCCACCGAGCCCTGGCACTTAGTCTCTCCACCTTGCCCCCTGATGCCCACCAGCTGTCTTTGCCCTGCCCCTCCAAAGAGACCCTACTAGTTTGCTTTCACCGCTGCCCTACCATCCACCCCTTTACTTTGTGCCCGCCCCAATAGTGAGGGGTGCCTCAGACTCCTTGGCTGTATGGGGCCCAGAAATTTCTGATTGCGGCCCTGGACAACACTGTCCAGATATGGACAGCGATGTCAGGGAATTCCACATAGTCCCGGAGCAGAGCCGTTACTAGCGCTCTGCCCGGGACTCCGCTCTGGGGAAGATTCTGACAACACTGTCCAGATATGGACAGTGATGTCAGGGAATTCCACAAAGTCTCGGAGCAGAGTCGATACTAGCGGCTCTGTGTCCCGCGGGCCGCAGATGAGAGCCTCAGGGGCCGCATGCGGCCTGCAGGCCGCAAGCTTGAGACCCCTGGTCTAAACTATATGAAGGTGACACCTTCATATCTGCTGCTCTTTTCACTTAATACAATGACCTCACAAGTGGTCATATTCCTTTAAGGCAGATCTGTCACCATAATATGCTGCCCGATGTACTGTTGATCCAAATAGTGCAACAAAAATATTTGTGTGTTTAGCTAATAGCACCTAGCATAGAATACAGCCGATTTCTAGTTGTGTGCCTGTATACAGGGGCACCATATTATGATGAAAGATCCACTTTATTTAATTAATGGATGAGAAATGTTACTGTTAAGTATAAAGATATCCTGACTTATTTTACCTGTGTATAACCACACACCCTCCGCATACTGCAAAATATAGAGCACGGTCCCATATGACTATATGGATTTCATATTACTGCACCGTACAAGAGTCACATTCCCCTACTTAAGCCTGTAATGAGGCGGGCATTTTTAGTTTTTTAATTTTTTCCTCCCGCCTTCCAAAAGCCATAGCTTTTTAATTTTTTCGTCAACATAGCCGTATGAAGGCTTGTTTTTTGCGCAAGTTGTAGTTTTTTTTAATGCACCATTTAATAGTCCATATAACGAAGAAACATATTTATGGGGTAAAATGGGCAACAAACAGCGATTCTGACATTGTTTTTCAGGTTTTGTCTTTACAGGATTTATCTTGCGGTAAAAATGACATGTTACCTTTATTCTATGGGTTGATACGATAAAGGCGATATCAAATTTATATATTTTTTTATGTTTTACTACTTTTCGCCATATTCCGAGAGCCATAACTTTTTTATTTTTCTGTAGTTTTAGCGGTGTGATAGCTTATTATTTGTGGGATGGAGCTGTAGTTTTTATTGGTACCATTTTGGGGTACATGCGACTTTATCACTTTTTTGGGGAACATTTCATGTTATATGGTAATAGTTCGGACTATGTTAACTGTTATTTTTTTTAACATTACTTTTGTTTAAAAAAAAATGGGAAAAAGTAATTTTTTTACTTTTAAAAATTTTTTTGTACATTTTTTATAAGTCCTCCTATGGGGAACCAGCAATCATTTGCACTATATACTGCAATACTAATGCATTGCAGTATATCGTGATTTTGATATGCTCCTAATAAGCCAGGCCTCTAGCAGGGCTTAATAGGAGCACAAAGATGGCAGACCTGGGTGCCTTCATTGGGCACCCAGACGGCCATGACAACCATCGGCACACCGTGATCGCATAGCAGGGGAAACGATGGGCTGTTGGAGGGGGTCACCCCCTTCTTTGTAATGCAGGATCCACCTGTTATAGATCACATCTAATTATTAACTTAGATATGATCAATAGCAGGTGGATCCTGTGACCCGCTGTTACCAAAAGCTGTCAGTCCCACTGACCTGATAATTTTAGGTTTCAGTGCAAAATACCAAAAAGCTGTATCTCAAAAAGTTAAAAAAAGTTAACACTTTCAGCACCCGGGACAGTGACTACCACTGGAGTTAATAGTATTAAACGTTAACTTACCCTGATCTCCCTGCTTCTTCCTCCAGTCCGGCCTCCCGGGATGACGCTTCATCCCATGTGGCCGCTGCAGCCAATCACAGGCCAATCACAGGCTGCAGCGGTCACATGGACTGCCGCGTCATCCACGGAGGTCGGACTGGATTTCAAAAGAGGGACGTGTCACCAAAACAACGGGCGGGGTATGTATGAACTTCTTTTACTTACAATTGCTGCGGAAACTCTGCCCGAAATGGCTGCCCCTTCTCTCTATCCAGCACTGATAGAGAGAAGGGGCTGCCGATTAGTGCAGTGCAATTTTGCAGAGAAAACGGGTCCATAAATACGGTTAGAATACTGGTGACAACGGGCCCGTATTTACGGGCACGGATCCATAAATACTGGTGCAATACGGGTCCAATACGTGTGACAAAGTACCCGTATTTACACCAGTATTTACGGGAGGAAAAAAATATGTTCGTGTGCATGAGGCCTTAGATAATATTTTAAACAGCTCATGTGTGTCATACAAAAGAGACTATGAACACACGGTCCAATTTGTTATATACACTGTTTTTACACAGGTAAAGTTGAATATGTATTATCTGCTCGTGATTTGCTATGTGTCTTTAATATTCATTCAAATCAGTCAAATGTTTTTTCTACATAGTTGTATAGTGGATAAGGTTGAAAAAAGGCACAGGTCTATCAAGTCCAACCTATCCTATCGAGTTGATCCAAAGAAAGGCAAAACCCACCATGAGGTTGATGCCAATTGCCTCATTAGGGAAAAATTCCTCCCGACTCCAAATTTGATTCTTTGGACTCTGGCCAACTCTAAAAATCTATACTTTGGTGCAAAAGAAGCTAAAACCACGTTTCCAATAGAAGGATTATTTTCTTGACTTTAGCAGCACAGAAGATGAATTTCCCTTGTTAGTGTTATATCATTGATTTGCGGAATGCATCATAGGCAGAGTCATGCACGTAAAAAGTCATGTAAAAGGAAAATGCTCGACAGACGGCAATGCGTAATTGTTGCTATATTTGTGTTATGCTAAATGGGAAGGTTTTGCCTCTACTTCTAACACTAATATTGACAGCATCCTAACTTGACTAACCAGTCCCATCCAATGTGTGCTGCATCTAAGCGTCACAATGGCTGTCTGTGTGCAGCATCTACCCTTGCATGGTCCTATTCTTACTATAGCATTGATATGCCAAGCTCTCATTGTTTGTACTGATCTTATGTGCTCTGACACCAGCCAAGCTCCTAATCATGTCTTTATTTTCACAGATTCACATTCAGAGCATGAACCTTTCCTTCACAGAGTAAACTTGCATGTCTTATGTTTTCCATTGCCTCTCAAACTAACCCTGTCTTTATTTTCTTCTTTCTCTTCCTCTACTTCTTTTTCCATGTTTATTCTTTGTTTTTCACACTTTTTCTTTTTATAATGTTGTTTTTAATTCTTTGTTGTTGGTCTTTTGTTTTGTTGTGTATTTTCTTGTGGAGTGCTCTAAGACTAGTGCCACAGAGCCTTCTGTAAAGGAGCAGCTGGATTATTCCCCTCCGCATCCTCACTGTAAAAAACTGTTCAGTATTCCTGAAGTGGCAGAGGAAGACAGTGGAGAACATTCAGAGGTCTTGCACAGAGGGCGCCCAGTAGGCATTGCTTGTAGTGCAAGAGGAACCATAGATAGAACTAATAGAGTGCCACTGCCAAGGGCTAGTAGTCAAGATGGGAGACATCAGAGTCCATGGCATTACTCAATGTGTAGGTTGAATGGGGCCACACCATGCTCATATGATATTACATGTGAAGGGAGCAAGCTTGGAACTCTCTCCAGGAGCCCAGACAGCGGTTTGGATTGTGGAAGTGAAGAAGAGGAAGCTCGTTTTCATTACAGGAAAGGCTGCAACACCATTGCTAGAAACAATATACAGGAGCTGCAACAAAATGATGTATGTCCTAGAGACCCAAAACAAATTTTGACCCGCAGGAAAACCCTCACCAGGCAAAGCAGCGTGGAGGAGGATTTTGGTGATATCAGTTCAGGCTTTCTAGATAACACTAATGGGTCCAAGTGCCACAATGAAAACCATGAACCACTGCCATGTGTCAGGGATTTAAATAACAGTGACAACCGGTGCTGGAAATCAGACGTATATCAGAAAAACTGTAGCAAAGCAGATCTAAGGCCAACTCACAGAGACACAGAAAACTCTCTGGTGTGTTTAATAAAAAAAAAACTCCTTTCGCCATCTGCTTGCAAAATTATTTGTGCTTTTTTTTTTTAATTTGTACTTTTATTTTAATTCCTCTTTTATTATGTTTATGGGCTTCCATCTGGGATCTGTTTGCTGATTGCTTGTAATATGTTCTGCCTCCGGTCTATTAATCAGCAATGCTTCAAAGGCTCGGGGCCAAGCTGTCCTTTTTGTTTGCTTGTAGTTGCGAGACTTTGCTGTCTTTCTGTTTGTCTGTGTATTTAAGAGAAAGTATATTTGCAAAACATTATTTACATTTCTTTTACTTGACAACTGAAACTTAATTTTAATTAAGGGTTAGCTGAAGGATAATTATTAGAATTATTTTATGCCAATTGTCACCTACATTAAGTTTTTCCCCATTATTTTACTAGGCAGTTCAGCTTTTAGGTGTCTGTCTAGATCTGTATCTGACATATATATGTAAATTTCCACAGACTGTTTCAATCAAGACTAGTTAAAAAAAAACAAAAAAAAAAAACCCTGAAACACAGCATACGCATATGGGCACGCACCCTAAAACTATATTAATTATTAGACTGTAGATATGCGTACTCCGTATCATGAGTCACATCATCAGCTTTTACAGATCTCTAATAATGAATTAAAAGGGAAATATCTCTCCAGCATCTTAAAAGGGTTGTCCAGTTCTAAAAAATTGATGGCCTAACCTTAGGATAATCTGATCAGTGGGTGTCCGACTATCGGAACCCCCGCTGATCTGCTGTTTTGAAGGGGCCACGGTGCTCGTACTATTTCCCTTTCATTACTGTCATGCTTGTACTGAGAATACACAATACACTTGTAGCAGCGGTTCACAGTATTACAGTCTTATCCCTTTTACTTAAATGGCAGGAGGCTTCAATACTGTGATCTACCATGACAACTGTGTTGGCGATTCACAGTACAATCAGATAGGGAATGAAGGGGAAGCAGTGCTCACCACGGCCCCTTCAAAACAGCTGATCGAAAAATATCCTGAAAAACGGCTGGAAAATTTGGAAGCAGAACGCCTCCAAACATCTGCTTATTGATAACAATGAGAAAAACTACGTTCAGTTCCGACGGGGCTTTTTTTACGCGGCCGAAAAACGTGACTTTGATTTAAAAACGTCTGAAAATCAGGAGCGGTTTTCCCTTGAAAACAGCTCAGTTTTTTCAGATGTTTTTAATTTTGTGTTTGCACATACTCTTATAGTGCTGTGATGGCCTTTGAATAGTATTCTAGAATGTAAAACAAAATTTCATATTTTTTAATTCTACTTTCAAACCAAAATTGCCAGTAATTCATGCCCCTGTGTATTTTAAGCTTAATGGAAGAAGGTAGTTGGTCTTTTTTGCTTTCTTGTAATGGGCTGTACCTTTTTTTTTTTTTATAAATATATGGTCCAAACACAAGCACATGACTGCATATCATATTATGCAGCAAAGAAGTCTACCTCTGTATGCCTCCAATTTCATACTGAATCCGACAGAAAGAAAATTCTGGTTTGTTCCTATAGATGCCAATTATGGAGGTATACTTCGAAAAAATATCTCTGTAAGAGTATGCTCACACAGGGCAGATACACTGCGTCAAATCAGGATCCCACCTCAGGACCAAAACCTTTCCAGTCCACAAGAAAAAAGATCCTCCCTCTAACCTTATTGGAATCCAGAATCTCTTTAACTTGAAAGACATCAGCCGAACCTCTAGGAGCAGTAGATGTATCGGAGGGCTTGCTGTAACGGTTGAGGACCACAGATTTCAGGAGGGAAACATGAAAGGAATTGGGAATTATGAGAGTAGGAGGCAAACGTAGCTTGTATGACATGAGGGTGCTGGCTGTAGACAATAAAAAATGGAGAGGTAGCAGTAGATTCACTCATCTGATTATTATATGAGAATTCAGCCCCTGGAAGGGTATGTACCCAGTTGTCATGTTGTGCAGATATAAAATGACGGAGATAATTTTCAAGCACTTGGTTAATTTGTTCAACTTGGCCGTTGCATTGCTTGCTGATGGTACGCGGATGAAAAGTCCAATTTCACGTCCAGAAGTTTACACAGAGCTCTTCAGAATTTGGATGTGAATTGGACGCCCCGATCAGACACCATATGTAGAGGCCATCCGTGCAGACGAAAGACATGCTAAAGAAATAGACTTGCCAGGCGAGAAGTTAAGAGGAGGCTGGACAGAGGAACAAAATGTGCCATTTTGTAGAAACGGTCAACAATAACCCAAATGGTGGTGCAACCATCAGAGGAACGAAGATCAGTAATAAAATCCATGGCAATGTGTTGCCAGGGGCTGTTCGGAACTGGCAGAGCTTGAAGTAGGCCCGCAGGTTTGGAATGAGAAATTTCATTTTGGGCACACTTGGTACAAGAAGAGACATAGTCCAAAACATCTTTGGGTAGCGTGGGCCACCAATAATGACGAGAGATAAAGTCCCGAGTTTTACGAATGCCCGAGTGACCTGCCAACTTGGAGTTGTGACCCAAGGCAAGAATTCTCGCTCTGCCTGTAGGATGAACAAAAATTTTCCCAGGCGGAATGACTTTGATCTGCAGAGGGTTAACCGGAATAATACAGGAAGGATCAATGACATGCTGAGGATCCTCTTCTAGGTCATCTGTTTCAAAAGAACTATATAGTGCATCAGTTTTAACATTTTTGTCGGCTGGACGGAAATAGAGTTAGAAATTGAATCTTGCGAAGAAAAGTGACTATCTGCCTTGACATGAGTTAAGACGTTGTGCCGACCTTAAGAAGGTGAGGTTCTTGGGATCAGTGTAGATGAATACTGGATGTGCAGAACCTTCTAACAAATGTCTTCACTCCTCGAGGGCCAATTTGATAGCCAAAAGCTCACGGTTTCTAATGGAGTAGTTCCATTTTGCTGCAGAGTAGATGCCACTGGGAATAGCTTTTCCTTTAGAGTTGCTCTGAAAGAATAGTGCTCCAGCACTAACGGAAGAGGCATCAACCTCCAATGAGAACTGCTGGGAAACATCTGGATGATGAAGAACGGAGACAGAAGTAAAGGACCTTTTAAGCTTAATGAATGCAGATTCCTCTTCAACTTCTTGAGTTTGCCCCCTTTTTGGTGAGGGCAGAGATGGGAGCAGTAAGTGACGAGAAATTAGGGATAGACTGACTATAGAAATTTGCAAATCCCTGGAACCTCTGTATAGACCTTGAGGACTAGGCCATTCCAGGACAGACTTTACTTTTTCCGGATCCATCTGGAGTCCATGATCGGAAATGGTATTCCCCATTTTTCCAATTTGGTGTAGAGGTTGTTCCCCCTTAACCGCGACAGGACTTGGCGAACATGCTTCCGGTGTGTCCTCAGATCAAGTGAGTAGATGCAGATATCGTCCAGATACACCACCACATAGACATACAATGGATTCCGGAATATGTATTCACGACTCCCTGGAAGGCTGCTGGAGCATTAAATAAGCCAAAAGGCATCATGAGATACTCGTAGTGACTGTCTCTGGTGTTGAATACAGTTTTCTACTCGTCATTACAAATTAAGTTAGAAGCCCCACGTAGATCCAGGTTGTGAAAATCTTGGCTCTACAGATTCTATCGAAGAGTTCGGAGATCAGCGGTAAGGGGTACTTGTTTTTAACAGTGATCTTATTCAGACCATGAAAGTCTATACAAGGCCGAAGGGACCCATCTTTTTTCTCTACAAAGAAAAATCCGGCTCCAGCTGGAGAAGTTGACTTCCTAATAAACCCTCTCTCAAGGTTTTCCCTGACATATGCCGACATAACTTGAGTCTCAGGGAGAGAGAGAGAGCATATACCCGTCCACGAGGAGGTGAATTCTCAGGAACCAACTCGATTGGACAGTTGTATGGACGATGCGGTGGTAAGGTCTCAGCCTCCTTCTTGCTGAACACGTTTGTATAGCAGGCATATTGTGGAGGTAGACCAGGGAGCGACTGAGACACTTTAAGACAGTTGTGTTGACAACTAGGCCTCCATTGAAGAATTTCTCCAGAATTTCGCCCAAGGATGGGAGCGTGCTTGCGAAGCCAGGGTAGTCCCAGCAGGACTGGGTTAATTGCCTCAGGTAGAACATAGAGGAAAAGTTGTTCTGTGTGCAGTGCCCCAACTTGCAATATCAATGGTTCAGTGATGGAGAGAATTGGGTCCGACAACGAATGTCCATTCACCGAAGCCACTGCTAGAGTTTTCTTCAGAAAGGTCATGGGTATAAGGGGACAGTTTACTAAGGCCTGGTGTGTGAAGTTTCCTGCCACTCCAGAATCCAGATAGGCTGAGACAGAATGGGATGCTTCACCGGTGAATAGAGACTGTAATCGAGAGTCTAGGAGAGAATTTTGCAGATGGTTTTAGTTCACCTAGGGTAGTCTCTCCTATCAACCCTAGGTGCTGGAGTTTCCCAGTTTCTGAGGACACTGACGCACAAAATGACCCTTTCTCCCACAGTACATACACAGGTTAGCAGAACGTCTGTGCTGCCGCTCTTAGTCCGATAGTCTGACCTGGTTAACCTGCATAGGATCTTCGAAGGTAGTAGGAAAAAGGTAGCAGGGGTCTTTGAAAGTTATGCACCAGTCTAGGAGACTTTTTCTCTTGGAGGGCTTCTTGAGAGCGTTCCCGGAACCTGAGGTGTATGCGGGTAGCCAATAGAATCAGGGCATCCAGAGTAGAAGGGAGATCACGACCTGCCAGCTCATCTTTAATCCTACTGGCTAATCCTTGCCAGACGGTTGCCACCAGGGCCTCATTATTCCAAGCAAGCTCTGCTGCGAGGGTACGGAATTGAATGGCGTATTCTACAACAGTCAAACTAGCTTGACATAGTGACAGATGTGAATCAGCGGCTGAAGAAGTACAGCCAGGTTCCTCGAACACAGTGCGAAAATTGTCTATAAAGAGCTGCAGATTAGAAGAATCCGGTCCCTCACGTTCCCAGATAGGATTCGCCCATGCCAAGGCCTTGCCAGACAACAGAGAGACAATGAAGGCTACTTTGCTCTGATCTGACAGAAATAGATGAGCATGTAACTTGAAATGGATTTTACATTGATTGAGAAAGCCTTGAGAGGTTTTTCGCTTCTCCATCGTAACGGGGTGTAAGTGGCAAAGAAATTCTGGCTCCGGAGCTGACTGGAGCTACGGCTGGCTGAGTAGTGGACGGAGCTAAAGCTTGTGGAGCTGCCGGAGTAGGACCAGGGGCAATGTCCAGGTGATTGGCTAAGGTATTAACTGCTTGCAAAAGCTGATCTTGCCGTAATCTGAGGTCTCGCATATTGTCTTGCATGACTGGAACAGCAGCCTTGGGTTTGCCAGCGGTGTCCATGACCTGAGCAAACTGTAACATGCAATGGGGTTGTGGATCCACTGGACTACTCCGCAGCAACGGAGCAGCTTCTGGCCGGACAGGTATAATACAGTCACTGGCAGATGGTACCTTGGTGGCAGCTGGACACAGAGTGCAGGTAGCGGATACAAGATGGTACCGGATTACTGGAAGCAGGCTGGTGCCGAATTACTGAAAGCAGGCTGGTGCCGGATTACTGGAAGCAGCCTGGTGCCGGATTACTGGAAGCAGGCTGGTGCCGGATTACTGGAAGCAGGCTGGTGCCTGATTACTGGAAGCAGCCTGGTACCGGATTACTGAACACAGGATAATCACGGACTCAGAACACAGGGTAGTTCACGGAAACAGGACTCAGGATACAGGTCTGGTTACGGAAACAGGACTGGTCACGGACACAAAACTAGTCATGGACACAGGATTCAGGACTAATCATGGACATAGGGTTCAGGAAACAGGACTTGGAACTTTCGCAGGCTAACACTGGGTTAGTAACAACATTGCTCAGACACTAGAATAGTAGGCAGGGTTTCTATAATAGACCAGGGTTTCCAGGGATAGGCTAGGGACACTTTTACTGATGCGTGTGCTGGCTCTTTAAGACACCGTCAGAGCACGCACACGCACCCTACAGATTGGCTCACTGCCTGACATAACTCAGAACTCACCGGCGTCCCAGAGGAGGCAGGCGCCGATGAGCATAGTCCAGCAGACGGCCGCGACCACCAGCAGGAGGGGGACGTCGGAGGTCAGCTGTCCCTGGGGCTACAGATATATTTGTAAAAACTTCTTTAAATACCTTTTCTATTAGCATACCACAACCCTACAACATACTACATGGTTTGTTGGGCTTAAGGTACTGGTCTCTTGGTTTTAAAGTATAAAAGAATCTTGGTTGGTTGTACAGGAGTCAGTTTCAAATCATCTGGTGCTTAGGATGGAGCGCTTTAAATTGCTTAAAGCCAGAATTGGTGAAGTTACCAAATTGTGGATTTGGTAGATGGAGGTTTTGTTATAATCGAAGACCTGTAGAAGCCAACATGGAAGTGAAGATTACCAACGATTGGGATGAAAGACACCTGGTGTAGTGCAGGGGTAAATAACCTTTTTTTTTTCTCTGATGGTCTGATTGCCAAAAATGTTGGTTTAACAAGCAGAGCTGACTACCACTAGGTAGTCTGAAATACTTTTTTCCCCAAAAGGATTCTCTTTAATGATGAAGCACTAATGTTTGTACATTGACATTTCAACTTATAGGAGAATATAGTAATTTTTGGTTAAAAAGTAATTACTTTTTGTTTGGTTATCTCTGAGGAATTTACAATTTTTTCATAACTAATAGGCCCAAAAAATTATTAGCATAAAGATTGTAGGCCTATTACTTTCAATCATGTACATGTTCCCTAAAACAGGAAACATGTGCCCACCACCAATGTCTTGCATAAGTAATTTCGAGTTAAAGAAGAAGCCAGTACAGTAATGTCTCAGGTTACAATGTTTTCACTCTACAGTAGCACTTTCTAACCATTTTAAGCTGAGGATGTGCTCACTTCATAATGGTGCTAGTATTTTGTTTCACACAATAACTTTGAAAAATTTGTCTGAAACAAAGGGGCAATTTGCAATCTACTTAATTGTACCACAATTATCTAGCTCTACAGTATAAGTGTGACAGTACAGTATAATCGTTCTCTGGTGGAAAAAGTGGACCAGAAGTTGGCATTAATGGACCATTAATGAAGGAGCATAGAGTAAGTAGCCAGGGACATTTTACACATAGTGTAAAGTGGATAATTTGTCGTTGTCATCTATTTAGTGCAGTATACTGTACTGTAGAAAATAATCATCTGTCATCAGTTCACCAAAAAGCTGGAGACATTTACAGTAACCATATAATACATGAGGCATCATTTTTAATGTCTCAAATAATCTTAAATATTTTTATGATTATTATTATTTTCTCTATCTTTTTTCTTCCTTGCTCTGGTTTAACATTTTGAGGCTTTAAAAAAATAAACACCTTTCCAGAGAGTTATGGTTGTACTTTACAATATTTTCACTTTTGAATTGTCTATCTGAAATGAATTAACAGGAACACTGTATTCATCTTAAAGCATTATTACAGGATTTTTTTTTATGTCAACTGAAATGTAATGTGTGGTTAGTGGGGGTCTGGCTGGTGAGACCCTCTTCATGCCAAGAATGATGGTGCTTCTTTCCTTATTCTTAGTGGAGAGGTGATTGCACATGTATTCTGCATTTATTTTAATGGGAGTAAAAGTAATTTCCTGTCCACTCTGAACATAGCTCATTGATAAACAGCTGCTATGTAGTGTCATGGACTGTCAATTGCTAACTGGCTTGACATGTGCAACTATGCTGTATATTATCTTTGACCAATGAATCAGAGAAGATTATTTCAAGCCAAGAGGTATCGATAAAAGATCTAATTGTCTTCTGAGTGTCAGTTCACTGTCTGTTTAATCAGTTTTTTGTGTGTTGCACTAAGAACAAATGCATGTTCCCCATTTACGTGATAATATCTTACGTTACATGAAAGTGCTAGTTAATCATGTGCCATCTAAGTAGCATTCCATGTTGTTTTCATATATTGTTATCTTTCAGCTAACCTTTCAGTTAAAAGTAGTTTAGTTGCCTTTAGAGCTTCTGCTTTAAGCTGTAATTTCTAATGTAAATATTCAGCTCTGAAATGTAGATTAGACTAATTATATGTGTTTGTTCTTAGCTTCTAGGCAATCACTCTACATTAGGAAGGACAGAAAGAGCTGATCACCCTGTGCGGAGGTTTTCTCATGGTAGTACGGTACCACAAAGACCTCGACCTATGATGGTCCCATCTATTGGTTAGTTGGATAGACTGCTGCTTTATTTATCGTGCTTTTTTGTTACTTTGCTCTATGTAAGTGCAGTAATCTTTCATCTGTATTGTTAAATAATTATACACTCAGTATGTGCATTTGGTCAACCTTTTGCTTGTAGATTAACAATATTTCCAATTCTTTAATGCACAGCTGCTAGCTAAATGGATTCACCTATAAGCCAAAGCAGTCCAGTTGATAGAGGACAGGAGCCTTGAGAAAATCGAATTTCCTACAGTGTAAAGGTTTCATTTATGACAGCAGATATCATCATAAAACCTTTCTTCAAAGGGTGTGCATATTGAAAGGCAGACCATGCGGCTGCTGCTGGCACTTTGAAGAGAGAGGGGCACCTGCCCTGGTCGTCCCATTCCCTTGAATTTTGAATAGCAAAATCTTGTGCAGTTTTTCCCTTAGACTAACTACATTATTATTAGGGAAAAGGGGTCGGGCAAGGTCTTGAATAATGCCATGGTGGGGAAAATAAACACCAGGCCCATCATGATCTTTGCTAAAGCACCTACTCTTTTCTATGTACTCCTGTATTCTGTTGCTTCCCCCACATACAATGAACCAATTTAAGTTTATTATGGAGTTCCCCAATATATGTAACTGAAGGTTTGTGTGCAGGCAAACTGGAAACTAGAAATGCTTTACGAGACCATCCTACCAAACGGGAATCTTGGAGAACTCCTTTTACTGTGCCCACATTGCAATATACTTGCTGTTTTGAAAAAGCTAACGTGACCACATTGGACAATCATGGCATGTCACAACACGGCATTGTAAACTGAGACCTTTTTAAAAACCACAAGAGAATTTAGCACCTTTTACATCCAAAACTGTTTACAGCAGCCTGAATATTGATTTTCATAGAACAAGCTTTATGTGGTGATGAACCGACCTAGAAGGTGCAGATAATAAAGCATTGTGCAAATGCGAATCATATATATATACAGGGTGATTAAAAAAGGATGGTGCAAAAGTAAAGGCCTGTAGTTAAAGTAACATCAGTGCTAAATGATAACTGAAAATCAAAGCAAAACTGGCTTAGTGCCCATAGCAACCAATCAAAGCACAGTTTTCATTTTCAAGAGCCAAATGCGAAATGTGCTTACATAGTGTGATATAAGATGGAGACATCAAAGCAAGACAAAGCTTTTTGCGTGTTGGAATTTTCAAGATCGGGGTCTGTTGTGACAGTACAGCGAAACTTTCAGAATAATGTGCTCCGCATAGAAACTTCATTTTGCGATGAGTGAAGCAATTCAAAACCACTGGGTGTTTGTCAGGGGAAATGTTCGGGCCGCCTAAAGACTTCGAAAGAGACAGTGAACAGGATTCAAGCCGTATACGAGCGTAGTTCAGTCGACCAGGCTGACTAGTAAGGAACTACAGGTTCCGCAAACCACGGTATGGCGTATCTTAAGAAAACTTTTGCGTTGTAAGACATACAGATTCAATTTTCTTCAGGAGCTGAAACCAGACGAAAAACTGAAACACTGTGACTTTTGCATTGACTTGCAGGGCCGATTGGAAGAGGACGAATTTGCTGACAGGCTGTGTGTTCAGTGATAAGGCTACCTTTCACCTCAGTGGGAACGTCAATCGCCACAACATTAGAATTTGGGGCTCCGAAAAACCTTGTGCACTTATTGAGCATGAGGGACTCCCCCAAAGTAAACGTGTTCTGTGCAATGAGCAGGCGCAAAGTCTACGGTCCCTTCTTTTTTTTGCTGAGGATACTGTCACTGGCCACTCCTACATGGACATGTTGAAGAAATGGCTTATGCCACAGATAGACTACGTTTGGCAGATCTTCCTCTATCAGCTGGATGGTGCACCTCCACATTTCCATTTGGATGTTTGCCAATACCTGAATGAAACTCTAGCAGAAAGTTTCATCGGCCATGCCGGAAACAACGATTCACCAATGTTGCGCTGGCCTCAACGATTGCCAGATCTAACAACCTGCAATTTATTTCTGTGAGGCTACAACAAGTGTATCTTTTCCCTGAGCCACAGGATCTGAACGACCTGAGACAATGCATCACTGAAACAGGGTGATTCCATATCCGAGGATATGCTGGCATGTGTCTGGACAGAACTGGACTACCGCTTAGACATCTACTGTATCGCCAATGGAAATCACTTTGAACATTTGTAGTGTATTGATAAAACTTGGATAGATAGTGTGTCTTTTCATGTTAATAAATTTGTGTTATGTCCTCTTGGTTATGAATACTGAGGCTATGATTTTACACCATCCTTTCTGAATCACCCTGTATATCGATATATATATCTATATATATATATATATATATATATATATATATATATATATATATATATATGCCACAAATCATATTGGTTCATATTTCAAAGGAAAAAAACACATGAATAAGTCATAGTAATATAAAGAAAACTCCAAAAATGGCGTACCAATGTTAATCCACTTACTTTGCCCCGTCTAATTTCTTGTGAACAAGTTTTTGATATTTTCCTAAATTCAGCACATCATGTGTAACAATTATTTACATTATTATTAGTTACGATGTGTTTTGTATATACTTTAAGGGGTAATCCAGTCTTTAAAAATTATTTGCAGATTATATAACTGCGGTGAGATTAGTCACTTACTAATGTGCTATCTGTAGCTGAAATGCCTCTGTCAGTCTCACATGCAGTCACATGACCATGCTCCTGATGTTTATCTCCTGATTAGTTTGGTATTCTGAACACATGCATATATCCCCTCTCCGAGGTACTAAACATCACAAGTCACAGGACTCTTATCTCCACTGCTTCGTCTCTCCCCCTCTCTCCCTGACTATTCAGGGATCATGTTTCACAAAGCTGTGTTTTAGTAGCAAACAGTGAGTAATTACAGCACTACCTTACACCTTGTAATAGGGGATCATGCAGGCAGCTGTATATAGAAACAATGCCAGTGAGAGGAATCACGGGAATTGTAGTCCTTTAGATGGTAATCCCGCCCACAGAAAGCCAGGCCAACATTAAAACAACAGTGCTGCACAGAGCTGGGCAAGATAATGTAAAATAATTACTTCTGATCTATGGTGGCATCACCTGGTGGGCAGGCAGACACATACAGGTACTTTTCTGTATTTTTCATAATCTCGGATAACCCCTTGAATAGTTTTGACATAAGTGCTGTTTTACATCCTGAGAAGAGGATCTCCATGATTTAACTGTGCTTTTATCTTTTCCTTCATTATAATAATTATATTTTACTTCACTATTTGTTTACATCCTGTTTTTTTATTTACATTTAGCGTGTACGTCAGAAAGCTTTTGACATACATGCTAAACGTGTCCATAGGGCTTTATTATCAGAAGGTGGCCAAAATAGTGTTCTGTTGGCCTCTATCCAATTAGTATACGTCAGTATATTGCAAATGAAAAAAAAAGGTATGGCGAAGCGTTAGACTACCATATTCCATTCTGCAAAATCCAGTATCCAGTATAAAAAAAGTATACATTAAGCATATAGGTTTTATTAACATGGTAGTCTATGGGTGATGGATGCCACTGTATGGTATCCATTACATGCATCTGTTAAATGGATATGTCATAAGCTTTTCAATAGCTTCTCCTGACGTATCCATTAAACAGATGCTATTATAGCCTATGAATGCGTTAAATAGATGCCTAGAACCGTTATATTTCTCTATTTTGCTGCATTTTTATACTAACTTTAGCAGGTTTATGTGAGCATTTTTGGGTCCCATCATTTTGTCTGTGTCCATATTATACACTGAGGATATTTAGTCTAAACTATTATTAGTGTGAAATTATTAACCACTCTTAAATTTTATTTTATTGTGTTTAGAAATAATCCCACTATTACACTAAATCCTGCTCTATGTAATGTTAATCTAACAAATGACAAATTAAGAAAATGAACAAACTGAACTGATATAACACACTACAGTTACACAGCAACTTTGTTGTATGTCTTAATGTGGTACTTAATGTCGTTCATCCACACATCCTTTCACATGACTCCATTTTCATTCCAAGTTCATATAACATCAATGTATTCACAAGTTTAGATAGCTGCCCATTATCATCGGATTTAGATTGAGGAATTAAAATTACCAAACCAAAGTTTGTATCAACCAGTCATTTGTAGTAGAATGTATTTCTTTAAATATCTAGTCAGTTTTTGGGTGGTTAAAAAATTTACCCAAAATTATGTTTTAGTGTTTTGAATTTAGTAGCAAATTCAAACAGGTCTAAACCGAGCCCCTATGGGAGACCTTTTGTGGTATCCATGAGGCCGTAAAGTTTTTTTATCTGTAACTGGTAACTAGGTAAGACTAATTAAATTCAGAAACTAAGGCATAGGTTGCTGTAACACTGAAATATCTGTACCTCCTTGTGATGCAGATTGTGTGTCTTAAAGAGCAAGTCTTGGAGAATTTTCAATATAACCCATGAAACTATAGTGTAAACTATGTGCAGCTTTAAAATACACATCTCACACACAAGAGGTAGCCATTCTATGGGCTGAACATTAAATAAAGTGAAGTTACTGAAACTCGGTGCCTCATGATATGGTAGGGCATCACAATGTGATTGTTTTTTGCCAGTACTTGTTTAGTCCATGCAGTGGCTGTTTCCATTGTGTTTGTATTCAATGGCAACTATGATTAATTTAAATGTGGAACATTGTGTATAATCTCTTGTACTTTACTGATATTTCAGCAGGATTTCAACGGTAGATTGTCCTACTGATCACTTGGTACATAGCCATTCCATCCACTTGAGTCATTCCAGAAGTTTGTTGAAGCCCAAGTGTGTTGTCGCAAAGTTCCATGTCTGTATGTTATTTTAGTGAAGCCTGAAGAAATAAGCCAGAAGTGACATATTTTCAGCATTTTATAGAATGTCACTTTTCAATAAGTTTAAAGTGCTTTTTATCTATAAAAAGTTGTATTTTAAAAGCAGTGTAAAATGCTATAGTAAGTTGTATATGTCCTCCTGAAACAACTCCAAGCTAAAAATGTGGGCTACACTTTTTGTTTCCATGAAAAATCTTAGCATTTTATTTTTGGACTCAGCCCTAATATTCACATATTCAGGTTTAATGGGTTCTTCAAAAATAAAATATCAACTCCTTAATCAACATAAGAAAAATCTGTTTGGCAGGCAATTATTTTTTTACAAATTTAAAACACTTACTGGGAAGAGAAGCCCTGTTTGTAATGGGTACCAATCTCCATGGTCCTCTCTTCCAGACTCAAAGGGCATGTTTAATAGCTCCTTCCCTTTTTCTCCATAGAAATTACAATGGACAGTAACAGTGAAGGTGGTCGTTCTCGGTCAGGTAGTGAGGGAAATATTTCACCTGTAACAGAAGAAGCTTATTATCGCAGCATTGGAGGACACAGGAAGTGGTCTCTACAGCGTACCAGGGCCTCTGAGGATAGATACGGTATGCAAAACAAAAAAATGTTCCTCATTTTTAACCAAAGGATGGTTTCAAATTCTTCAAGCTTTTATGTCTGGGCAAATATAGGTGTCAGGTTATGTTCTTACCAGACATGTTCTGATGGTGCTCAGCAAATCCAGTATTTTTATATTCCAATTGTCAGGAAATATTTTTTAGCTCTATAAAGCATCAGACTACTAGCTCCAGTAAATCAGATATTTTTTCAGTGGTCCCCTTTAGGTATGGATCAGTTCTTTCTTGGCTTTTATTGTGCTGGACACATAGCCACCTGTTTTGCATGTAATTCAGCATGTGTGTAGGCCTTAAAGTGCACTTCTCCGTCCATCCCAGCACATTTAGGTTCTTCAAGCTTAGTGGAAAGAAAGGTAGGATAGCATCAAGTTCATATTCATCATTGTCATCCAGTCAGTCATACTGTGTTGTTGTGTGACTTACTACATTGCATGATCATTGGCTTCTACCTAAAGCTCATTTGTGACATGCCTGAAATTTCACCAACTGCAAAAATGGTTGTGTGTGTTCCTTTAGATTGCGCTTGTCTTTTGGGGCACAATAAGCCGCATAATGTTTGCAAACAATAGCCATACAGTAAGCTCTGCTGAGGAATATGTAGCACCTGCAACAGATGGTGCCATTGCTAAGCCTTCAATCTCCTCGACAGGTTACTAAGTGATGGAGCATACAAAGATTGTTGCATATGTTTTGGAAATTTCTTTAGATAGTTATGGAAGCCGGGAGAAGTTGTCATCTGATATGTATGAGGAATCTGAAACAGATGGTGGAATGGAGGATTATTCAGTACGAATATTTGTGGCACTCTTTGACTATGACCCAAGAACCATGTCCCCAAATCCAGATGCTGCAGAAGAAGAACTTCCCTTCAAGGAAGGACAAATAATTAAGGTGAATTATGGCACATTTTTACATTTCAGCTAATTGTGACAGAGTTAAGATCTCAATATTCTGTATTTTTCTTGAACTATTATATCAACTTCAGGTTATTCTAATAGATCTAATTATTTAAAGTGGATTATTTCTTCACATATCTTGCTGTTTGTAGCCTTTTTGGCTGATACCGCAGGAAAATCCTATAACAATATCTTAAATCCTAGTAAAGCTGACTGTACCCCAGGAATACATTTCATTTTACAATATGTTATCCTGGCTGAACATATAAACAAAAAAAGCTTTTATGAAAAGTGTTGAAAATCATACAGAAATCCTCCAAACTATATGCTGACTTATGATAACCCCAGTCTGATAATTTTCACTTTGAGGCCTCGTTTACACGAGCGTGTGTGTTTTGCGCACGCAAAAAACGCGCCGTCTTGCGTGCGCAAAACGCACTTAACAGCTCCGTGTGTCATCACCATATGATGCGCGGCTGAGTGATTTTAGCGCAGCCGCCATCATTATGACACTCCGTTTGGATGTTTGTAAACAGAAAAGCACGTGGTGCTTTTCTGTTTACATTCATCCTTTTCACTGCGAATCACGCTGTTCGCACGGAAGTGCTTCCATGTGACATGCGTGGTTTTCACGCACCCATTGACTTCAATGGGTGCGTGATGCGCAAACAGCGCACAAATATAGAACGTCATGAGTTTTTTGCAACGGACTCACGTTGCACAAAATTCACGGACTGTCTGCACGGCCCCATAGACTATTATAGGTCCATACGACAATGTTGAAAATCATGCGGATGAATAACACGCTCGTGTAAACAAGCCCTAAGTAGAAGAGTAGGCTTCCTCATCTTTGATAGGGTCAACAGTTTAAAGGGGACCTGTCACTAGTTTATTAATGCCCTATCTCCTAACTAATCTAAAAGGTGGTATGATGCTGATAACTACAGTGTCATTTTTTTCAAGAATTATTTGCAAAGTTATGTGCATTTTTCTAAATATACTAATTTGGCTATATTTGCCAAATGGGAGGTAACTTTTTCTTTTCACTCTAAGCGGTATGAGGTTTTCTGTATGATGCTGTCAAATCAGCATCAAACAGTTCTCCTCTTCCCAGCCCAGAAAAAAAGCGTGATCATATAGTATACAGCTTCCATTCCCGACTGTTTTGAACTGGTGCTATCTTCGGTTGTTTCACAGCTAGAAATGCGATCCTGGTGCCATATGAAAGATTACAATCTCAGACAATCTCATTTTATGCCATCACTGAACCACTGTTTTGGTGGTCCACAGCCAGAGATTTGGCTATTTGAAGTGATCCCTCTTATCTCCAGCCTCAGTCTCTCACCCTGTGTGAAGCCGCTTCGTGCTGATAAGGCAGCGTCAGAGGCTGTGAGGTAGCTACACCTGAGAATCGCTGCAGTTGACACCCACTTGTCTAGCATAGCCTCATTTGCATATTTAGAAAAACTGATAACTTTAAAAATAATAAACTTTTTGGGACACAATTTTCACTAGCATCATTAGTTTGACAGCGCCTATTAGATTACCTAGGAGATTGGGCATAACTAAACTGTGACAGATCCTCTTTAAACTTATCGATACTTTGCTTGTCCTACTTTTTTAATGTCTAGTTATTACTGCTTTAAAGAGGCTCTGTCACCAGATTATCAAATCCCTATTTCCTGTTGAATGTGATCGGAGCTGTAATGTAGATAACAGCAAAGTTGTTTTTTTTTTTAAAACAATCATTTTTGCCCAAGTTATGAGCAATTTTATATTTATGCAAATGAGCTTTTCAATGGACAACTGGGCGTGTTTTCTCATTTTACCAACTGGGCGTGTATTGTGTTTTTACCAACTGAGCGTGTATTGTGTTTTTACCAACTGCGTGTTGTGAATAGAAGTGTATGACGCTGACGAATCAGCATCATACACTTCTCATCGTTCCCACCCAGCTTCTTTCACTGCAGACATACAGCGTGACGTCACCCACAGGTCCTTAAACATTGCCGTCGGACAAAGAAGATACATCGGCTCCAGGCGTCCAAAAGGTTATTATGCTCGTCTCTAGGGAGTTTGCTATGCTTACCTTCACATACCCTACACTGTACCCTCTGACGCCTGGAGCTGATGTGTCTTCTCTCTTCCAACGCCAAGGTTGAAGGACCTGTGGGTGACATCATTCCCAGCCAGCTTCTTTCACTGCTGACACACAGCGTGACGTCGCCCACAGGTCTTTCAACCTTGGCGTCGGAAGAGAGAAGACACATCAGCTCCAGGCGTCAGAGGGTACAGTGCAGGTAAGCATAGCAAACTCCCTAGAGACGAGCATATTAACCTTTTGGACGCCTGGAGCCGATGTATCTTCTTTGTCCGACGACAATGTTGAAGGACCAGTGGGTGATGTCACGCTGTATGTCTGCAGTGAAAGAAGCTGGGTGGGAACGATGAGAAGTGTATGATGCTGATTCATCAGCGTCATACACTTCTATTCACAACGCCCAGTTGGTAAAAACACAATACACGCCCAGTTGGTAAAAACACAATATACGCCCAGTTGGTAAAACGAGAAAACACACCCAGTTGTCCATTGAAAAGCTCATTTGCATAAATATAAAATTGCTCATAACTTGGGCAAAAATGAAGGTTTTTTAAAAAAAACAAAAAACTTTGCTGTTATGTACATTGCAGTGCCGATCACATTCAATAGGAATTTGATAATCTGGTGACAGAGCCTCTTTAAGGCTGGATTCACACACAGTGTTTTTGTTGGTGTTTTTAATGGTGTTTTTTAGTGCTGCCAGATGTTACTTTCAAGTTACATAGTTAGTATGGCCGAAAAAACACATATGTCCATCAAGTTCAACCAAGGGATGGGAGAAATTCTAGAACATTGTTTTACCCCTATTGATCCAAAGGAATTTTTTAAAAAATTAAAAAAATTATAAATATAAAAATTACCCATAAGGCTTCCCTAAAAAGGAAAAATTCCCTCCTGATCCCAAGTGGCAATCCGACTGTATCAACGTTCAAACAAGAATTCTATGCATTTACATATGAGCTGATATTTTTTCGTTCTATGACATTATCTATGCAATTTTTAAAGCCATCTACTATTCCTGCTATGACCAGCTCCTGTGGTAGACTATTCCACAGATTCACAGTTCTCACAGTAAAGAAGGCTTGTCGCCTCTGGACATTGAACCTTTTTTTCTCCAGATGGAGGGAGTGGCCCTTGTCTTTTGAGGGGATTTCACATGGAACAGGTTTTCACTATATTTCTTGTAAGGGCCATTCATATATTTATATAAGTTAGTCATGCCCCCCACCCTTATTCATCGCTTTTCAAAGCTAAATAGGTTTAATTCTCATAACTTTGATTTTCATAACTAAGATTCTCCATGCTCCTATTTAGTTTAGTTGCTCTTCTTTTTTATTTTTTCCAACTCTAGGGCATCCTTTATATGAACTGGAGCCCAGAACTGAACTGCATATTCTAGATGAGGCTGCATTAATGCTTTGTAAAGTGGTAATATTATATCCCTGTCCCGCAAATCCATGACTGTCTTAATACACGACAATATCTTGCTGGCCTTAGAAGCAGCTGATTGACATTTCATGCTGCTATTTAGTCTATGATCTACAAGTACACACAGATCCTTCTCAACAAGTGACTCTCCCAGTTTAGCTCTCCCTAGGATATATGATGCATGCAGATTATTGGTACCCAGATGCATAACTTTATATTTATCCACATTAAACGTCAATTGCCAAGTGAATGCCCAAACACTCAGTGTGTCCAAATCGGCTTTTAATTTATAAACCTCTTCCATAGACTGAACTATACTACATAGCTTGGTGTCATCTGCAAAAATAGAAACAGTACTCTTTAATCCCATCCTCTATATCATTATTAAATATGTTGAATAATAGTGGTCCCAGCACTGAACCTTGGAGTACACCATTTATTTGTGACCATTCAGAGTAGGAATCATTTATCACAACTCCCTGGATACGGTCCTTGAGCCAATTTTCAATCCAATTACAAACTATACTTTCTAAATTTATAGTCCTTAATTTACCCATTAGGCATCTATGACGGA
Source organism: Rhinoderma darwinii (assembly GCF_050947455.1). Lineage (NCBI taxonomy): Eukaryota > Metazoa > Chordata > Amphibia > Anura > Rhinodermatidae > Rhinoderma > Rhinoderma darwinii. The sequence continues at coordinate 466,521,085 of NC_134687.1, forward strand.
CAGTATCAAATGCCTTTGAAAAAGTCCAAAAACACTATATCCACAGCTGCCCCTCTGTCTAGGCTTCTACCCACCTCTTCATACAAACAAATACTCCTGTATAGAGTCCCTCAATAGCCCCTCAAACATTTTTCTCACGATAGATGTTAAACTTACTGGTCTGCAATTACCAGTGAAGACCTAGAGAGAGCCCTTTTTGAAAATAGGGACGTTTGCTCTGCACCAGTTCCTTGACACTATACCAGTCACTAAAGAATCTCTGAATATTATAAACAGGGGAACAGAAATAACTAAACTAAGTTCTCTAAGAACTCTGGGGTGTAACCCATCTGGGCCTGGAGTCTTGTTCACATTTATTTTATTTAACTTAGCGCTGACCATATCTACATTCAGCGAATTCAGTATATTAGTGGATGTATTATCAGCACTGGCTACATCAGCTGCTCTTTCTTCTGTTTTATATACAGAGCTAAAGAACCCATTTAGTAACACTGCCTTCTTTTGATCCCCTGTGACCAACTCCACATTACCACTATTTATGGGTCCTACATGTTCAAACCTTGGCTTTTTTGCATTTATATACTTGAATTTTTGGGGATTTGTTTTGCTATCTTTGGCCACCTGCCTTTTATTTTGTATTTTTGCTGATTTTATTACTTTTTTGACAGATTTTATTAAGCTCTTTGTAATTTTCAAAGGCTAGAGCTGTACCCTTAGATTTATATTTTTCAAATGCCCTTTTTTTGTCATATATTGCCATTTTTACAGAAGGTGTAAGCCATGTTGAGTTTAATTTTAGTCGTTTATACTTGTTACCTATAGGAATAAATATTGCACTATAATTACCCAAAGTAGATTTTAAGATTTCCCATTTATCATTTGTACCATTATGTGACATTAGTTATTCCAATTCTATGTCTTGAATTGCAGACCTCATCCTGGGGAAATTGGCCTTCTTAAAATTAAGTGTTTTTGCCCACCCAGCCTGTGTTTGTTTTTTACAGTATAGGTAAAATGCAACTATGTTGTGCTCACTATTAACAAGGTTTTCACGAACATTGACATTCCCCACAAGCTCTGCATTGTTAGAAATGACTAGATCCAACAGAGCTTCACCTCTAATCGGGTCTTCCACAAACTGGCCCATAAAATTTTCCTACAGCAGGTTGATAAAATATCTCCCCTGCGTAATTGGAGCCAAACCATGACCCCAATTAATATTTGGTAATTAAAATCTCCCATTATCACTACAGTACCTGCCTGTGCAGCCTGCTCCATTTGTTTGTATAGCTGACATTCCACCTCCTCAGTTATATTGGGGAGTCTATAGATTACACCGAAAATAATTTTTCCAGTGTATATCTCCCTTTGTAATTCTACCCACAAGTTTTCAACCTCCTCACAATCTTCAACCACTATTGCCTCTTTTACAGTAGCTGTAATGGCAGGAGGAAGGTGAAGGGAAAGTGAGCCCTAATCTACCCACCGCCCTGTCCCTGCCTACTTGCAACGACCCGCCCTAGGCGACGGGGTACAACTGGGCGGCGGTCCCTACGCTGTCTAAGTGCACGGGAGAACAAACAGGGAACACGCAAGGGAAGGGGCAGTAGCCCACGGAACGCCGCGAGGAAACGGAGCGGTGAATGAGTAGTCAGGACCAGGATGAAGTGGAGTATACCAACGTGAGCACGGAGAAGGAAGCAAGCCAGGGGCAAAGCGAAGCAGGTTAAGCGGAACTGCAGCAAGGCAGAAGCACGGCAGAAGCAGGCTGGAGCAAGCAGCAGTGGGGCCAGGAATCCAGAAGAATTACAAGCACTGAGGAAGAGAACACGGCAGGTAATAAAGGACAGGGGGCGGAGCTAACTCCGACTGACCAGGCCGCGATAGGCTCTCCCACTCCTGAGCCTGCCACCCTGGTTGGTGGGAGACGGTGTCAGTCTAACAGGTCTGGCCTCAGGTGTGGATTGATTAATCCCAGGAGTATACCTAGACGTAGTACCTGGCAGATCCCTAACAGTACTCCCCCTTTTATGAGGGGCCACCGGACCCTTACTAAGAGGACCCGGTTTAGTAGGGAAGAGAAGGTGGAACCTCCTGATCAATACCCCAGCGTGAACATCACGGGCAGGTACCCAAGTCCTCTCCTCTGGCCCGTATCCTCTCCAATGGACCAGGTACTGGAAGGAGCCCTGGACCATCCTACTGTCCATAATCTTGGCCACCTCGAATTCCACCCCCTCAGGGGTGAGAACGGGAACAGGAGGTTTCCTCGAGGGGGACCAGGACGGGGAGCAGCGTTTAAGGAGGGAGGCATGGAAGACGTCATGTATGCGAAAGGATGGGGGCAGCTCCAGACGGAAGGATACAGGGTTGAGGACTTCAATGATCTTATAAGGTCCAATAAATCGGGGAGCAAACTTCCTGGACGGGACCTTAAGGCGCAAGTTCCTGGACGACAACCAGACCAAATCCCCGACGACAAACCGGGGGTTAGCAGAACGTCTACTATCAGCCTGAATCTTTTGTGCGCTCTGGGACGCCTCTAGGTTCTTCTGAACCTGGGCCCAGACTGTGCACAGTTCCCGATGAACATCCTCTACCTCAGGATTATTGGAACAATCAGGGGAAACGGAGGAGAACCGTGGATTAAACCCGAAATTACAGAAAAACGGGGAGAGCCCTGACGAGTTACTGACCCGGTTATTCAGGGAATATTCAGCAAGGGGAAGGAATGAGACCCAATCGAATTGACAGTCAGAGATGAAACACCTTAAATATTGTTCCAGGGATTGGTTAGTCCTTTCCGTTTGGCCATTAGTTTCGGGATGGAAGGCGGAGGAGAAGGACAGATCAATCTCCAACTTTTTACAAAAAGCTCTCCAAAATAAGGAAACAAATTGTACCCCTCTGTCAGAAACGATATTGACTGGGGCCCCATGGAGACGCAGGATGTGTTTCACAAACAAAGAAGCTAACGTCTTGGCGTTAGGTAGCTTCTTAAGGGGCACAAAGTGGCACATCTTGCTGAAGCGGTCTACTACCACCCACACCACGACTTGCCCTGAGATGGGGGCAAATCGGTGATAAAATCCATGGAGATATGGGTCCAAGGTCTCTGGGGAATGGGCAAGGAACGTAGTAGGCCCGCAGGTCGGGACCTAGGGGTTTTGGACCTAGCGCAAACCTCACAAGCGGCGACGTAAGCCCTAATGTCTTTAGGCAACCCAGGCCACCAATAGTTTCTGGTAATGAGGTGTTTGGTGCCCAAGATGCCAGGATGACCAGATAGAGCGGAGTCATGGTTTTCCCTGAGTACCCTTAGCCGGTATTGCAGGGGAACAAACAGTTTGTCCCCAGGGACGTTCCCGGGAGCTGAACCCTGATCAGCCGCAATATCAGAAGCTAAATCAGAATCCGTGGCAGAAACGATTATACCAGGGGGTAAAATACAAGCAGGATCCTTCTCGGAAGGAGGATTGGCCATGAAACTACGTGACAGAGCATCAGCCTTAATATTCTTGGACCCAGCCCTATAGGTAACCAAGGAATTAAATCTGGTAAAGAATAGTGCCCACCGAGCTTGTCTAGGATTAAGCCTCCGGGCCGATTCTAGGAAAACCAGATTCTTGTGATCCGTAAGGACCGTTACCTGGTGTCTGGCCCCCTCCAGGAAGTGCCGCCACTCTTCAAAAGCCCATTTAATGGCTAGAAGTTCGCGGTTGCCAATATCATAGTTACTCTCCATGGGCGAAAACTTCCTAGAGAAGTAAGCACAGGGGCGGAGATGGGTGAGGGAGCTGGTACCCTGGGACAAGACAGCCCCCACTCCCACCTCGGATGCGTCAACCTCCACAATAAATGGCTCCTCTTGGTTGGGCTGAATCAGCACGGGGACCGAGATAAAGCACTTCTTGAGGGTCTCAAAGGCCTGGACGGCCTCAGGGGGCCAATGGAGGACATCAGCACCCTTGCGAGTAAGGTCCGTAAGAGGCTTAGCGACGACTGAGAAGTTGGCAATAAATATCCTGTAATAGTTGGCGAACCCTAAAAAACACTGTAACGCCTTAAGGGAGGCAGGTTGGACCCATTCCGCCACAGCCTGAACCTTGGCAGGGTCCATGCGGAATTCATGAGGAGTGAGGATTTGCCCTAAAAATGGTATCTCCTGTACCCCAAAGACACATTTTTCAGTCTTAGCAAACAGATTATTCTCCCGAAGGACCTGGAGCACCTTCCTGACATGCTCCACGTGGGAGGACCAGTCCTTGGAAAACACCAGTATGTCATCAAGGTACACAACAAGAAAATTACCCAGGTAATCTCTCAGGATTTTATTAATAAAATTCTGGAAGACAGCAGGGGCATTACACAACCCAAAGGGCATGACCAGGTATTCGAAATGACCCTCGGGTGTGTTGAACGCAGTTTTCCACTCATCCCCCTCTTTGATGCGGATAAGGTTATATGCCCCCCGTAGATCGAACTTAGAAAACCATTGGGCTCCCTGAACCTGATTAAAAAGATCCGGAATCAAAGGAAGTGGGTACTGGTTCCTTACGGTGACCTTATTCAGGTTACGATAATCAATGCACGGCCTAAGACCACCATCCTTCTTCCCCACGAAGAAGAAGCCAGCACCTACAGGAGAAGTCGAGGGGCGAATGAAACCCTTGGCCAGGCATTCTTGGATATACACCCTCATAGCTTCACGTTCAGGACATGAAAGATTAAATATCCTACCCTTAGGAAGCTTGGCACCAGGCACCAAATCGATGGCGCAATCGTAATCTCTATGGGGGGGCAACACCTCGGAGGCCTCCTTAGAAAACACATCGGCGAAGTCCTGAACAAACTCAGGAAGCGTGTTTACCTCCTCCCGGGGAGAAATAGAGTTAACAGAAAGACATGACATAAGACATTCATTACCCCATTTGGTAAGCTCCCCAGTATTCCAATCAAACGTGGGATTATGCAACTGCAACCAGGGAAGACCTAATACCAGATCAGACGATAATCCCTGCATCACCAGTACAGAGCACTGCTCCAAATGCATGGAGCCAACCAGGAGTTCAAAAACAGGAGTATGCTGAGTAAAACAACCATTAGCAAAAGGAGTGGAGTCGATACCTACTACAGGGATAGGATAAGGTAAATCAATAAAAGGCATCTTTAGAGACATAGCAAATTCCACAAACATGATATTAGCAGATGAGCCAGAATCCACGAAAGCACTGCCCGTGGCAGACCGGCCAGCAAACGAGACCTGAAAGGGAAGCAAAATGTTATTGCGTTTCACATTAACGGGAAATTCCTGTGCGCCCAAGTGACCTCCCCGATGATCACTTAGGCGCGGAAGTTTTCCGGCTTTTTATTCTTGCGCCTGGGACAGGTGTTCAGTAGATGCTTGTCGTCCCCACAGTAGAAGCAGAGACCATTCATTCTGCGAAACTCCCTACGTTGTCGAGGGGACATGGAGGCCCCGAGTTGCATAGGTACCTCCGAGTCCTCCGTGGAGGGGCGAGGGGACGGGACCTCGGGGGGGGGGGGGGATCGCAGAAAAGTCAGAGGGGAGCACATTGAAACGTTCAAGCTGACGTTCCCTGAGACGTCGGTCAAGTCGTACTGCTAGGGCCATAACCTGGTCAAGGGAGTCAGAAGAGGGGTAGCTAACCAGCAGATCTTTCAGGGCGTCAGATAATCCTAACCTAAACTGGCACCTTAGGGCCGGATCGTTCCACCGAGAAGCTACGCACCACTTTCTAAAATCAGAACAGTATTCCTCAACCGGTCTCGTACCCTGACGTAAGGTCACCAGCTGACTCTCGGCTAAAGCAGTCCTGTCAGTCTCGTCGTATATGAGTCCGAGGCCAGAGAAAAAACGATCAACAGAGGAAAGTTCAGGGGCGTCAGGAGCCAAGGAGAAGGCCCACTCTTGGGGCCCTTCCTGGAGTCGGGATATGATGATACCCACCCGCTGGTTCTCGGAACCTGAGGAGTGGGGTTTTAGGCGGAAATACAGTCTGCAACTCTCCCGGAAGGAGAGAAACGTCTTACGGTCCCCTGAGAACCGGTCAGGTAACTTGAGGTCGGGTTCTAGAGGTGAGGTGAGGGGTACTACTAAGGCAGCGTCACCCTGGTCGACCCTCTGGGCCAGGGCCTGGACCTGTAGGGAGAGGCCCTGCATCTGCTGGGTCAGGGTCTCAAGGGGGTCCATGATAGCGTCAGCGTAAGAGAAATGGTAGACTAGGTATGGGCTTGTAATTATGTAATGGCAGGAGGAAGGTGAAGGGAAAGTGAGCCCTAATCTACCCACCGCCCTGTCCCTGCCTACTTGCAACGACCCGCCTTAGGTGACGGGGTACAACTGGGCGGCGGTCCCTACGCTGTCTAAGTGCACGGGAGAACAAACAGGGAAAACGCAAGGGAAGGGGCAGTAGCCCACGGAACGCCGCGAGGAAACGGAGCGGTGAATGAGTAGTCAGGACCAGGATGAAGTGGAGTATACCAACGTGAGCACGGAGAAGGAAGCAAGCCAGGGGCAAAGCGAAGCAGGTTAAGCGGAACTGCAGCAATGCAGAAGCACGGCAGAAGCAGGCTGGAGCAAGCAGCAGTGGGGCCAGGAATCCAGAAGAATTACAAGCACTGAGGAAGAGAACACGGCAGGTAATAAAGGACAGGGGGCGGAGCTAACTCCGACTGACCAGGCCGCGATAGGCTCTCCCACTCCTGAGCCTGCCACCCTGGTTGGTGGGAGACGGTGTCAGTCTAACAGGTCTGGCCTCAGGTGTGGATTGATTAATCCCAGGAGTATACCTAGACGTAGTACCTGGCAGATCCCTAACAGTACTCCCCCTTTTATGAGGGGCCACCGGACACTTACTAAGAAGACCCGGTTTAGTAGGGAAGAGAAGGTGGAACCTCCTGATCAATACCCCAGCGTGAACATCACGGGCAGGTACCCAAGTCCTCTCCTCCGGCCCGTATCCTCTCCAATGGACCAGGTACTGGAGGGAGCCCTGGACCATCCTACTGTCCATAATCTTGGCCACCTCGAATTCCACCCCCTCAGGGGTGAGAACGGGAACAGGAGGTTTCCTCGAGGGGGACCAGGACGGGGAGCAGCGTTTAAGGAGGGAGGCATGGAAGACGTCATGTATGCGAAAGGATGGGCGCAGCTCCAGACGGAAGGATACAGGGTTGAGGACTTCAATGATCTTATAAGGTCCAATAAATCGGGGAGCAAACTTCCTGGACGGGACCTTAAGGCGCAAGTTCCTGGACGACAACCAGACCAAATCCCCGACGACAAACCGGGGGTTAGCAGAACGTCTACTATCAGCCTGAATCTTTTGTGCGCTCTGGGACGCCTCTAGGTTCTTCTGAACCTGGGCCCAGACTGTGCACAGTTCCCGATGAACATCCTCTACCTCAGGATTATTGGAACAATCAGGGGAAACGGAGGAGAACCGTGGATTAAACCCGAAATTACAGAAAAACGGGGAGAGCCCTGACGAGTTACTGACCCGGTTATTCAGGGAATATTCAGCAAGGGGAAGGAATGAGACCCAATCGAATTGACAGTCAGAGATGAAACACCTTAAATATTGTTCCAGGGATTGGTTAGTCCTTTCCGTTTGGCCATTAGTTTCGGGATGGAAGGCGGAGGAGAAGGACAGATCAATCTCCAACTTTTTACAAAAAGCTCTCCAAAATAAGGAAACAAATTGTACCCCTCTGTCAGAAACGATATTGACTGGGGCCCCATGGAGACGCAGGATGTGTTTCACAAACAAAGAAGCTAACGTCTTGGCGTTAGGTAGCTTCTTAAGGGGCACAAAGTGGCACATCTTGCTGAAGCGGTCTACTACCACCCACACCACGACTTGCCCTGAGATGGGGGCAAATCGGTGATAAAATCCATGGAGATATGGGTCCAAGGTCTCTGGGGAATGGGCAAGGAACGTAGTAGGCCCGCAGGTCGGGACCTAGGGGTTTTGGACCTAGCGCAAACCTCACAAGCGGCGACGTAAGCCCTAACGTCTTTAGGCAACCCAGGCCACCAATAGTTTCTGGTAATGAGGTGTTTGGTGCCCAAGATGCCAGGATGACCAGATAGAGCGGAGTCATGGTTTTCCCTGAGTACCCTTAGCCGGTATTGCAGGGGAACAAACAGTTTGTCCCCAGGGACGTTCCCGGGAGCTGAACCCTGATCAGCCGCAATATCAGAAGCTAAATCAGAATCCGTGGCAGAAACGATTATACCAGGGGGTAAAATACAAGCAGGATCCTTCTCGGAAGGAGGATTGGCCATGAAACTACGTGACAGAGCATCAGCCTTAATATTCTTGGACCCAGCCCTATAGGTAACCAAGGAATTAAATCTGGTAAAGAATAGTGCCCACCGAGCTTGTCTAGGATTAAGCCTCCGGGCCGATTCTAGGAAAACCAGATTCTTGTGATCCGTAAGGACCGTTACCTGGTGTCTGGCCCCCTCCAGGAAGTGCCGCCACTCTTCAAAAGCCCATTTAATGGCTAGAAGTTCGCGGTTGCCAATATCATAGTTACTCTCCGTGGGCGAAAACTTCCTAGAGAAGTAAGCACCGGGGCGGAGATGGGTGAGGGAGCTGGTACCCTGGGACAAGACAGCCCCCACTCCCACCTCGGATGCGTCAACCTCCACAATAAATGGCTCCTCTTGGTTGGGCTGAATCAGCACGGGGACCGAGATAAAGCACTTCTTGAGGGTCTCAAAGGCCTGGACGGCCTCAGGGGGCCAATGGAGGACATCAGCACCCTTGCGAGTAAGGTCCGTAAGAGGCTTAGCGACGACCGAGAAGTTGGCAATAAATATCCTGTAATAGTTGGCGAACCCTAAAAAACACTGTAACGCCTTAAGGGAGGCAGGTTGGACCCATTCCGCCACAGCCTGAACCTTGGCAGGGTCCATGCGGAATTCATGAGGAGTGAGGATTTGCCCTAAAAATGGTATCTCCTGTACCCCAAAGACACATTTTTCAGTCTTAGCAAACAGATTATTCTCCCGAAGGACCTGGAGCACCTTCCTGACATGCTCCACGTGGGAGGACCAGTCCTTGGAAAACACCAGTATGTCATCAAGGTACACAACAAGAAAATTACCCAGGTAATCTCTCAGGATTTTATTAATAAAATTCTGGAAGACAGCAGGGGCATTACACAACCCAAAGGGCATGACCAGGTATTCGAAATGACCCTCGGGTGTGTTGAACGCAGTTTTCCACTCATCCCCCTCTTTGATGCGGATAAGGTTATATGCCCCCCGTAGATCGAACTTAGAAAACCATTGGGCTCCCTGAACCTGATTAAAAAGATCCGGAATCAAAGGAAGTGGGTACTGGTTCCTTACGGTGACCTTATTCAGGTTACGATAATCAATGCACGGCCTAAGACCACCATCCTTCTTCCCCACGAAGAAGAAGCCAGCACCTACAGGAGAAGTCGAGGGGCGAATGAAACCCTTGGCCAGGCATTCTTGGATATACACCCTCATAGCTTCACGTTCAGGACATGAAAGATTAAATATCCTACCCTTAGGAAGCTTGGCACCAGGCACCAAATCGATGGCGCAATCGTAATCTCTATGGGGGGGCAACACCTCGGAGGCCTCCTTAGAAAACACATCGGCGAAGTCCTGAACAAACTCAGGAAGCGTGTTTACCTCCTCCCGGGGAGAAATAGAGTTAACAGAAAGACATGACATAAGACATTCATTACCCCATTTGGTAAGCTCCCCAGTATTCCAATCAAACGTGGGATTATGCAACTGCAACCAGGGAAGACCTAATACCAGATCAGACGATAATCCCTGCATCACCAGTACAGAGCACTGCTCCAAATGCATGGAGCCAACCAGGAGTTCAAAAACAGGAGTATGCTGAGTAAAACAACCATTAGCAAAAGGAGTGGAGTCGATACCTACTACAGGGATAGGATAAGGTAAATCAATAAAAGGCATCTTTAGAGACATAGCAAATTCCACAGACATGATATTAGCAGATGAGCCAGAATCCACGAAAGCACTGCCCGTGGCAGACCGGCCAGCAAACGAGACCTGAAAGGGAAGCAAAATGTTATTGCGTTTCACATTAACGGGAAATACCTGTGCGCCCAAGTGACCTCCCCGATGATCACTTAGGCGCGGAAGTTTTCCGGCTTTTTATTCTTGCGCCTGGGACAGGTGTTCAGTAGATGCTTGTCGTCCCCACAGTAGAAGCAGAGACCATTCATTCTGCGAAACTCCCTACGTTGTCGAGGGGACATGGAGGCCCCGAGTTGCATAGGTACCTCCGAGTCCTCCGTGGAGGGGCGAGGGGACGGGACCTCGGGGGGGGGGGGGATCGCAGAAAAGTCAGAGGGGAGCACATTGAAACGTTCAAGCTGACGTTCCCTGAGACGTCGGTCAAGTCGTACTGCTAGGGCCATAACCTGGTCAAGGGAGTCAGAAGAGGGGTAGCTAACCAGCAGATCTTTCAGGGCGTCAGATAATCCTAACCTAAACTGGCACCTTAGGGCCGGATCGTTCCACCGAGAAGCTACGCACCACTTTCTAAAATCAGAACAGTATTCCTCAACCGGTCTCGTACCCTGACGTAAGGTCACCAGCTGACTCTCGGCTAAAGCAGTCCTGTCAGTCTCGTCGTAAAAGAGTCCGAGGCCAGAGAAAAGACGATCAACAGAGGAAAGTTCAGGGGCGTCAGGAGCCAAGGAGAAGGCCCACTCTTGGGGCCCTTCCTGGAGTCGGGATATGATGATACCCACCCGCTGGTTCTCGGAACCTGAGGAGTGGGGTTTTAGGCGGAAATACAGTCTGCAACTCTCCCGGAAGGAGAGAAACGTCTTACGGTCCCCTGAGAACCGGTCAGGTAACTTGAGGTCGGGTTCTAGAGGTGAGGTGAGGGGTACTACTAAGGCAGCGTCACCCTGGTCGACCCTCTGGGCCAGGGCCTGGACCTGTAGGGAGAGGCCCTGCATCTGCTGGGTCAGGGTCTCAAGGGGGTCCATGATAGCGTCAGCGTAAGAGAAATGGTAGACTAGGTATGGGCTTGTAATTATGTAATGGCAGGAGGAAGGTGAAGGGAAAGTGAGCCCTAATCTACCCACCGCCCTGTCCCTGCCTACTTGCAACGACCCGCCTTAGGCGACGGGGTACAACTGGGCGGCGGTCCCTACGCTGTCTAAGTGCACGGGAGAACAAACAGGGAAAATGCAAGGGAAGGGGCAGTAGCCCACGGAACGCCGCGAGGAAACGGAGCGGTGAATGAGTAGTCAGGACCAGGATGAAGTGGAGTATACCAACGTGAGCACGGAGAAGGAAGCAAGCCAGGGGCAAAGCGAAGCAGGTTAAGCGGAACTGCAGCAAGGCAGAAGCACGGCAGAAGCAGGCTGGAGCAAGCAGCAGTGGGGCCAGGAATCCAGAAGAATTACAAGCACTGAGGAAGAGAACACGGCAGGTAATAAAGGACAGGGGGCGGAGCTAACTCCGACTGACCAGGCCGCGATAGGCTCTCCCACTCCTGAGCCTGCCACCCTGGTTGGTGGGAGACGGTGTCAGTCTAACAGGTCTGGCCTCAGGTGTGGATTGATTAATCCCAGGAGTATACCTAGACGTAGTACCTGGCAGATCCCTAACAGTACTCCCCCTTTTATGAGGGGCCACCGGACACTTACTAAGAGGACCCGGTTTAGTAGGGAAGAGAAGGTGGAACCTCCTGATCAATACCCCAGCGTGAACATCACGGGCAGGTACCCAAGTCCTCTCCTCCGGCCCGTATCCTCTCCAATGGACCAGGTACTGGAGGGAGCCCTGGACCATCCTACTGTCCATAATCTTGGCCACCTCGAATTCCACCCCCTCAGGGGTGAGAACGGGAACAGGAGATTTCCTCGAGGGGGACCAGGACGGGGAGCAGCGTTTAAGGAGGGAGACATGGAAGACGTCATGTATGCGAAAGGATGGGCGCAGCTCCAGACGGAAGGATACAGGGTTGAGGACTTCAATGATCTTATAAGGTCCAATAAATCGGGGAGCAAACTTCCTGGACGGGACCTTAAGGCGCAAGTTCCTGGACGACAACCAGACCAAATCCCCGACGACAAACCGGGGGTTAGCAGAACGTCTACTATCAGCCTGAATCTTTTGTGCGCTCTGGGACGCCTCTAGGTTCTTCTGAACCTGGGCCCAGACTGTGCACAGTTCCCGATGAACATCCTCTACCTCAGGATTATTGGAACAATCAGGGGAAACGGAGGAGAACCGTGGATTAAACCCGAAATTACAGAAAAACGGGGAGAGCCCTGACGAGTTACTGACCCGGTTATTCAGGGAATATTCAGCAAGGGGAAGGAATGAGACCCAATCAAATTGACAGTCAGAGATGAAACACCTTAAATATTGTTCCAGGGATTGGTTAGTCCTTTCCGTTTGGCCATTAGTTTCGGGATGGAAGGCGGAGGAGAAGGACAGATCAATCTCCAACTTTTTACAAAAAGCTCTCCAAAATAAGGAAACAAATTGTACCCCTCTGTCAGAAACGATATTGACTGGGGCCCCATGGAGACGCAGGATGTGTTTCACAAACAAAGAAGCTAACGTCTTGGCGTTAGGTAGCTTCTTAAGGGGCACAAAGTGGCACATCTTGCTGAAGCGGTCTACTACCACCCACACCACGACTTGCCCTGAGATGGGGGCAAATCGGTGATAAAATCAATGGAGATATGGGTCCAAGGTCTCTGGGGAATGGGCAAGGAACGTAGTAGGCCCGCAGGTCGGGACCTAGGGGTTTTGGACCTAGCGCAAACCTCACAAGCGGCGACGTAAGCCCTAACGTCTTTAGGCAACCCAGGCCACCAATAGTTTCTGGTAATGAGGTGTTTGGTGCCCAAGATGCCAGGATGACCAGATAGAGCGGAGTCATGGTTTTCCCTGAGTACCCTTAGCCGGTATTGCAGGGGAACAAACAGTTTGTCCCCAGGGACGTTCCCGGGAGCTGAACCCTGATCAGCCGCAATATCAGAAGCTAAATCAGAATCCGTGGCAGAAACGATTATACCAGGGGGTAAAATACAAGCAGGATCCTTCTCGGAAGGAGGATTGGCCATGAAACTACGTGACAGAGCATCAGCCTTAATATTCTTGGACCCAGCCCTATAGGTAACCAAGGAATTAAATCTGGTAAAGAATAGTGCCCACCGAGCTTGTCTAGGATTAAGCCTCCGGGCCGATTCTAGGAAAACCAGATTCTTGTGATCCGTAAGGACCGTTACCTGGTGTCTGGCCCCCTCCAGGAAGTGCCGCCACTCTTCAAAAGCCCATTTAATGGCTAGAAGTTCGCGGTTGCCAATATCATAGTTACTCTCCGTGGGCGAAAACTTCCTAGAGAAGTAAGCACAGGGGCGGAGATGGGTGAGGGAGCTGGTACCCTGGGACAAGACAGCCCCCACTCCCACCTCGGATGCGTCAACCTCCACAATAAATGGCTCCTCTTGGTTGGGCTGAATCAGCACGGGGACCGAGATAAAGCACTTCTTGAGGGTCTCAAAGGCCTGGACGGCCTCAGGGGGCCAATGGAGGACATCAGCACCCTTGCGAGTAAGGTCCGTAAGAGGCTTAGCGACGACCGAGAAGTTGGCAATAAATATCCTGTAATAGTTGGCGAACCCTAAAAAACACTGTAACGCCTTAAGGGAGGCAGGTTGGACCCATTCCGCCACAGCCTGAACCTTGGCAGGGTCCATGCGGAATTCATGAGGAGTGAGGATTTGCCCTAAAAATGGTATCTCCTGTACCCCAAAGACACATTTTTCAGTCTTAGCAAACAGATTATTCTCCCGAAGGACCTGGAGCACCTTCCTGACATGCTCCACGTGGGAGGACCAGTCCTTGGAAAACACCAGTATGTCATCAAGGTACACAACAAGAAAATTACCCAGGTAATCTCTCAGGATTTTATTAATAAAATTCTGGAAGACAGCAGGGGCATTACACAACCCAAAGGGCATGACCAGGTATTCGAAATGACCCTCGGGTGTGTTGAACGCAGTTTTCCACTCATCCCCCTCTTTGATGCGGATAAGGTTATATGCCCCCCGTAGATCGAACTTAGAAAACCATTGGGCTCCCTGAACCTGATTAAAAAGATCCGGAATCAAAGGAAGTGGGTACTGGTTCCTTACGGTGACCTTATTCAGGTTACGATAATCAATGCACGGCCTAAGACCACCATCCTTCTTCCCCACGAAGAAGAAGCCAGCACCTACAGGAGAAGTCGAGGGGCGAATGAAACCCTTGGCCAGGCATTCTTGGATATACACCCTCATAGCTTCACGTTCAGGACATGAAAGATTAAATATCCTACCCTTAGGAAGCTTGGCACCAGGCACCAAATCGATGGCGCAATCGTAATCTCTATGGGGGGGCAACACCTCGGAGGCCTCCTTAGAAAACACATCGGCGAAGTCCTGAACAAACTCAGGAAGCGTGTTTACCTCCTCCCGGGGAGAAATAGAGTTAACAGAAAGACATGACATAAGACATTCATTACCCCATTTGGTAAGCTCCCCAGTATTCCAATCAAACGTGGGATTATGCAACTGCAACCAGGGAAGACCTAATACCAGATCAGACGATAATCCCTGCATCACCAGTACAGAGCACTGCTCCAAATGCATGGAGCCAACCAGGAGTTCAAAAACAGGAGTATGCTGAGTAAAACAACCATTAGCAAAAGGAGTGGAGTCGATACCTACTACAGGGATAGGATAAGGTAAATCAATAAAAGGCATCTTTAGAGACATAGCAAATTCCACAGACATGATATTAGCAGATGAACCAGAATCCACGAAAGCACTGCCCGTGGCAGACCGGCCAGCAAACGAGACCTGAAAGGGAAGCAAAATGTTATTGCGTTTCACATTAACGGGAAATACCTGTGCGCCCAAGTGACCTCCCCGATGATCACTTAGGCGCGGAAGTTTTCCGGCTTTTTATTCTTGCGCCTGGGACAGGTGTTCAGTAGATGCTTGTCGTCCCCACAGTAGAAACAGAGACCATTCATTCTGCGAAACTCCCTACGTTGTCGAGGGGACATGGAGGCCCCGAGTTGCATAGGTACCTCCGAGTCCTCCGTGGAGGGGCGAGGGGACCGGACCTCGGGGGGGGGGGGGGGGGGGGATCGCAGAAAAGTCAGAGGGGAGCACATTGAAACGTTCAAGCTGACGTTCCCTGAGACGTCGGTCAAGTCGTACTGCTAGGGCCATAACCTGGTCAAGGGAGTCAGAAGAGGGGTAGCTAACCAGCAGATCTTTCAGGGCGTCAGATAATCCTAACCTAAACTGGCACCTTAGGGCCGGATCGTTCCACCGAGAAGCTACGCACCACTTTCTAAAATCAGAACAGTATTCCTCAACCGGTCTCGTACCCTGACGTAAGGTCACCAGCTGACTCTCGGCTAAAGCAGTCCTGTCAGTCTCGTCGTAAATGAGTCCGAGGCCAGAGAAAAAACGATCAACAGAGGAAAGTTCAGGGGCGTCAGGAGCCAAGGAGAAGGCCCACTCTTGGGGCCCTTCCTGGAGTCGGGATATGATGATACCCACCCGCTGGTTCTCGGAACCTGAGGAGTGGGGTTTTAGGCGGAAATACAGTCTGCAACTCTCCCGGAAGGAGAGAAACGTCTTACGGTCCCCTGAGAACCGGTCAGGTAACTTGAGGTCGGGTTCTAGAGGTGAGGTGAGGGGTACTACTAAGGCAGCGTCACCCTGGTCGACCCTCTGGGCCAGGGCCTGGACCTGTAGGGAGAGGCCCTGCATCTGCTGGGTCAGGGTCTCAAGGGGGTCCATGATAGCGTCAGCGTAAGAGAAATGGTAGACTAGGTATGGGCTTGTAATTATGTAATGGCAGGAGGAAGGTGAAGGGAAAGTGAGCCCTAATCTACCCACCGCCCTGTCCCTGCCTACTTGCAACGACCCGCCCTAGGCGACGGGGTACAACTGGGCGGCGGTCCCTACGCTGTCTAAGTGCACGGGAGAACAAACAGGGAACACGCAAGGGAAGGGGCAGTAGCCCACGGAACGCCGCGAGGAAACGGAGCGGTGAATGAGTAGTCAGGACCAGGATGAAGTGGAGTATACCAACGTGAGCACGGAGAAGGAAGCAAGCCAGGGGCAAAGCGAAGCAGGTTAAGTGGAACTGCAGCAAGGCAGAAGCACGGCAGAAGCAGGCTGGAGCAAGCAGCAGTTGGGCCAGGAATCCAGAAGAATTACAAGCACTGAGGAAGAGAACACGGCAGGTAATAAAGGACAGGGGGCGGAGCTAACTCCGACTGACCAGGCCGCGATAGGCTCTCCCACTCCTGAGCCTGCCACCCTGGTTGGTGGGAGACGGTGTCAGTCTAACAGGTCTGGCCTCAGGTGTGGATTGATTAATCCCAGGAGTATACCTAGACGTAGTACCTGGCAGATCCCTAACAGTAGCCTTCATATCACTTTTCACATACAGACATACTCCACCACCTTTCTTATTTGACCTGACTTTCCGAAACAGTGTTAAACCATGTACATTTACAGCCCAGTCATGAGAAGAGTCTAGCCATGTTTCAGAAACACCAACTATATCAATATGTTCCTCCAGTACCAAGGCCTCAAGCTCCCCCATTTTGCTTGCTAGACTTCTGTCATTTGTGAACATACACTTTAACTTGCCTTCTAATTTTTTACATTCAGTATCAGAAATTTTGTGGGCATATATATCTTCAATGTTGTTGTGTAACACATTATTATTTGTATCCTGTTGCCTAATCCTCTCCCCACAGTCTAGTTCTCCACCCACCAATATAGTTTGACCCTTCTCTAACCAAACTACCACTTTATTTTCTACATTGACCTCCCTCCTCCCTCCTACCTTAAATACTCCACCACCCCTGCTAGAATTCTCTCCCCCAGCACAGCAGACCTCCTTCCATTCAGGTGCAACTCATCTACAGAATACAGTTTGTACCCAAATGAAAAGTCAGCCCAGTGCTCTAGGAACTCAAAGCCGTCTACTCTACACCAAAACTTCAGCCATGAACTTAACTCCCTGAGCTCCCACTGTCTTTCCTGGGATGCACATGGCACAGGCAGTATTTCAGAGAATACAACCTTGGAGGTCCTTCCCTTCAGCTTGTAGCCTAGTTCTTTAAAATTATTCTTAAGCCTCCTTCACATACCATGTATTCTGTCGTTGGTTCCCACATGGACCACGACAGCTGGATCATCACCAACCCCACCCAGCATTTAAATCCCTGAGCTTCCACTGTCTTTCCTGTGATGCGCATGGCACAGGCAGTATTTCAGAGAATACTACCTTGGAGGTCCCTCCCTTCAGCTTATAGTCTAGTTCTTTAAAATTATTCTTAAGCCTCTTTCACCTACCATGTATTCTGTCGTTTGTTCCCACATGGACAACGACAGCTCGATCATCACCAACCCCTCCCAATAAAATACAAATTATTCTATCCATCTTCCTGATTATAGAATCCTCTACAACTACTAATTGTCTTTCCCTACCAGCATTATTGTTGTTAGGGTGAGCAGTATCCACTAGGGTTGCCATTTCTGAGAGTGACACTCTCGCATCATGACCCAAGTTGAATTCCAATATTAGTGTAGTAGATATACGTTTGAATTATTGATATTTTACTGCTTGTCAAAACGTTTAAAAATTGTTTTATTAAAGGTACTTTAAAAAGGGCACTATGCACTATGTCGGTCAGCACATGTGGTGCTATGTATCATTGTATTAACTGGCGTGCACTAAACACTGATAGCTGGTCAGCTATCAGTGTTTAGTGCACGCCGGTTAATACAATGATACACAGCACCACATGTGCTGACCGGCAGAAATAGATAACAATTGATATTCTTAGCGATTTATACCCCTGAGGACGATCCCCTGAATGTGCAGGGGCGCAGAAACGCGTTGGGAGTAATATTGCATGTCTTTGGCAAAACAGACCATTGATTTATATATTTAAAGCCATTCTTGGAGTGTTGGTGTGGGACACACCTAATATCAGTGTGTCTTAGTACACCACAATAAAGGCAATACTTGTGTATCGCTCTGGCAAATAGATCAGTAGTTTTGAATACTACTCCTGTGTAGTGCTGCATTGGCTTATGAAGTTTTGTCAACCCTAATTCACCATATGCCAGACACTCCAATTAGGACCTTTGATCTGTGTTGCCTATGCTTGTACTCAGAATTTTTGTCATAGCGCCCTTTATAAAGTACCACTGTATGGTGCCTGGGAGCATTCTTCTAATGCTTTTAGGAAGGAATACCTCTATAATAGGACATCCAATGGAACCATTTTTCTTTCTCATGGATTAATTCCTGTGAAATTGGAGGAATATGAAAGTACAGTGAGCTGTGTGTTATAGATCTTTGCGCCATATGGATACATAATATTCTGTACATGATGCCTATAAAGTCAATTGGAGTCCTAAATACGGCATTAAAAACGTGCAAAAAAACGCGGCAATAAGCACGCCAACAACGCAACAAAGACGCATGAATTTTAAAAAGTGCTTCACAAAAACGCTAGTGTATTTCACACATTTACACATCGTTTTTTGGCAGCCTCTTAGTTCTTAGATACCTGGATGGATTGCATAAAAAAAAGTAGTTATGCTTTTTTTTTTTTTTTGCTTCTCTGCCACAAAATGACTTGTATCAATTTACTTTTTGCACCTGTAATATTTTTCCTCAGGTGTATGGGGATAAAGATTCAGATGGTTTTTACCGGGGTGAAAGTTGTGGGAGATCTGGGTATATCCCCTGCAACATGGTGTCTGAAATTCAAGCTGATGATGAAGAAATGATGGACCAGCTTCTTAAACAAGGATTTCTACCCTTGAATACCCCAGTGGAAAAAATTGGTAGGTAATAAAACCTTTCCTAACACCTGTTGGCCTATCTGCCCAGCTGTAGCTGCTTCTAGCTTTATTGCTGCATTTTTATTGGATACTAATTCTTCATTGGCATCTGGTATTTGCATGTCTTGTGTATCCTTTTTGTTTGAAACTAACCACCACTTCTCGACTAGTGCTGCCCAATGCATTTAGCATGTGCTACATGGCTTTTTCATTCTGAAGGAAAGAAAAGGCTGTGGCTATTTGCCTGAGGATGCCATTTGAACAGTACTTTTCTTGAACTTGACATTATAAATTTCCAACTTTGGAGACATCATCTGCTTTAATTTGCACCGCTGTACTGCTTAATTAACTATTACATTAGACAGAACAAATATATAATTTCTCCAAACTTTCCGTATAAAGAAGCTGGCAAAAGTTTGCAGTTTTGTTACAGTGCTCTAAATCAAAGTAATAATACAAAGTAGGAATACATCTTATCAAAGTCCCTGATTGTTATTTTTAAGACAATATTCTTACACAACCCTAAAAGCAAGTATTTAAATCTTAAAAACTCATATCTGTTAGTGACCTCTAGTTACACGTACATATAGATATGTTTTTGATAAAAATATGACCTTGAAATTATGACATTTATTTATTTTCTACTAAAAACAAACATTAACTTGTCAGCTACATTTACTTTCCCAACTGAGCGTTTCTAGATTGAAAGTAGAACTTGAAACAGCTTCATATGTTCTCCTCTTCTTTTATTTGTATGCATTCCTTTCCTGAAGTCAACTGTGAACGTTTCAAAGAGAGCTCTCGCTCTGTACACCGCAGATCCAGAAAGTCTAAACGAGGTCTGTGAAGAAACCCTAACTTTATTCAGTTAATAAACTAGCTGAAAGTATTTGACGTGTCTAAACATAACTTTGTTTCTTGTAAGTTAAACTAACCAGCATGTTTTGTCCTTTGAGCTTGCATCATTTGAAGTCATTTTTCTGTAGAACCCATGCCTCAGAACACATGACCTCTCTAGCATATATACATGCTGTACCAGGACCACTGGACTCCTTATCAAATAGTATTTCATGGAATTTCTAGCTAGCAATATGTGATCATCAAATTATTTATACTTGCATTATTAGGAGTATGTTGGTTAGCATTGTGGAGTATTTGGCCCTGTTCACACGAAGGAATTTGCAGGCAGAAAAATTCTGCTTCAAAATTCTGAGAGATTTTGTCCTGCCTGTACATTCTTGTCACGGTTTTCGCAGCATTTTTCACCCGCGGCCATTGAGGGCTGCGGGCAAATAAAACGCAGCATAAAAAGCCTTTCTCTGCCTCCCATTGATTTCAATAAAAGGTGAGAGGCGGAACCCCGACATGTTCTAAAAGCCGCCACAGAAAAAAAAAACACCTCCGCCTCCCTTAGAAATCAATAGGAGGCGGTTTAGGCCGTTTTTTGGCGCTGATGCCGACGCGGTTTCTGTGTCAAAATCAGTGCCAAAAAAACTCCATGTGAACTGGCCCTTAACCCCTTAAGGACACGGCCAATTTTGGCCTTGAGGACAGAGCAATTTTTTTAGATTTCCCTCTTTTGCATCCCGACGCTCATAACTCTTTTAATTTTTTGTACCACGTAGTTGTATGAGACTTTGGTTTTTGCGGGAGTTGTACTTTATGTAGGTACCATTTTTTGGTACAAATATATTATCGTTTAATTTCTATAAATTTTTATTTTGGTGAAATTGCAGAAAAAAAGCAGTTCCGCAGTAGTTTTAATATTTTTTTTTTACACCATACACCAATCATCATAAATAATGTTATACATTTGTTGTACAGGTTGTTACGGTCGTGGCGATACCAAATATGTCTATATTATTTAATGTTTTGGGACTTCTAATTAAAAAATGTTATTTATCATACATTTTCTTTTACATTCATTTAACTTTTTTTTTTAATCCCATAAAGGGATTTATCATTTTTATTTTGTAACTGCAATGTACTATATGATCTAGATCATAGATCTATATGCCAGTACATTAGCCTGTTGCTGATCGTACACAGGCAGGTGTTAGGGCATACCTCAGTATGCCCTAACAGGAAATAGGTTCAGACAGCCCTGGGGTCCTTCAATGGACCCTGAGCTGTCTGGCCATATGAGTTGTGGGCTTTGATCGCGTCACAGTTATCTTCTGTGACGCAATCAATGTGCAGTCCCCCCTCCTTGAACGCCGCGATCAGCTTTCATCGCGGCGTTCAAAGGGTTAACGGCGGACAGAAGATGTTTCTCTCCTCTCCGCTGTCAGAGCGGGGCCGTGGCTGTGTATTACAGCCATTGCCCCGCTCTCAATCACGCGCAGAGACGGCTGTCACACAGGAAGAGAATGCTCGTCCTAATACGCGAAGTACTCGCCGCGCATGACGAGCATTCTCGTCCTGTGTCGGCAACCAGTTAAAGGGCTGTTCTGATTTTATGTAAATAAAGATTATTCATTGTACAGTGAGAAGTTCTTAAACTTTCTAATACACTTGATGTTTCAATATCACACCATTTCAAGATCTCTTCTTGCTGTCAATAAGGAAACATCCATGACATTACATCCAAAGGGTCAAATCCTGTCGCCTGAGATGATGTCCAACTGACATGCTGCATGTTGGATTAACCCCTTAATGACCAGGCCCTTTTGCGCGTTAATGACCAAAGATTATTTTTAGTCGCATTCTAAGGCTTTATTCAGACGAACGTGAAAAAGGTCTGTGCAACACGCGTGATTTGCACGCGCGTTGCACGGACCTATATGTGTCTATGGGGCCGTGCAGACATGTCCGTGATTTTTGCTCAGCGTGAGTCCGCTGAAAAAAAGTCACGACATGTCCGTTCTTTGGCCGTTTTGCACGCATCACGCACCCATTGAAGTCAATGGGTGCGTGAAAACCACGCATGTCGCACGGAAGCAACAGCTGTCAAAAGGATGAATGAAAACAGAAAAGCACCGCGTGCTTTTCTGTTTACAAACATCCAAACGGAGTGTCTTTGAGAAGAGCGTACCCGGACAACCGAACCGAACTTCACTGGGTTCGGCCGAACTCGTTTTGGCCGAACCCGGCAAAAAAATATCTGGTACGCGATGTCAGGAGATAGTCACTGTCCAGG